>NW_027072045.1:13813195-14155695 GCF_038088225.1 Cyrtonyx montezumae
AGGCTCCCACAGCCCCACTACAAGCACTGGGAGTATCCCACGAGCCTGCTGTGGGCAGGAGCTGCCGAGCAGCCTCTGACACTGGGCCATGGGCTTCCAGTGCTCCTGCACCAGGGGAACAGACAACCGCGAGGTGAGGAGGAGAGGATGGCACAAAGCCTGCACTGGGATCCTGCACTGGGATCCCGCTGGGGTCCTGCCTGCTGACCACCACCCCCAGCAAGCAGTGGCACTGTGCCCTGGAGGAGATAAACGTGGTGGGCTCAGCCCAGCTCTGAGCTAAGGATGCTGTACCCCACTGCCCATTGCTGCTCTCTGCTCCCGCTGCTTGCCCATCACTAAATCTGTGATGCAAGACCCCTCTGATGGGGCAGAGTGGGCTCTGCAGCCCAGCTCCCCATGGCTGTCAGCAGAGATCACGGCACTGCAGCTCATCACTGCAGGTCCCTCTCTCACGGCTATCTTTGCTCCATGGATTCATTTCCAAGGGGGCAAAGTGGATGGCACTTTTCGGCATCACTGAATTTGTGAGCACTGCCCAGGAGAAAGCAAGGTGCTGGTGGGTTTCTGGCTCTGTGCCACCGAGGCTGACCTGAAGCAGAGGTTTTTGCTGTTTTTCTTGCCATCACAGGGTTATGAGCTCACTGCTGCAGCACGCAGGGTAAGGCAGCAAGCTCTGCCTTAGACATGCGCAACACCAGGGAGACCCAGGGCTGTACTGCTCCAGTGGGACTGTCAACAGAACCAGAACATCTTCCTTTGGTGCCTCCCAAAAGGGGCTGGCAGGCTGTGCCCAGGTACTGCTCCTGCACATGACTGCACTGGTAAGGAGCAGCATCCTCTCACAGGGACAGCTTGGCTGCACAGACAGCCCCCTCCTCATCCTTCTGTCTCAGAACAGTGCAGAGTGGGGGAAGATTCAGCCCTGCACAGGGCGGCAGGTGGTCCTGGATGCAGTGTTGGCACAGATGGGACTGAGGGCTGCAGTCCAGTGTGTCCCTACCACAGAAGTGGTGCGATGTTCTGCACAAGACCACACAGCCATAGGGTGCCTGTAGGCGATCAGCCTCTCTTGGGCATGTCACCACGAGAGCTCAATCACAGCTTTTCCCAACTTTTCCTTAGCAAAGTTCTTTTCCCTACACCCAGCCCCAAGGCTTGCAGGGTGCCCCGAGCACGCAGATCCCTCGGCCGTGCCAATACACACGGCACGGTCACACGGGGACGCGCGGCTGTACTGCTCCGGGCCCCCGCTCGCCCCGCAGGCACCTCGCCTCCTTCCCGCGGGCACAGACCACGCTCAGCAGCACCGCCACCTGCGGCACCCCGTGCCTCCCCCCGATCTCTCGCACCAAGGAGCATCTCCCCCCCAGCCGCTGTTTCCATCCGAGTGCGTCACAACCCCGTGCTGCCCCCAGACCGCCGCGATGGCAGCAGCGCTGCCCGCCTCGGCCGGCACCGGTCCTGCCCGGCACGGCGGTGCGTGCCCAGCGCCAGCCCTGCCACCTGTCCCCACCGACACCGGCCTAATTCCCCGAAGACGACGCCAACCGACGGCGAGCGCGCTCCCGGCAACCGGCGGCACGTTTTTCCCGACCGGAGCCCCTCCTTCTCCCCCGGTTCTCGGCTCACACCGGGACCGCAGCGCCGCAGCCCGCAACGCCCGGCACCGCGCACCCGCTCGGCCAGGCGGGAGGGCAGCCCCCAGAGGCGCGGCTCTGCCCCCGATCCTCCCCGCCCGACGTTTCCGATCCCTCCGCAATGTCACGCAGCCCGGGGGCTGCGGGCACCGGGCACGGCCCCGCCGCAGCGCTGCGCCGGGAGAGCCGCGCCGTGCCCGTCCGTGTGCGTGCTGCCGCGGAGCCGCGCGGCCCGCCCGGCGCTTACCGGCTTCTTCTTGCGGCGGCTCTGCAGCCGGCTGACCACCAGGTCGGTGTACAGCACCGGTTTCAGGGTGCGGGAGCGCTGTGGCCAGCCGTAGCAGAAGGTCTCCACGCCGCGGTAGTTGCGCCCGTAGCGCACGGAGCACATGGAGCGGGACCGCATGCGGCCCGCGCTGCTGTTGATGCTGTTGACGCCGATCATGGTGGCGTCGCCGGCGGCGGCGGGGGCGGCCCTGCCCTGCCCTGCCTTGCCCTGCCCGGCCCCGCCGCGCCCGCGGCCCGCTCCCCGCCGCCGCCGTCGCCTGTTGAAGCGGGGCCGGGCCGGGCAGGGCTCGGTGGCTGCAGCCCGCGGGAGGCGGCTCCCCGCCCCGCCCCGCCCCGCCCGCCGCAGCCAATGGCGGTCCCGCGGCGGGGAGCGGGGAAGCGGAGCCCGGCCGAGCCCAGCCGGGCGCGGGGCTGCGCCGGGGAGGGGGGGGGCGGGTCCGCGCTGCGCGGCTCAAAATGGAGGCGGGCGGTCCGCTGGGGCTGCAGCGGAGGGTGCCGCGAGCGATCGTGCTGCGGGACGCCCCGTCGGGCGGCAGGCTGCCGGGACGCCCGCACAGGTACCGCGGGGCTGCCCGGGCTGCGAGGCGGGAGGGGAGGGGAGCGGAGCGGAGCGGCTGCCCGCGGATCGGACGGCTGCGGTGCGCTTGTTGGAGCGCACCGAGCCTGCCCTTGCTGATGCTGAGCGGTGGGAGGGCTCCGGCTCGCTCTTTTTCACATCCTCCGGTGCCCGTCCCGCACTTAACCTTTCTGCTCAGTCCTTCGTGCGCATCCGGAGCTGTCCGGGATGAGCTGGGGGTGAGGACTGATGCACAGCCTGCTTAGGCGCGACTGAGAAGGAGATGCGGCCAGGGGAGAAGGGGAAATTTTCCACTGTGTCGTCACTGCTTGGCATGGCAACTGCCGTGCCAAACCTGCAGACCAAAGTAGACTGCTCTGGGAGAAGAGCAGGACAGTGAATCCTGAGGTCAGTGGGCTGTACGGTGCTACCACGGGGAACTGGGTTGAGAAAGTCTAGCTGTGCCCCCACTTCTGAGGTGGGAGCCAGCCCTACTTCCCTCACTTGCTTCTACTCAATGCATCTGATAGCTGTGCCCCCGAGCCGGGATTAGGGCCCTTCCTGCCTGCGTGCTGGGGGTTAATTCCTCAACAGCTGTTAAGTGCTCTGGGCTCCTGGGCTGGAAAAAAGCATAGATAGGGCTGACTGCTAAGCAGAACTGAGAAAGAGTGGGCCTAAATTGGCTCTGCTCTGAAGGCTCAGCAAAGCAACAAGGTTAAGGCATGGAACAAAATGTGGAAGATATAAGGCTCTGCAAACTGAGTTTGGGTAAGTCAAATCCACATCTGACACACACACAGCCAACAGCTGTTAATGAAGTCCCAGGGGTCTGGGTTGAAATAGCACCTACAAGAGAATGGCTGAGTTCCCGGTCTGTGCTCCTTTGGCTGCTGCAGCCCAAGCCCAGCCTGTGGGCATAGGCATGTCCAGGCATGGCACTTTGAGCTCCCACAACCCCAGGTGGTGAGGACCCCCAGGTGGGCTGGGCCCTGCCTGAGGAGCATGGCTGCAGGGGTTGTCAGGGAGATGGCTTCCAGCAGCAGTGTTTGCCCAGCAGGGCAGCATCACTCCCTTAGCTCAGCAGCAGGGGCACAGCAAGGCATGCTGGTGAGGGGGATGTGGTGCTCAGCTGTGAAAGCACAAGCTTTTTGTGTTTTGGTTTCTTCTGCAGGAAACTCTTGAGTGTTTACACGCATTATCTTGTAGTGGATAAAGTTTGTGTATGACTCAAGCTGCCACCTGTTCTCAGGCATCGTGCTGCTTTTGTCTTGTGAGTTCTGCAGCCATAGAGGGAGAAAATGTGGTCCCCATGGATGTCTCTTCCTGATGCTGCCCCCAGAGTTACAGGGTCCCGTGTCCCCTGAAGCCACTCAGTCCTGCCCTGTCATCCCCAGCCTTCTCCAGTTGTGGGAGTCTCCCTGCTCCCTGGTACTGCAGTACATGGGTTAGCAGCTCTCCCTGGGCAGGCTTGGGAAGAGCCCTAAGACCTTTCTTCTGCACTGTGGGAGCTGCCCATGAGCTGCTCCTGGTTTTCTGAGAAGCCCCTCTGAAGTATGCCAGCCCATCCCTTCCCCTGCAGTGCATAAGAAGTGTGTGTGCTCCTGCAGCACTAAAATTAGCTGGCCAGCTGTGTGTGCACAGGAGCTTCAGTCCCCAGGTGGGGGACTCAGGTTTGTAGAGGAGGCAACTATCTATGTAGGTTAATGGGACTTAGGGCTCACTACTGCAGGGAGAAAATAGGCTTTCCTCATTTCTCTGCTGCCTGAGCCTGCAACCAAACCAAGGAGCCAAAACCTGCAGTGGGCAGAGAGAGTGTATTCTCCCACTGAGCCTGTCAAAAGCTGCCCAGGAACAGCCTGGCCCCTCTGCCCTTCGTATGCTTTTATGTGCCAGCTCCCTGCCCAGCACTCTGCACATCCCAGCTGTCCTGAGGCCCTGTACACAGACAGGGCTCACAAGGGAGTGATGGAGGAGCTGCATCCTGCCCCTGGCACACCACCTTGGAGGTGCCTTTTGCTCCCACTCCCCAACACGGCATTGATACAGAGGCGTCTGAAAAGCGGCTGTGGGAAGCTCCGCAGCTGCAGAGGGAACAGTCCATTTTTAGCAGCTCAGCCTCCCCGCTGCAGGCAGAGATGTGCAGGGAGGTGCTCCTGCATCATCAGGTGCAGCACTGCAGCCCCTGGCCCCACAGTGCTGGCCTGCACCAGGTGAGGAGCTTGACCCTACCTGCAGCAGAGAGCTGCAGCATGTGCTCACTGCCCCCGCACGGGCTGAGATTTGATGAGGTTAATGTGATCGCGTGTGCTTGGGCACCTTTTGGGGTGAAAGTTGAGCTGCGGCACCTGCACTGCAGGTATCCAGCTGTAGGGTGCTGGGGGCTTCAGAAAGGGCCTGTGGAGGAACCTGTGGGGTTGAGATGCTCCCTGACAATGCAGCCCTGGTTTGGAGCAGAGGTTCAAGGTCTTCATTTTGGGCATTTATCTTCCATTCTGGGTGCTGAAAGCCTTTTCTGGAGCTGGGTTTAAAATTAGGGAAGAATTTTTTTTCTAGCTCCTTTCACAAGAGAAGCGTGGGCCAGGAGGGAGGACAGCCCTATTGAGCACTGCTGGTAACCCCTTAATGATGGGGTGAGCGGCACAGCCAGGAATAGACCCACAAAGGCTGAAAACAGAGCTCAGCTCCTTACCCCACGTTGCCTCTTTTCATAAGGCACCTCCCACAGGAGTGGTGCTGGCACCCTGTGGGAACCCATTTCCTGCATTCCCAGAGCTCTCCTGCCACAGTGCCTCACAGACACTGATTTCTGCCCTGTGGGCCCCATGGGGATGAGCCATATTCCCAGACCACCTCAGCCGCAGCCTGCACCTGGTCCCCGGCATGCCCAGCTCCTGTAGCCTGTGTCAACACCACTTCTCCTGCTCGTGCATCAGCTCAAGGTCAGGCTGTCCCCTCTGTGCTGTGGGACTGTGTGGCAGCCAGCTCTTCCCTGCAAGCAGCAGAGAGGCTGTTCTCCTGCATTAGCCAGGGAGGTTGAGAAACAGCCATGAGAGAGAGAGGGAGACAGAAAGCCACCCCCCACGACCAGAGGAGCTGCTTGGAGGCTGAGGCTCCTAGCAGTCCTGCAAGGAAGAGGCTGGCCTCCTTCCTCCCCAGGCTGCTGGCACCAGTCCCTGCTGGTGGCCAAGCAGTCACTCTTTGAAGCACTGCCCCTTTCCCTGACCTCAGTATCACAGAGAAAGCTGTGGGCCAAAGGAATACCACTGACCATGCCTCTTCCAGCAGCTTGACACGAGTGTGAGGATGAACACCTTCACTGCATCCCATGGGGCCACATCTATGTGATCCTACCTGAAGCTCTTGCCCTTGTTCCTGTGGTGTGGCTGTCAGGAACAACCAGATTTACCTTGAGCAGCTCCTTGGGGAAGTCGGTGCCTCCATTGAGCCCCTCCAAGTTGCCAATGAAGTCAGAGCAGGACATTCTCTTCCCGATGTTCTGGGGAAGTCAGCGGAAGAGAAATGTGGGGTTTATCTTGGGGCCAAGGGACAGCAGCTGGTTGGAGCAGCCTGGGGCTTGGGGAGGCTGCTTGAAGGTGTGGGAGGCTAACTGCCATGCTCAGATTGGGACATCTTTCTTTCTCTAAGTTGGGTGTGACCTGCTCCCAGCACCAGTGAGGCTTTGGGGTCTAACTCCCACCTCCTCTCCCTACCCGCCTTCCTCACCCCACTCTGTACCTTCCAGCTCAGTGTATCTCCTTCAGAGCCCCATTCTTTCCTCCACCATCTCCCTCCTCACATTCAGACTTCCTCCTCTCCCATCCCCAGACACACTGGGGCTGTTTACCCCTGCAGGTCTTGTCTCCAGTACGCATGGCCACCTGCAGGTGTGGCAGAAAGGGCAGGGGACAGAGGGGACTGGCGGCAGGGTGAACTTACATGTCCATGCAGATCTGTGTTCAGCAACATCAGAGCACAGGTCAGGGTGTGGGCTCCATCTGCAGCAAAGCACAGGGCAGGAATTAGAGCCTCTGGGCACAGATGGAGGTCGTGCTGAGCCCACTCCTCCCAGCAGAGCAGGTAGCATACAGCATCAGCACGTTGCTGGCAGCACGCAGGTAAGAAGAGAGGAGGCCACTGGGTTAAAGCTGGTCCCCAAATTGAGCGTGCAGACCCTCAGCCAGGCAGTGATGCTGCAGCTAACATTGCTCAGCCCCTAGCGTGGTCATGGTGGAGTAGCACAGCCACCTTCCAGCCAGCCAAAAAACGTACCTGCCCAGAGCCAAACCAGAGCAAATTCAGCACCTGAACACACACAGGGGGAGTGTGACGACGTAAAATACTGAAGTGAAACAGTACAGGCTGGGTGCTCCCCTGTACCCCCCTGGGAGCTGGGCAGTGATGTTTTCTCACCTGACTCTTCCCTGAGCTGGGCTCTGTGTGCTCAGGAGGGCGTTCTCTCTTGCCTTGTGTGCTAATCTGCTCAAGGTCAGAATTAAGGATGTGTTGAGCCCTAGTTATGCATCTTCCAACTGGAGCAGGGTTTTTTTTTAAGGGAAAAAAAAAAGTTTAAAGTGTCTGTCATTTGAGGGAAATGTGTAACAGGGCTGACTCCTAAGGCGTCAGTTCATGGTCTCAGACTGCCTTCTAGTTTCATTTTGAGCACTCCCATTGAGCTGATGAGACATGTGCTCTCTTGAACAAACACACACACACCCACATGTGTGCTCACATGCACACAAAGCTTCTTACCCTCAGAGGAGATGGCACTGGGATTGCACTCATAATAGCGCTGGGAAAAATGAGCCAGCACTCGCTCTCGTTCCTGTGTCTCTCCCATCAGGGCCAGCTCCTTTAGGAAGGACCTGAAGAAGCAGCAGCAGCAGTGTTGGTTGTGCATAAAGCCCAGCAACAGTCCCTCTGACCCCACCATGTGCAGCAGTGGAGCTGTGGCCGTCCCCTCCCACAGCCCCCATGTGTGCTACGTGAAGTCCTGCATCTAACCCAGAACATCCAGCCCTGATGGCACATCGGGATCTGGAAACTACATCGGGGGAGGAGGTTAGGTCAGCATGAGTTGAATCTGGGTTCAGGGCATTGAAACCCAGCCCTAGGTGAGCTTGACTGGGGAGCTAAAACCAGGGGCGATCCTTTGTGCTTGTGTGGCTGAGAGCCCACTTTGAGAATTGGTGTGAGGATGTGGGGTCTGCCTGTTCCTGCAGGTCTCTGTGGGGGTGAGGAGCTGCAGAGGGCACAATCTGCTGGGACCTGCTCAGGTGGCCATGACACATGCACACAGCTGCACTCAGACCATCTGACCTGAGGGCCTGGTCCAGGCTCATCCCTGTGAACACGAAGAACTTCAGATACTCCCCTGCCACCATCTTGCTGAACTCATTGCTGAAAGAGAAAGGGGGGAGCGAGAGTGGGATCGATGAGGCTGGGGGTGTGGGGGTATTAAAATGCAAACAGGGATGGGATGGATACTGGTGGGCTGGGTACCTCCCAGGAGACATGACAGCAGGGCTGTGGGAGGCAGGCTGGATACAGAAGCACTCCAGTGTCCAGTGAAACTCAGAGGGGTCACTCACAGAAATATCTGAATATTTGTCATGTCAGCTAGCTGGTCCCCTGTTCTCTGACACCTTGCTGAAGGTACCTGAGATGCAGTGCAAGTAGGAAGGTACCAAAAATTCCCAGGATGTTGCCTTTACAGCAACACCTGGTATAGACAAGCTGTCCTGGGGACAGGTCTTTGGGATCCTGCCAGTCCCTTACAGCCCAGTCCCCTCAAAGGGAACAGCTGTGAGTATGTTGGAGTGGCTGCAGGGAGGAATGATGCCGGATGGGCCATTCCTTGTGAATACCCACACGTACTTCTTCCCCAAGTGGCGGGCCACATCTGCTTTTTTAAAGCCATCCAGGTTGTAGAGCCTCTTAGCCAGGCGTTTGGCAGCCTCCAGGTCAGCCTTGTGTCCATTGGAGAGTGTGTCAGTGCTGCCCAGGGCCAGCTGCTCCATGCTGTCCATCTCCGAGTCCGAGTCAGAAACCAGCTGGCTCAGGGGGTGCTCACTGCAATGGGAAGGGACACACCGCATTAGTTTGCCCACAGGTCCCCTGCTTGCTCGCCCTCTCAGGGGATGCAGGTCCTCACCCTGCTCTGGGGGCCAGCAGCTCTGCTGGGCGATACTGGTTAGAGGTGCTCAGGGGTCAAGGCTAAGAGCTAAGGGAGGGCTTGGAGATGTGGCTGGAAGAGAGGTAGGTGACAGGACCGAGGCCCTCAAAGCCGTGTCCAAAAAGCCATGGTGAGACAGAACAGCTGTTGGGAAGTCCCCCACCCTGAGCCTGTGAGACTTCGTGTGCGGGCTCGGGCTCTGCTGAGGCCAGCTGCAGCAGGACGTGGAGCGGAAATGTGCACAGACTGTACTCTGTATCAGTACGCCTTTTTTTTTAACCCAGGCAAGCTCCTTGTGCTGCTCTCAAGTTCGGTTTCTGCCCAAAACAAGATGACCATAATTCCTTCGCTTGGCTTTTCCCATCCATAAACTTCAAAGCACTTCACAGAGGAAAGAAGCGAGGCACAGAGAGCAAAGATGAAGGCGAACCCCCCCGGCCTCCAGCACAGCATGGTGTGCTGGGGCTGCCCGTCAGCTCTCAGCCCGCTGCCTTACATGGCCATGCTGGGAGCGTGCTCTTGGCTGCTCCTAGCACTCTGACTCAGCCGCACACAAATTATCCCAACAAAAAGTAAGTTGAATCTAATCAACAACGAGCGTTAAGCAATTCTGACCTCGCCCAAATTTTCTGGCAGACCTCGCACTGTTCCAATCTGATTTATTTTTAAGTCTCTAATTGACTTTTAAGAAGGCCTCCTCTCCTGAGCCAATTACCCAGGCCGATCCCCCGAGGCTCCGCTCCTCCCACTAAGGACAAAGCTGCTCCTCGCTGCCTTTGGGCTGCAGCTTGTGCTGTCCCAGAGGAGCCCTGTGCAGCAGGGACAGGCTGCCCCATGCCTCAGGGAGCTCTCAGCATCCCAGCAGGATGGGGAATTGTCTGGGCACAAACTCGTGGCTGGATGCGTCTGTGGCGGATGCAGTGCTGGCACCCTGTGAGTCCCAGGGGAGATGCACAGGATTTGGGCCACTGCAGAGCCTGGCAGCAGCAGGCAGTGGCTGCTGAAAGAGAACTGCTGTGTCCTCAGCCAGGACAGTTGCTACCTCTTCCTAGGAGCAAGAGATAAATCCAGTTGCACCTGCACACCACAACTGGGAAAACTCAGCCTGTAATCATGGGAGCACAGTACTGTCCCATCCCAGCCCAGCAGCTCCAAGGTTGCCTTTCTGGCTAAGGACTGAGGTACAAAACGCAAAGTGCACTGCTCCTCCATCACTCCCTGCAAAGCAAGCAGCTGCCCAGCCATCCTCTGAAGGTCTTTTCATTCTTCTCAACCAACATCACTGAAATCTCCCTGTACCTTTCCGGGACTCAATGCCCACACTGAAAGGCTGTCCTCCCTCCCACATCTGCTGCTTGGTATCTCCTGCAGTGAACCCAGAACTCAGAGTCTCCTCTACAACCTCTTCCCAAGCTGAACTCAGCTTTCCCATTCAGTGCCAAGCTCCAGCTGCAGCATCACCTACAAAACCTCCTTGAGCTTCTCGATCTCACAGCAGGTTCCCAACCTGTGGCTGTGGCTCCTTCATGGCTTCTTGAAACTAGCATGCAGAGATTGCAGTCTGTCTCCTAAAGCTGCTCTACCTGCAGGATCTGCTATCCCTTCTCTCACTGAGCCCAACTTCTGGCTTAGGGCTTTATATCAGCAGAACAGTCAGGACAAGGCAGCTGTATGAGCAATGCCAGGCTCCCAGCCATGCATGAGGTGGGCTTTCTCCCAGTGCTCAAGCCACTATCATGATGCTACACGAGGACCTCCATTGCGGGCAGTATGGCTGCATCTTGCTGATGGCCACCTGCTGCCCCAGCTGGTTGGATAATGCCCGTACTTCAAGGAGAAAAGCAGGAACCCAATCCTCAAGCAAATGGCAAGCAGAGCACATACGTCCACGTCTGAGGCAATTGAGGTGATGCTAATTTTCTTGCCAATGACCTAATGTCTCAGGGGATTTTTTCGTGTACTTTCTAAGTGACATTTCAGTTTGGCTTGAAGAAACACTGAGATAATAATTTTACTTTAGATGTATTTCCAACTCTAGAACCGGTCTGCGCTTAAGGAATAATGATCAAATTTGGTATTGTATGAGCATCTCCAGCGTGCCTGGCATGAGTCACCGTGCAGTGGGCCCAGGGTGAGTGCAGCCCTGCCAGCACAGCACAGCCACCAGCACCCACAGTGCCTGCAGCATAGCCCTGTCCCTGATGGGTGCCCACTTGGTGGGCAGCAAGGACCCCACAGCTGCTGCCAGGACCCCAAAGCAGGGTCTGGCAGCAGTATAGTACTTCTGGAGCAGTCCTGCAATGAAAGAACTGCAGATAGTTAATCTGTGGGGTCCACATGCCTCACTTCTTGGCCCCCAAACACTCCTTAACAGAACCATTTCTCTTCTGACCCTCAAATATTCCAGCTCCAGATCCCTATTACTCTTTTACCAGTCACAAATACATCTCTGGGCCCAAATTCTCCTCCACCCGTGCACCAACCATGCTTCTCTGAGCCCACACGCTCCTGCACAGGGCCCTGCTCCTTCCCTGACTCCAGATTTTACCTCTTTGAGCCCCATACTTCCCACTCAAGGCCAAACATGCATCTCCTGGACCCAAACACTCACTGTTTCACCTCAATATGCCTTCTCTAGCTGAGAGCTCAGAGCAGTGCAGGAAGAAGTGGAGCACCTTCCTGCACTGCAATGCAGCATGTTGCTGCAGAAGCTCCAACCTCTATCTTGCCACAAGGTGCTTGCCCAGGACTGTGGGGCAGCAACAGAATGTCAGCTCAGCAAAGCCTGCCCTAAGGGTGCCCACCAACCCTCACTGTCAGTGGGAATATATCTGCATGGGGGGACCCTCACCAGAGCCTTGCTCCTTGAGACTGCTCCACCAGCTGCCCATTGGACCCAGCCTCGTCCATTCAATTGAGCCCTCATGTTACCCAGATCCCGCTGCCATGTGAGACACCTGCTGCAAGCAATTCAGAAATGCCTACCACAAACTACATGCTCCCTAAAAAGGGCCACGGGAGACCCAGATTAATTCCTGCAGCATGGATGGGGCAGGGAGCCCAGTTCCAGGCAGTGAGGTGCTTGGGGCAGCCCAGCACTGCCTCGGTTCTGGTGCCCCACACACGTGGCTCTGTGCCCAGCACCTCCGCCCAGCACACCCAGCCTGCCTAATATTGCTGCTAAGAATGTACCAGACCGGATCTTTGGCTGAGCTAAATAAATGCAGCTCCCTCCACCGGTCTCAGCGGAGTGACTTTGATTTATGACAGCTGAGATCTGGGCTGGTTCATTCCTTGCAAAATTGAAGTTGGGCTGGGAGGACACTTGAAGGTCAGCCAAGCCGGCCTCCAAGCAGGGGCAGGACCGGTGCCGCTGTCCTCGTCCAGCAGCTGCGCCCAGCCGGCTCCCAGATTGCCCAGCAGCCCCGCCAGCATCGCTGCTCCCGCAGACAGGTAAGAGCCAACCTGGGGCACCGTGCCCCTGCTCGGTGCTGTCTCCCTGCGGAGCTAACACGCGGCCATTCTGCCACCCCGCAGCACGGCCCTCCTCCCGGCTGCCGCTGGTCCTCGTCCAGCCCCGTGCCACCGCCGCTCGCGGGGACCGGGATGGTCTCTGCAGGGGCCGCCCTCCCTCGGACCAATTTCAGGAGGCAGCAGCTCGCAGGGCCGTAGATCCGGTTACTCACCAGGCGGGCGGAGGGGCGGCTTCTCCTTCAGACACACGGATGCCATGGTGCTACCCGGGGAAGCCCGCTCCTCCGGGACCTCTGGGCGAAGTCCGGCCAACGGGGCGTGATAGAGCGCGCCCCGCGGGGCCGCATCGGAGGCGGTCGCAGCCCGTCACGGGCGGACCCCCCCCCCCCCTCCGCCTCCCCCTCCCTCTCCCCGCAACTGCCGGGCCCCTTCCCCGCGGGCGCGGCCGCTCGTGCCCCGCCGCAGCCCCGCCGCGCTGCCCCCTCCCGCACCGCGCATCCCGCAGCACCGCCCCCGGGGCCGCGGGGATCCCGCGCGTCGCCGCCGCTTCCACCGCGCTCCGCTCCGCTCCATCTCGGCTGCGGCCCCTTCCATCGCCGTGCCACGCCGTGCCGTGCCACGCCGCCCCGCCCGCCCCATCGTCGCCCGCCTCACCGCCGCCGCTGGCGGCCGCGCTGTCCCCGCGGTCCCCGCGCACGCCCCCGCCGGGCCTCGCGGAGCCGCGCAGGTGGCACCTGGCCCCGATGCCGCCGCGGGATTCTGAGCCGCACCGCCGCTGTCGTGCACGTGTACGCCATGTGCGGGCCGGGCAGCTCGCCTCCCGTCTCCGGCCCCCCCCCATCCACCCTGGGCTCCGCGCTGCCTCGTGTCCGCCCGGACACAGCAAAGCGTGGCAGTGGGGAGCGGTATGGGTAAGAAAGCCCCCACGCCTTAAATGCCACGCTTGCTGCAGTTCAACACTATAGGCTGTGCCTGAGTTAGCCCTCCGCTCGTACCCAGCCTCCCGTGCTCTCACCCCTCACTTTGCTCCCTCTCCATCCTCAGCCCTCTCCCCGCACCCTTCTACATCACACCCACAGCAGCCCCATGACCCCGTGGCTCTCAGGACACACACTGCCCAGTTCACCCGGAGCCAGCAGGGTTCCCCATGCTCAACCGACCGGTGAGCAGCCTTGGGCCAGCAATGAGAAGCAATTACTGGCCTCTCCCTCAATAATAGATGTCCCGAGGAGTGCATGTAGCTGTGGCTGGCTCTGGAGTCCCAGCTGGGACCTGGGGAGCCAAGGGAGGGTGAGCACATGGATTTTAGGGCACTCACACCCTGAGGGGACACCATTTGTATCTCTCTGGTGCTGATGCCCTACAATCTGCAGTGCCTGCTCCAGGGCTGCCCTGGGATTTGGATCTGTAATTGCAAAATGAAAGCCCAAAAGCAGCCCAGTTCCCACCTCACCCTCTCGTCAGTGCCAGCTGCCTCAGAGGAACCCCATGGCCCCAATGTGGCACAGCACCCCGCCTCCTGCTCCTGGCCCTGCTCTGGGTCACTGTCACCTCTGTGGGGACATCAGCCTTCCATAGGGTGACAGTGGTGACCTGCACACCTCCTCCTGCCCAGGGTGGGCCATGTCCTGCAGCATGGTCCAGAGTGAGGGCTAAGGGACTCTGGAGCCTTGGTCTGGGCCATGAGTGTGTAGGAGCTGTGTCTGCTTGGCCTCGCAAGGAGCTTCACACCACCACTGCCACCACAGGAGCCAGGAGTCACAGCCTGCAGAGCCCTTCCCCAGCACAGACCCCAGCCTGGCACCAGGTACTTCCACAGCCCCTTCTGTCCCCTGTGGTGCTGCTGCAGCAGCAGGAGGCATCCTGTGAGCAGTGAGTTAGGCACTGCCCTTTTGGTGTCTCTGGGGCCACCTTGGTCCTATGCTTTGGCAGAGGACCAGGAAACTAAGTCTGTCTCCAGTAAGTAATCATCCATGGCTAGATACTGCCACCCTCGGCTGTTTGGTGCCACTCGGATACCACCCGTTTTATGTACAGACCTTGCCTGTCCTCTGTGCCACCATGCCCCTGCCCCCAGTGTCCAAAAAAACAGAGAAGCCTTGCCCAGAGCCCAGCCCTTCTCCCCCAAAATGCTCCCAGGATGATCCTAAAACCATACAGCAGATAGGATGTCACACCCTCCTCTCTTGATTGCAGGCAAGAGAGGTGACACAAAGCACAGATCCCCACAAGCTCACCCCTAGCTAAGCCTATCAGGATGGCAGACTGCAGCCAGAAGTAACACAGGTTTGATTGGACAGACAAGAGGAAGCCAAGCTGCTCACCCTTCCAGCAATTCCCAGGGCCCACTGGGGAAGCCTTGGAGGGTTCGGGACACTCCAGCATTGCACAAGAGATCATTGGGCAAGAGGAGATCTTGTGGGGAGGCAGTGCAAGCAGGAAACTCGGCACTGGTGTGACCGACATGCCAAATTCCCCAAGAGCCATCGGGCTCTGCAGCTGTGCCACTAGGTTGGACATGGCATCTGAACTGGGCCTAGTTGAACACACCCCAGAAAAGAGAAAAGCTGCAGCCTGCCAACTGGTTGAATCCTAAGTGCCTCAGCCCCAGACCTTGCTGGGAGAGGGAAGAGTACAAGGAAAGCAGTGTGTCAGCCTGGACGTGGTCTCATGTATTCATGTTCTCAGGTTGGAAGAGGTGAGGCTGAGCACCCTGGCCCATTCCCCTGCTCCTCAGCAGCACTGGCTGGGCTGTGGCTACAAAACATGCAGCACAGGGTTAGCCTTGATGCTGAGCCATGGAGGCCCAGGTGGGCAGTAAGCAATTTTGGTCACTCACCTCATGTTGGAGGCCAAGGGAGTACAAAAGCTGTCCTCTGAGCAGCAAGGGCTGTGCCGAGCACCCTTCCTTCTCCTCCCCTTCTCCTCCTCCCTCTCAGTCCAGGGGGCATCTGTGGCTGAACTGGTCCCAGAGTCCGGCTCCAAGTGAGCCAGAGGAGCAAAGTTCTCCTCGATCAGCTTCGCACTGTCTCGGATCTGTCCCTGTACTTCTGGGGTGAGGGTTGGGAGATCAAAAGTGAAAAAGTTCCCATGGGTGCGGGCTGGGGAGGAGAGGATGTCAATGGAGTCCAGGCTGGTGTAAGATGTGCCTTTGGCTCGATGGGACTCCATGATGCTCTCAAAATGTTTGCTGAAAGAGTCCATGCCATCCTTGGAGAGGCTGTGCCCCAGCAGGAAGGGCACTGGAGACTTGAGCATACCCTGTGTGTCTCGATCCACGATCCTAGAGGGAGAGAAAGTGAGAGGAACTGGTCACTGAGGAGCAAGAGGTCAAAGCCCCAAACAAAAGCCCAGGCATTGCTCCAGAGGAAACTGGGGAGGGCAGAAGACTCTTCTAATATCTGGGTACTCCAGGCTTTCAAAGGAAATGCCTTGCCTGCCCAAGACATCATGGGAAGTGGGCCGTGCTGGCCTCCCTCCAGCCATATGCCTCTCCTTTAATGCGCCATGGACTTTTGTTCCCTTAGTGGCTCATCCTCCTAAGAAGCTTACGAGATGGCTACTGCTCCCAGCCACTCGGCTTGAGCTTAGATCCAATAAACAGCTCAGGCACCAAAAACAGGATGTAGTTCAGCTCCACTCCCAAACAAATCCACAAGTGCCTGAATTTTCCATGAGCCTTCAGAGCTCCTGGCACCCACAGCACTCCTGGAGCCACCGAGGATGGCGTGACACCTTCCTCTGCATATGTGACACTATGGTCACTGAGCCAAGCCCACCTGCAAGGTTAGCACAAGAAGCAGCACTCCACATTTGTTTTGGAGGAAAGAGTGGGATGGCCTGATGGTGGTGAAAGTACCTCAGAGGGACTGGGCTGCCTTCAGACCGGCTCACCTCCTCCCTGCAGAAGCACCTGCACTCTGTGCCCTGGCAAACCATCTTGGGCACAGATCACCCTGCAGGAGGCTCAGCTTGTCTGCAGCACGGTTCTGTGTCCAGCCCAGTGCAGGATTTCCTACATCTCAAAGCCCTGAGCATTTCATCCTGGAGATGAGCCTGCCCATCAGTCTGAGCATGTGACAGGGATATTTCCAACACAGAGAACGTCAGTTCTATAAGCCCAAATGCAACCCTAAAAGCCTGTTTCACTCACAAGCTGCTATCGCTTTATTAAAGCACCAAAAAAGCACTTGTTATGGCACTCTCTTTCGTGATTAAAAGCAAAGAACTGATCCAGCTTGTCATAACATTTGTTATGAACAAACAGCTTCATACAGAAGGCTCAGAAAATGCAGTGCTGTTACAAGCAGTGAGAGATTTATCATTTATTAGCCTTCATATCCTGCTCCAGAATCTCACAGATTGTTGTACCAGGCCCCAAGCTGACAGACTCACTGCATCAGAATGCAGAGGCACCCAGCAAGGTGGGCACTGTGGGATTGTGGGGTCACTGATGTTGGAAAAGACCACTAAGACCACCTAGCCCAACTGCTGACCGAAGGCAGTTAAGGAAAGCAGGATGGAAGCTGTTCCTGATGGCCTACAAGCCTTGCCCAGCTGTGCAGCCTTGCTGTCTGCTCCCACCAGCCCAGGCTGAGCTTCAGGAAGCATTGCCTGGAGCTTGCTGGTGGGAATAGGAAGAGGAGATCTCTATAGCACTTACAGTTGTGAACATGCATTCACTGCCCTCACTGCTTTGCAGTGTGCTGCTGAATGGAGCTAATGCTGCTGATTTTGTTCTGCATCATTTTGCACACACAGAGCAGCAGTGAGCAGTGCAAAAACAAATATGTTTCCATCTTTGAGCTGCTTTGGGAGGCACGGTGATGCTTTCTTGGAGATGGGCCAGGTGTGCAAGTAGGGGACACACATCCCAGAGAACAATAACCATGCCACATTGCATGCTGACAACTCAGCTGGCACTTCTGGGTGCCATGTGGGGCTGAGCAGCTGGACCTCAGCAGCCACATCAGCAGAGGGGAAGGGGCTCCTGTGCCCTTTCCCTAGCATCCACGTGCTGGTGTCCTGCCTGGGAAGGCTGCCCTGGCAGCAGACCCAAGGGCTTTGCTCTGCTCCCAGGGAGGACAGGTACTCCTGCCTCCAGCCAGCCCTTGCACACCTGGCAGTGGGGCATGGTGCTGCAGAGCTGCCTTTGGCTCACACGGCAGCACTGCCTCCAGCTTAGTGCCCCTCCTGGAGATGCTCAAGAAAGGGGAGAGGAGCCCGCTCTCGCTGACAGGTCTCGGTGCTCTGGGGCTAATGGGAATAAAGACAGCAAAGGCTTAGATCAGTCATTAGTCGTAGAGCTGGCTCTAAATATATTCGGGGCATGGATTCTGGAAGAAGACACTGCTTCTTATGTCACTTTCCATGTCTTGTTTGATTTTATATCGGATTTTTCATCCTGATGTCCTGCTGCAAGTTCTCTTATTTTAGGAGAGCAGATGACAATTGAAGGTGCCCTTTGGCAAGAATATAAAGGACAACAAAGTGGTGTCGAGCCAGTCCCCCCACGCAGAGGGTACTAAATCCCTAAGGCTAGATTTTCAAAAGGATTTACATATCTAAATGCTGCAAATCAGCATCTGATGGTGCCTCGATAATTTTGCAGGGATGCTCCTTCCTATCTACCAACAAAGTGCTCTGCAGAGGACTGCCTGGGATGGAAGCCGCTGGTTTGCAACAGCTCCTGCAGAGCAAAGCGGTGCCGGCTCTTGGAAGATGGGGCAGCTTTAATGACCCCAGCATCACCGCATCGCCCCTCCTGTGAGCAGACAAAGCAGAAAGCTTGAAGCAGAAAACATCAATACTGGTGAATGGTAAACAGGAGGGAGGGCTGCAGCTGCAGAGCTCACTCTAAAGCAGTGTGTGAGCAAAGCCCAGGCTGTAATGCCTGCACTGAACCAGCTCGCTATTTCAGTCTGTGGATTTTTGGCTCTGCTGTCCGCAGGGTCAGTGCCTCGCTGGGGAATAGCCAGGGGTCTGTCTGCACATCAAACACCTGAAAGCCACCAGACTACAAGGAAGCTGCATAAAATGAGCAGGACACTGCTGTACGCACCCTGGTAATTAAGCCTAGAGCACCATGTTGGGGGCAGCAATGCACTGAGGTACACAACCGAGCTTTCTGACCAAGTCTGGGGAGCTCCAGCACGATGTCCCAGAGGGCAAAAGGCAGGTGCAGGCTTACAGCCCACGGACATGTAATGGGCCCATAGGTGTCTGAAAATGATTATCACCATGTAAAAGAATTGTTACAGTAACTTGAATAACTTGCTTGGAATGATAATATGACTTACAAAGCTTCTTCACATTCCCTATCACAATTCATTTGAAGAAAAAAAAAAAAAAAGCATTTTCTCCTTGGGAAACCCACAGGAGCCCAGCTCCCTGTGTGACGTGCACCTTCCTGCCCACAGCAGCCCACCTCACCTGCTTCTCTCTCCTCTCTTCTCATGGTACCACTGCGGGTTATTTCATCATCTCTTCCCACTCCCAGCAACAAAACCCTTCTCCTCCTTTTCTGAGTATACTACCATGCACCTCTTTGTCTCAGCACATGGGTCATCTTGTTCTGCTCCCCAGCAGCACCTTTCCCTTCCCTCCAGAGTGTTTGCAGATGCAGCAGAGGCTCTCATCCCACCTGAGGCCCATCACTATCCTAGTCTTGAGTATTTTGCCACACAAGCAAGAAACAACACAAAACACAAATGTGAATGGACTCTCTACGTCCCAGTGACCCATGGTACTATCCCCAGGTGCCGGGCTCAAACAGTGACCTGATCACAGGACTTGTCCCCACAGGAGTGGGTCCTGCAGTGCCCTGTGCTGGACGCCAGCACCACCCTAATCCTCCCACGGGGCAGCAAGGGACCTCCAGCCCTGTGGGACAATGAAGGGCCACTCTGACCCCGCGCATGGCTCAGATGCATCTACCGAGCATTCTGGTTTGGGCACTCATTTGGCAGAGCCCCTTTGTCACACACTTGGGATGCCGAGGAGGGTGAGGGGAGCTCTCTGCCCTCCCATGCTGAGCCTCACCTTTCCCTGCTCTCCTTCCTCGTGGTCTCAAACACCTCATCGTCCTCATCTGCACCTCCGTCACGCAGTCCATCCTTCACGTGCTGGACGTTGTGCTCAGGGTTCCCCTCAGGCATGCTGTCCCTCCTGCCTGGGGTCCCCGTGAAGCTGGGGTTGCTCTCGCTGTCCTTCTGGCTTTCGATAGCAGAATCCACCTCATCCCTCTCAGCCAGGATGTCATCAATGTTGGTTTCGCGGTAGCAGCGCAGCGGCACGGTGTCCAGGTCTGTCTCGGAGTACTTGACAGCCCTCCTGATGATGCCTGTCTCACAGGAGCCTTGCTCCCTGCCGCCTTCTGGGGACACCTCGATCTCCACCTCCACGTGGCTCAGGCCATGCTTGGGAAGCGAGCTCGGTGGCTCTGCAGGCAGTGGGTGGCCAGGCTGCAGTGGGGGCTCAGTGACAGGGGCTGAGGAGCCTGGAAGAAAGCCCAGAGCCCCCGTTCAACCCCAAATCCCAGTGGGCTGGAACTCTGCATACCCACAGTGTCCCTGCCTTACCTGTTTTTGGGGTGCCCAGTGAGCCATAGAAGAACTCCCACTTGGCGCGGGCGATGCGCTGGGCATGGGCTGAGCTCTGCCGGGGGCACGGCCAGGCGCTGCCCTGCAGGGACACAGGGGTCAGTGGGGGCAGGCTGGACACAGCACAGTGTGGGGCCACGGGCACCTACCTGGGGCTGGGGACTGGTGGAGATGTTCTCTGGTGGGGCCTGCAACCCATTGGCAAGGGAGCTGAAGAGGCAGCTGTTGGTGAGGGAATGGACATCCCTTCCACCTGCGTGGGGACGCATCTTCCCTGGGGACCTGCAGCCAGCCAGGACGGGGTCAGATGCGGACGCCTCCAGCTTCAGTCTGCGGAGCAGCTGCTCCTGGGGCTGGGGCTGCCCAGGGGGCACACGCCAGCCCCCACCGGGCTCTGTAGGGCCATTCTCCTGGGGCCCGCTGAGGGGCCGCACGCTGGCCTTCTCAATGAAGCGGAAGGTGACGACAGAGCTGCGTCCCTCTGGGGCCACCAGTGGGCTGCGGCTGCCGGGTGAGGTGAGCCCTGGGGTGGGATGGCCCCTCTGCGGGGTGCAGGGGGCCGTCAGCCGCCCCCCACCTGGGCAGCCTCCATTGCCAAAAGGCCCCATCTCCGTTGGCTTGCGAGCCAGGGAGCCGGTGCTGTTGTAGAGGCCAGGAGGGCAACGGCGGGTCTCAGGGGCCAGGCCCTTGCGCAGGAGGTGTAGGCGGCCAGCATTGAGGTTGGGGGTGAGGCAGCGTGGGGGGCTGTGCCGGCCTGGCTCAGGGCTGGAGGTGATGGGTGGCCAGGGCCTACGGTCCCCATGGTGGGAGAAAGGTGGTGGCGAGGCGGTGCAGCCCTCAGCTGGGGGCAGGCGGACGAGGCCCCCTGCCTGCGCCATGCTGACGGGGTGAGCACAGGTGTCAGGGCTGTAGCTGGACAGTGCAAGGCATCCTCAGGCGGCCCTGGAGGGCAAGGAGAGGCGATTAGAGAAGTGAAGCAAAGATGCAGACATTGTGATGTTGCTTGAAAGTGGATGTAGGATGGAGATTAGCCCAAGCACCTGGGGGCAGGTGGCCTGAGAAGTGCTGCTGTCCCTAGGTCCCCTGGCTCCTCAAGCACTGTCCTACAGACCAGCAGCATGCAGACGCAGTGGGAGCTGTGTGTCTTGAAATTGGTTTCATTTAGCCTGACTTAGGCTGAATATTTTACTACCTGTAGCCACTTAATATCACCTCCATAAGAGGAAAAAAAGATACATGGGATCACTGAGATTCCAGTCTCCAGACTGAAGGAGTTTGATACCAGCAGCTCAAGGAAGAAGCCCATCTCTTTGGAGGTCAGCTTGTGTTTTAAAGTGTGTCACCCGTCACATGCCTCAGCCGCAATCTGTGGCACAGACAGAGCTGTCAGCACCGGTGGATCCAAACAGAGGCAGCTGAGACAGCCCTGCCTGGGGGCCGAGTGCGCCTGAGCCAGCAGCATGGCTCAGGACGTTTCCCGTCGGGACACCCGTCACCCCAGGGTGGTGAGACACAGCGCGGGATGGGAGGACATGGCGCCTAGCAGCCCTGCAGGCATCACTGCCAGGTCTGCTCTCTCAGCACACTTGGACTCTTCCCCCAAGTTCTCTGAGCTGTAGGTGTGCAGGAAGGGCTTTTGGCTCCCCACAGGTGCAGAGTTATCAATTCCTGCACTCAGATCTCTGCACTTGAAAGCAAACACCCAAATGTCAATGGAGGAAAGCGTGTTTTCTTCTCACAGCTCTGAGAGCAAACCAGACAGGGTTAAACTGAAGGCCGCAGGACTGGATTTTCAACGGTGTTTAGGCTGAGGAGCTGCAGAGACATAACTCTTAATAAAATAGCCAAAATCACCCACATGGGGCAGACGTCTCTATCTGCACTACTATACTTCCAGAACACGTGGCTCCCACCGAGCAGCAATCCATAACCCACTGCCTGAAGAGAACACTCTTCCATTTAAGATGTCGGTTACTGTTTTTATAATCTTTTCTCCTGTTATGGTTGTATTCCCATTCAAGGTTGCTTAACTGATAAATAACACACAAATGCTGGGTTGTGTATTTCAAGTGAAACCCCACTTTTATCTAAATGCAAACTGACACACGTGCCAAGGAGAAAAGTTATCACTAGAAAATAGTTGGCATGCACTGTAACATAAGGAATCTATAAAAAACAGCCCATCGCAATGCAGGCGAGTCACTGCTAAAATAAATGGGATGAGCACAGCACGTCCTCCTGCTTATCGAAGGGGAATTATCAAATACAGAGCAAAGGCCGTGCCTGCCTGCGAGACACTGGAGCTGGGCTGCCCCCCCCATCCTGCAGGGTGAGCCTTCCTCCAGCAATTAAAGGTAAAAAGCACAAATGCAACAGAGATTAAAAATCAGTGGTGTAGCTGAGGCTTCCTGCTCACCGATTTGAATTATGAATCAAACCGATGCTCTTTAAATCACTGTGATGAATGGCTGGGCTGATGGCACCTGAGGGAGGCTGCCGTGAGGCTCCCATGCACAGGGAAGCCACGGACAGCACGGGACACGTGTCACAGGGAACAACTCAGAAGCAGCAGCGTGGCAGCCAGGGGCTGCACATCCATAGGGAATTTCATTTGTTCGACAAAACATCTCGCCCCTACGAGGAGCTTGCTACGGCTGGCTGTCCTCTCTGAGCACCAAAGGAGTGCCCGGGGATGCCTCCTGGCCTCGGGGCTGTTCCGGAGGGGCCCGATTGCTGCTCGCCGTGCCGGCTCTTGCCCGGCTCCGCGGGGCGACGCGGGTGAAGCAGCAGACGCCCGGCGCTGCTTACGCTGCAGGGGAAGCGTACACCCACGCGAGGTGTGTGTAGGGCCAGCGCGCACACGCTGCGGGAGGATGCCGGGGAAGAGGCAAGAAATGGAACAGAGAGGGAAGGTGCTGAATTCACAGGACAGGTTGTGCTGCTGTGCCGGGCACGGGTCCGCTGCAACCAGCGGCAGCTGGGCACGGGGACAGCTGGACTGGGGGTGCTGCGATCCGGCGGGGAGCCTCCTCGAGAAGCCTCTGTACTCGAAGTACGCAGAGTAACGTGGGGACAGCGGTCACCAAGGAGGGGAGCCCGCAGGCTCTGCGGCCGTGGCACAAACAGGTGGTGGCCGCAAGGGACCCCTTATCGAGGGGATCACCGAGGCGGGAACGTGCTCCCCCGGGCTGGGGAAGGACCCGTGCCCCCTCCCTCGTCCTCAGCCCGGCCTGTCTCGCCCCGCGCCTTCGTCTGCTCGGGATCAGCCTTGAGTGGATGTGACAGCCAGTCGGATGAGCAGGAGCCCGCCCGGCTCCCCGCCCGGGCACGTACCGCTGCCCCCGCAGCCCCGCACCGCCGCTCACCGCGAGCTCCCGGCTCCCACCCGCTCCGTCCCCCCAGCAACTGCCGCAACTTTCCCCGCGTCCCCGCCGCGGTGCTCCGACCTCGGCTCCGCCGCGCTCCGCTCCCCGCGCCTTACTGCCTCTGTCGCCGCCGCATCCTGCCTCGCGCTGCTGCTGCTGCTATTGCTGGCACGGCACGGCACGGCACGGCACGGCACGGCACGGCACGGCACGGTCCGCCCCGTCGGGTGCGGTGCTGCGCGGTGCCACCGGCCCCAACCCGCCGCTCCCCGCCGCGCTAATCCCGGCGCGGGGCCGTCACTCCGCCCCGCTGACAGCCCCGGCAGCCAATGGGAGTTCCCTCACGGTGCCACCGGGACACGCGGCGGCGGGGGCGGCCGAACCGCACCGCACCGCACCGCACCGCGCCGCACCGCACCGCACCGGGCCCGGTGTGCGCGTCCCGGAGTGGCACCGTGCTCGTGTCCGTGTGCTTGTTCCGGTAGCGCCGTGCTCGTCCCCACGTCCCGTGTAACACCGTGCTCATGTCCGTGAGCGTGTCCCTGGGTAACACCGTGCTCATCCCGTGTCCCATTGTGCGTATCTCCACGTGCCACCGTGAACCCGATCCTACGCACCTGTGGGTGTGACCACCGCCGCGGGAGGTGTGACCCTGAGCAGCAGTGGGGGCATGGGGATGTGTCCTGCTCAGTGCCATGCCTTTGTGCACTGCACACCGTCACTGCCTGGGGTCTGCAGGGACAAAGGGCCAAAAGCTGCCCTATGTCCCAACCCACCAGGGAACCCCCAAGGATGGGAAATGCCACCATAGTTTTAAGAAAAGGCACCGTGCTACAGTCCTGAGGAATAAAGTCATCCCATGCATTGCCTATGGGTCAGTGGGTGCTGAGGACTTGGCAGCACCAGGCCTGCACATAGCAGCAGCTGGCAGCAGTGCTCATCTCTCACCCAGACTGTTGGATCAATGCACTATTAAACAGCACTTTATTACCTAGCCCAGCAATCATTACCATGGGCGTGCAAGGGGAAAGGCCCGGGAGAGCGGGTGTCCCCTGTGCATGCAGTGCTGCAGGAGAAATGCAGACAAGAGCACCCTTCTAGGTGCACTCCCTGCCAGCAGCATGCCTGGCTCCATGGCCACCTGCCCTTGCTGTCGCCCAGAAAGCGTGTCCTTTTGTCCCTGCCTGGGTGCAGGGACATGGGGAGGGAGCAGCCCGCTCTGCTCATCTTTAATGCATAGAAGCACTGCCATTTTCTCCCCTCCTCCTGCAGGCTGCTGCCTGCACAGCCCCTCTCCCCCACGCCGGGGACTGCGGGTCCCCAAGCTGCCTCGCACTGACAGCTTCCTTGGCAGACTGGAGCGGAGCTGGGCTAATTAGGGGCCTCACTGCCATGGGATCAACGACCTGATTCCTTCAGCAGCTTCTTGAAGGCAGCAGGGCGGGGGGAGGCCTTTCTCTAAGCCAGAGCCAGAGCGTCATATTTAACCAAGTGGAAGGGCTCTGAGCTCCTCTGGTGTGCCCGTACTGGAGCCCTCCCAGTGCTACCATTCTACCTGCTGCTTTGCTGTGCCCCCTCACCTTCCCACAGCCTTGAGCACTCTCTGCTCACTGTCATTTGGGCACTTTGACCCCTCCAGTCCATGCGCACAGGCATCACATCACCCTGCATGGTCCCACTAGGCACACGTCACCCCACCTCACCTCCTGGTCCCTGCTGGCTCCCCAGGCCCAGCCCTGGGCAGTGTCCAGCAGCGCTCTGTGTAACTGCTGTAGCCTTTGTCCTTGCTCACCTCCACAGACCCTTGCTGCACCTGTCCCTCCTGTACCCAGTTGTCACCAGGACAACTCAACCATCTGCTTAGTGTTTGCAAGGCACTTACAAGGACACTGGTCTGTCCCAGCCCCTGCACAGAGCCAGGTGGCAGGAGGGACCCACACGCTGTGGTTCCCAGCATGTACCAGGACACTCAGGCTGCTGGTCAAGCCAGCAGGGCTGGGCTTTGGTCCCAAGGTGAAGTATGTCCCTGCAGATGTGGGCGTCCTGCTGGCAGGTGCTCCCTCCTGGTGGGCAGTGCCATGTCAATGCAAGCCCGGTCCCATGGGAGGCTGAGGATGAGCTCCCTTTGTCTCTGCACTGAGGGCTCAGAGCAACCACTGAGGTTGCTGTGTTCCCCCAGGGCCCAGAGTTAACTACATGTCTCTAAATAATCCCTTCTGTGCCAACACCCGACCACATCCACACTAGATATTAAAAACCCACTGCAGTACAAGCCAAGCTTGTAATGGGCTGCTGCTCTTATCTGCTGTCCCATCAGGCCACTGGTACAGATAAATGGCACAGGCACTCTGCCCTGACTCTCACCACACCGTTCAGCCCCATGGAGCACAGCACATATGTGCTATCCCCTGGCACCTCCTGCTCCCCAGTGTGGGGGCACTCTTGTGCCAGGGGTGGGCGAGGACACGGTCCTGGGTGTCTGCCTGCACCAGCATCACTCCATCAGGATGAAGACGAAAACACCATCATGGTAGAACCTGTCCTGGGGATGTGGGAGGGGGGGGCTTCAGCACAGTTTGAGCCATAAATAATCTCCCTACACAGCAGTTAAGGGAACAATTGTGTGGGAGTATCTCCTGGTAAAATTATGCTCAGGGAAAAGATGGTCTCGAAGGAAAGCAGTTGGCAGGGTCTGGGTGAGGGGTGTGTGCTGCAGTGAGGCCACAGGCTCAGACCCACAGATTGGTGAGGTTAGTTCAAAACAAGGCAGCCCTGAGGGCTGCTGGTGTGGGCTCCCATGACACAGCATGCTGCAGCACAGATCCTTGGAGCTGCTCTCCAGCTGCAGCAGTATGGAGTGATGTCCTCCCTCCTTCAGATTCATATGGAGAAAGGAAAAAGGGTGCAAGGAGGAACAAGCAGTGGATGCAGGGAGTGTTTGCTGCAGAAGAGGGACAGTGAGCCCCAGGCATGCTGCCTAACTGCAGGGAGAGAACGTGGGCACATACATAACTGTGAAAAGTGTGGAAACTGAAATATCAGATGAGGAGGAGTAATTACAGGTGTAGTGATGAAGCTGAGCATCCAGACCAGACATCAGGCAGTCTCCCAGTTGCCCACCTGGGCTTTTCTTTGATCTGATTGTAGCTTTGTTTTGATTTTGCTGTATACATTTTAACCCTGACTGCAGACAGTTTGTCCCTGGTAGAAAACTGCAAACACCTCAAAGCCTTTGCAAGGCTGCAGGCACTTGGACAGTGAGGTGCCCAGCCACCACACCGGGGGACCATCTCAGAACCTGTAGCAGCCTAATACCAACAAAGCACACTGCCCAGCTGGCACTGGGCCCCAGTAGGCCTGGGAAACTGCCAGCTTCTGAGGATGCTTTTGAAATGGAAATAGCTGCATTAACAGTGCAGGGGCAAGCCAAGGTTCACACGGGGAAAGACTGGCCCAAGCACTGCCACAAATCAGGGGGCCAAAGCCTCTGCTCCTGGCTTGAGGGCTGTCCTTCTATTCACAGGGATCCTTCCCTGCATGCCTCAGTGTCCCAAACATGAGATTAAGGGCAGGCCACTGTGCTGGACACCTCACACATGGACACCAGCAGAGCTAGCTGATGTCTGTGTGCTTCAGTGGGAAGTCCATGAGGATGACACTGGCAGGATTAGCCCAAGGCCTGGCTCCCAGCAGCCAGCCCCGTGTGCTGACAAGGGAGGCAGAAAAGCTGCAGTGGTCATTGTCAGCTCCCTCCCCCTGCTCCCTCCCCCTGGCTCAGCCCACTCCTCGTCACCAGGATCAGCTCAAGGCCTGACGCAGGAAGCTGTCCCTTGCAGGGCAGCAGTGGCACTGGGTGACAACAAGCTCACTTACGTCACCCACTAAAGGTCAGTTCTCAGCTGTACTCAGCCCCACGCTGCTGCTGAACAGGAAGCTTCAGACTGTCCCAATGGTATCTTATGTGGGGGACAGACATGAAGGGCAGGGGCATGGTGAACCACAGGGTGCAATCCTCCCATGAAAAGGAAGCACCCCCAGCTCACATCTCCCACCTGGCCAAAGGCAGCCTCCAGCCCCAGAGCTGGAGTTCCACATGACATCATATCAAGAAGACATCAGGACACACAGCTCACTGTGTACCGCAAGAAAGAGATCAGGCCTTTTGACCTCCAGGAGCAGTTAAGACAGCCTTTCCCACATGCTCTTTCAACCCCAGGAGACCAGCAGTGAGACAGGGAGATTTTTAGCCCAGGCCCAAACTGTACCACAGCCACTCCACATACAGCACACCCTCACAGACACTGGATTGGGACCTACCATTGATGCAGGCCTAGGCTGGAAGCTCTGTTGGAGATCCTGATTGTGTGCCTCAGTATATCCCCTTACAGCACAGGAGCATCTGCAGAGAGCCTGTGTACAGGAAGCAGAACCGTCTGAGTATTTCACAGCATGTCCACCATTCCCCGTACCACATGCCATAGGCAGAAGGTGCAGATGAACCTGTCTGCTAACTGTCCTGGGACATGAGTCCTGGGGCCACCCATACACTCAGCAGCACTGAACCTGAACCTCCCCTGTGCCCCCTCCCACCTCTGCCACAAGACAAGGGCATACAGCTGAGACTAAGGAAGCACACTCAGTCATACTTCAGCCTCTATTACATCCTGTGGTACCCAGGCTGTATCTGGGCTGGCTCTCAGCCCTGCTCTGAGCCCTGCCACCAGCAGGCTCCTGGGAAGTGACTCGGCCAGCCCAGCTGGCACAGAGTGAAAAACACCGGCAGAGGTTTATGCATGAGCAGCGTGGCCCCGCTTGCCAGTCCCAGACACGTGCTGCTCGGGAAGGACCACAAGCACAGCACAGACTGCCGAGAGCTTGGCACGAGCCAGGGCTCCTGGCCAGAGCTGCTGGCAGCTATCTGGATGCACGGACTAGCAGTAATGGGGACACAGGCATCACCTCCAAGGCAGAGCAAGGGACTCCGTGCCAGATATCAGTGAGAAGCCAAGAGCTGTGGGCACGTGGGACCTCCTGGGTGCAGCCATCCCCTGCCTGCAGTGAGAGCACTGCCGTCTATGCCTATAGGGCCGGCACTGAGGCGGGAAGACCTTTCCCCAACGACCCTCCTTGGCAAGCAATGAGTGGGCAATGAAGGAAAGGCAGAATCTTCCTTTCTGGAGAATTTAGGAGCGCGAGGGAACACCCGCTCCGGTTCCCGCTAGAGTCGTTATGGCAACGGCACCGGGAGCAGCCCGGGCCCCTCTTCGCTATTGCCCAATGGCCGCCGACGGCACCGACACCCTGCTCACCGGGCACCGGGCGGGGTGGGGCGAGGGCGGCAGCGCCGGTGGGCAGAGTCCTACCGGTACTGGCACCGGGGCGGAGAAACCGGGCCCAGCGGCTGCGGGTCGGGGCGCCGGGAGAAGAAGAAGCCGGAGGCTCAGGCTCACCCGGAGAACAGATGAGGAGCCGGACCGGGGACCGGGGACCGAGGACCGGGGATCGGGGACGGCGCCGTCGCTCACCGGCAGCGGCGGCTCCCGACGCGTCCCGGCTCCGCGTGGTGCTGAACGGACAGCGCCCAGCGCTGCGCATGCGCAGGGCCGCCCGCTAGGGGCAGGGGCGTGCAGGGGGCGCGAGTCGGGGCGGTGCGGAGCTCCGGGAGCGGTGCGCGCCTGGGAACCGCTCAGCCGCGGGGCCCGAGCTGCGGCTGTGACCTGGGGACCGGGATAGGCGGAGATCTGGGGCACCGGGGAACTGGGACAGCTGCGAGGCTGCGAGGCAGGTGCACGGCCGGCACCCGCGGCCCTTCCGTGCGGCTCCATCAGCCCGCTCCCGCTGGGCCGTGCCCGCGGGCTCCCCCGCTGCCGCCTGGCGGGGGATGGGGGCGGGGCACGACGCCGAGAGGCGGGGCAAGGCGGCAGGGGGCGGGACGGCGGTAGTGCGGGCCCCGCCCAACGGCGGAACGTCACTGCGGGCACCGGCGGACGGTGGGAGGCCCGTTCGGGTGCAGCCGGTGCGCTCTGAGTCCCGGAGGGAGTTCCGCTGGGCTCGCAGGTACAGCGGCGGGACCGGACCGGGCGTCCCGGGACGACTGTTGGTGCCGAGGGTGCGCCTGTAAGGCTTGGACCGGGCCGCCGCCGCCGCCGCTATCTCCTCGTCCCGGGGCCTGTAGGCCCCCGGTCCCCGGGGCCGCCTTGGCGGAGTTCCCCGCGCCGCGGGGCCAGGGAGGGGGGTCGGGAAGGGGTGCGGGACTCCTCAGCGCTGTCCTAGCGGGGCTGCCGCTCGTTCGGCCGGATGCCGCGGGGCCGGCGCGGAGCGGAGTTAGCGTGGGGCGGAGCTGCTTGGCTCGGGAGCGGGGTGCAGTCCCAGCGCAGGCTCCGGAGAGCACCAGTTGGGGCCGGGGCTCGTCGGGCAGCCGGTGCCGTGCCGTGGGGCGCTGCGGGCCGGGGACGCGTGTCCGAGCGGTGAGCCGCCGTGTTGGGCAACGGCGCCCCGCAAGGCGGGTGCCTCGCTCGGCTGCTGCGTTAACCCTTTGGGTTAACAGCGAGGGACGCTGCTGAGCGTTTCTCTCTGTCCGTTCCTCCCAGAGGCGCCCGGCTGTAGCTGTGGGGTGGCGTAGGCCGGCTCCCGCACAGCCTGGCTCCCTAGCGGCCGACGATGAGTTTGACCCCTTCGAGGGGATGCCTCCTGGACCTGCCCTGGGAGGACATCTTGGTCCCGCACATTCTCTGCCATCTGCCGCTGCAGCAGCTCCTGAGCCTGCAGAGGGTCAGCAAGGCGTTCCAGGCGCTCGTCCAGCTGTACCTGGCCAACATGCGCTGCTTTGACTCCAGCCAGGTACGGGGTGGCTCTGGGGCTGGGGGGGCTGTGGATGTACTGCTGTGGGAGAACCTGGCTGTGAGCGGACAGGAAGGTTTCTGCTCAGGAGCTTGGGTTGGTGGCTTGCATGTCTGGCTGGACTGATGGGCTTGGGGAGGAGAGGTGGTGATTCAGGGCCCAGCAATGCCACTACTGCCTTTAGCAAGAGGAGTGGGGAGGAGTGAGCCTAAAAACTCCACCTAGGCCATTATGGGGCAGTGGCTCACAGAAATGCAGCCAGCTTCAGAGTGGCAGGGCCTGATGACTGTCACCAGGGGTTGTGCAATGGGGTGGGTTTGGCAGGAGATGAAGGAAAGCTTGTGCAGGCTCTGGGAAATATCACTTGGGACCTGTCTGCTGCTCTGTAAAGACCCAGAGTGGTCTGCCATAGAGGTTTTGGAGAGCAGAGCTGAGGAGCTCATTGAAAATGTATAAATTCAGAGATGATGAAGGAGGTGGAGGGCATCTCCCAGCTTGTGGCAGCAGCAGCCTTGGTGCAAGGTGCTCTGTGGAGAAGAGCTAGGTGGCAAGGTTTGCTCTAGGACTGGGAGAAGGGTGACTTTGATCATCTCTGTGTCACAGTAGAAAAGAATGGGGCTCTGTGGAGCATTAGGCTGAGCCATGCCAATCTGAGGTCTTTGGGGATGCCTCACCATTACTGGGTTCCCCACACAGATTAGCCTGGCTGTCCCTAGAGCTGCTTTCCTTAACCTGCTGAAGGACAACAAAGTGCTGCAGCAGCTGGCACTCCAGAATTGCTCTGACTGGCTGACGGACAGGGAGCTGCTGCCAGTCATCATGAGGAACCACCACCTGCACCACATCCAGCTGAAGGGCTGTGCCCAGCTCAGCTGCCACGCGCTGATGGTCATCTCGCTGAACTGCCCCAACCTGCGGCGGCTCTCCCTGGCTCACTGTGAGTGGGTGGACAGCCTGTCCCTGCGCAGCCTGGCCGACCGCTGCAAAGCGCTGGAGGCTGTGGACCTGACGGCCTGTCGGCAGCTGAAGGATGAGGCCATCTGCTACCTGGTGCAGAAGTGCAGCAGGCTCAAGTCTCTCTCGCTAGCTGTCAATGCCAACGTGGGCGATGTGGCAGTAGAAGAGACTGCCAAGTGCTGTCCTGAGCTAGAGCATCTGGACCTCACAGGGTGTCTGCGAGTCAAGAATGACTCCATCAGGTATTGAACAATGTGGGAGGTAGTGGGGGAAGGCAGGTAGCCAGCATGGGTAGAAGATACCTTGGGAGGGAAGTCTGATTTCTTCCTGCTGGAAGCAATTGGAGAGCCATCTTGGGGCAGAACCACTAGCAGGCCCTCTGTGCTATTGAAAGCAAATTGCCCACCATGTTGTGGATGGCATCTGACTGTGTCCTTTGAGATTCTCTTGGACCACCATGGTGCTGTTTTAAAGGATGGCTGCTGGGAGTGGAAAAGAGGTTGTGCTGATGAGTTATGCATGGCATGCAACCTGTGTGTGCTCTGTCTTGTCAGGGTTCTGGCTGAGTACTGTCCCAAGCTGCGCTCGCTGAAGGTGAAGCACTGCCACAACGTGGCTGAGTCCAGTCTGAGTGTTCTTCGAAACCGTGGAGTGGAGCTGGATGTGGAGCCTCTGCCGCAGACGGCTCTTGTTCTCCTACAGGACATGGCTGGCTTTGCCCCTTTCATTAATCTCCAGATCTAGAACTGTTGCTGCTACTGGGAGGGGGACCAACGTGTCACCGGGATCCCCGGTGAACGCCAGAACTGGTTGCTGCTAAGACATGCAGAGGGAGAAGTTGATCCTGTTGGTGAGGCTGGCCCAAGAGGGGCTCATTCTTCTCTTGGTCTGTTTAACAGCTTCTGCATGTTTGTGAGTGAGCTGTGAGTGCCCCTCCTGCAGAAGTAACTCCCTCCAAAGTGGTATGGGGAGAGCGAGGGACTTGCAGGAACACCGTGGAGCTGAACAGGCAGTGGCCAGACCAGCTAATACACAGGATTTATTATTTGTTGTATTTTGAATCTCTAAGTTGCAGTTGTCCAGAGAGCAGGAGAATGTTTGATGAGGACTGTGAACTATCATCCTCTGGGAAGGGTGTGCAGGACATGCCAACAGATCTGTTGAGAACAATCCAGGCCAGCTGGGGTAGCAAGTAGCTGGCAGCCCTCAATTTGGGAGGTGAGCTCTGGGAAGAAGGCAGTGTGAGCCTGGTGCCAACCTGCAGCCCCAGTGTGGTAGCACGTGTGTGCAGACCTAGCACCCTGCCAAAGGCACTGGGGTAGAGCAAGACAGGAATTGTTTTCTAGGGGAATGTGTTCCTAACTGCAGTTTCAGTAGAGGAAAAGCACCAAACCTCATTGTGCTACTGCCGAGAGCAGTTGATTGTTGCTATTTCTCTTCCAGATTCTGATTTACATTTCTGTAGTACCCAGGTCTGCTCCTACATCCTGCTCCATGTTGCACAGCTGTAGCCTTGTCATTCAAGAGTCTACCCTCATCCTTTGGATCCATTACATGGTCAACCAAAGAGTAGCTACTTGTTGCAGTAAGCATGATGAAGATAGTGAGATGACCCTGCTCCTGTCTTCCCCTCAAGAAGGGGTTAGAGGCAGTGTCTGTAAAGCATGTGCGTGCTTCAGCTTAAATACACACCAACTCACATCATCTTTATTTTGCACTCAAAGCAACAGTGCACAGGGATTTCTAAAAAGCTTGCTGCAAAACCACAAGCTACATTTTAGTTCTAATGTCCCATGCAAGGGATAGCAGAGAATGCCCAGGCTCCCAAGAACCACTGTAGCATGCCCCAGGGGCAGGCAGGCAGCTATACAAGGAGAGGAGGCTTGACCTTATCAGCTGGGTTAGTTCAGGAAGCTAAAAGCAGTGTCCTGGTTCCTAGGCTAGTTCCAGTTAGTGTTGGGTATGGGAGTCCCTTAATCCCTAATGCCACGTGTCTGTCCTCCATGCCTGGCTGATGAAGTGGAGGCTGAAGAGCAGCAGCAGGACATGGCTGTCAGTGGAACTTATACTTCCTGGCTGGTTTGAGGCTGATGTAAGTTTTCTTCATCTCTTCACTCTCTGGCTTCTTTATGTCTTTGTACCTCTCTCCCTTTGTACTCACTACCTGGTTATCGATGTAGCGGATCAGCTTCTTGGGAGCCTGGAGAGGAAAGACATAAACAACACGTGGACAGCCACTGCCAGGGAAAGAGGGGAACAAGTCTAAGCTTGTGTTTGGGGAATAAGGGAGAAGCAAGACTAGGCTGGGATGAGTTACCTGTCCTTTGTGTTGGGAGTCTTAGCTAAAAATGAGAACAAAGCTGGCTGATGAGGGGACAGAGGGGAAAGGCTGGAGGGAGCAGGAACCATGCTAGTCAGGAGAGCCAGGTAATCACAAAGACACTGCAGCAGCACCTTTTAGCTAACTAGTTTCCCTTTGAGACTACCTGCTGCAAATTCCCTTGTGTTATGCTGTTCTTCAGATATGCTGCCTGCTTTTTAAACCTTGTAGCTGAAGGTGTTCAAACTCCTGGTGAGCTGGAACTGTACTATTCTCACCTCTTTTGGTGGAGCTGGTCGATGTGTTTTCTGATCTTCTGCACTATCCACCATCATGTATCTGAAACATAAGAGGCACATAAGAGTGAACACTGCAACATCCATTGCCTAGGGCTATTCACAGCCTTTATCTTTAATTTCCTGGCTGGTTTGTGGCTGTGCAGTGTGTCCTACTTGCCTAGACTGCAGCTAGGAGCACTTAAGATTCCCTTCTGAATGAAACGGGCAAGAAGAGTCCCACTCTTCTGGTGAGAATTCAGGAAGATTCTCATGGAGTACGTGGCCATATGTGAATGGTATCAAAACCTTAGGCTGCTGAGAAAGCAGGTAGCCCCTTTAAAACTGAGGGAGGTGCTGAGGTGTGGCATGCTCTGCCATTAGGGCAACTTTGCTCCTTTTCAGTTGGTGTGATGGCAGTCAAAGGAGAATATCACAGAGCCAAACTGTCTGCTTCTGCCCTGAAGAGATGGTATGATTTTCACACTCCATGTACTAGAAGAAGGAGTCAAGTTTGAGCTGGAAGCAACTTAATAAAAGCATCATCTCACTCCCTATTTAAAAGGAATATCAGGGCTCAAGCATTTGCTTGCTGTACTGCTGAATTAGTATTGGGACTTTAGAGCTGCTCTGTAGGTGGACAGCACAGCTGACCATGACTCCTCCCTCAGTAGTTAGCACAGTAGTTCCTGTGTATCTTCAGCTATGGTGATCTGCTCTCTGTACCTGTGCTTGAGTGATGTTTGAAGTACAGGATGTTGCCAAAATGTCATTAAAGTTCCTAGGAACTTAACTGTCAGCTGGTGTTGGCTTTCTTTGTTTTATTTTGTTCCCATGCATTTTACTCTGAAGCAAGCTTGCACTGGAAACTGGCAAGGACTGGGATTGTTAATTTTATCTGGGTGGCATTTTGCTTTGCTTTTTCTTTCCTATACCATCAGTTATTTACATCCTCAGCAGTGAAGGAGTAAAATGGTGGAAAAGATGGCTGGATACATGAATTGAATCTGCGTGCCCACATGAGAATACTCATGAAAGCTGATATCTTGAAAGTGGATCGATTAAGCCATACTGTGGGTTGTCTGTTGAGAATTAAATGTGTTTGAAAATGAATAAAGGTAAACCAATCTTAAAGCCACTTTAATTCCCTGGAAGTCCGTAGGGAGCCTTCAGAGAGGTTTCCTTAAATGCACCGAACTTGCACCTTCAGCAACTGAGATTTGATCTCTGTTGCTGTATAGTCTCTTAAAGATATCTTTAGACTTGTTTGGATTGTCTCCAAATGTATGAATGAGCTGCTGTAGTTTGTACAAGGCACCATGTGTTACCTGAGCTGCAGGATGATGTTTGTGCCTTGAACCTTTAACTGGGACCTCAGACAATATACTGTGATTTACAGTATACCTGTAAGAGTCTGAAACCTCACACGTAGCCAGTGCTGTGACCTCACTGATGGAGGTAAACTGTGTGCCAGAGCTCTAAAAGAAAACTCATCTTGCTTTCCTGTATAATGATTATACTTGTGCTTGAATGTGTTTCAGGTATACCTGGATTAGCTTCACACAGCATCCTTTCCAGACAGCATACCAAGGTCTTCATAGATCATATTGCCATTCTGACCACTGTAACCTTTCACAAACTGCTAACCTCCTTTGCTGTTTGAATTCTTTTCTGGGTACTTACTTCTGTAAGATAACCTGCTTTAGTTCCTCATGGTTGGGTGCTCTGCGGGGCCGCACCAGCTCCTGTGAGGAAACAAAGCAGGTGTTTGAGTAGCAGAACACAGGGTGCACAGCTGTCCTGCTTGCTCAGCTGTTGATGCAGTACTTCCAGCTCATGGGGGAAGTGGGGTGTCAGACACAGCTCCTCTGGGCTGCTGGCTTGGTGCAGGCACAGCCTGTACTTGGAGAGCCAAGGGAGAGGGGGACATTTTTTGGACAATTGTCCTGATATGTTGTTGGAAGCATGGAAAGCTCCTGCAGTCAGTTTCCGCTTCAGCTGGAATATGTGTATTCAAGCTCTGCTCACTGACCTGGTGCCACTCAGCTCAGAGTATGGTACCTTCACACTTGCACCTGCTGTGCCGATTTCCACCTTTTCTTCCACAATTAGCTGCACTGCCTCTTCCAAGTTACCCAGGGCCTTCGCTAATGCCTTCTCTGCCTGGCTTACAGTGCAGGCAGGGAACATCTCCAGTAGCAGCTCCACACCACCCTTCAAGTCATCACCTTCCTAGTTGGAGCAAGAGAGACAAAGAGATCCAATTTTGCAGAGCAAAAGAATCACTGCAAAGTCAGGAAATTCAACTTGCTGTTAGCTGAAGGCTCTCTCATTATAAAGGTGAGTATAAATTCCTTTCTTGAAGCTAAAAGGATGCTGTATCTGCAAGGAGAATGCACCCCTTAGTCTATTCCCCCTGTATTTCAGGGGGAAATAGTCTTTCAAAAATGGCCTGGCTCATCTGTGTGGTCCTGCTATATATCTCCTTAGGAGTATATTTTCTGGGCACTATGGTTCAAATGCTTGAACTCCTTCCCTTGCAAGGTTATGTACTCTTTGATCAGAAAGAGATGATGCATCTAAGCATGGGGACCTCTGGCTACAGCAGAAGGGAGTGCAGCACCAGCATTTCCTGGAAGGGCATGGACAAAATGACTGAACTGCAGAGCAGTAAATCATCACTGCTGAAGAAACAGCAAGCAGAGACTGAGGTAAGGAGCTACAGGGGATTTGCTGAGTGCTGCAATGCTTGCAGTATGGGTCATGCTGAGTGGAGCTGCAGAACCAGGACTGCTGTGCCAATGACTCACTGTGGTGTAGCTCAGTATTCAGCATATGTCATTGAAGGTGGGATGGGTGTCTTCAGAACTGACACTCAGGTATGACCACTACACGATGCATCACAGCTAGGGAGAGAAACAATAACCAAGCTCAACTGTGAAGTGAGTGGAATGGTGAAGTGGGGTGGAACCTGGCTAGTGCTATAGAGGCATCCTTCCTGTGCTCTAGGATCTTGGAGAGCACTAAGACAAGCTCTCTTTTGCCCTGCTGCCTCAGGACTGCAAAGGATGAGCCAGAGTGGTAACTTGTGCTCTTCTGGCAGCATGTAACTTTCCATTTGAACGCAATCTTGCTTAGGCCATACAAGGTCGTGATCACAGCCATCGATGATGCTGTGTCACAGCCTATGCTTGTGGTTCCTGTTGGAGCCAGAAAATGCCTTAGGTGGTACCAGTAGGCTAGTGCAAGGTGAGTCTGTCACCCTGCTCCTCTGTGGGATGTGCATACCTCAGCCCCAGCTCCGTCTGTCAGAGTGCACAGCCTTTCCTCTTTGCAGGCTCCGGCTCCAGGCTCCTGGCCTTTGGTCAGGTCTTCAGAGGGTGCTTCAGTTCTGCCTTCCACAGCTTTTTGGCTAGGTTTTTCTTAAAGATACAGCAATATCTACTGAGGATCAGCCCCACTAAGTACAAAGCTCTGTACTTTCTGTTAGTATGAGGTTGTTAGTGCATTGTATGCTGAAGTGAAGCCATTCTTAAATGGCAAGACAGTGAAAAGCAGTACTGTTCTTGTTGCCTTCAGTGAGTACAGCTGCAGTGCTACTCATAATGACTGCAGGAAGGCAGTGCTAACATGCTGGATTGTCTGAGCTCTGCATTTCCAGGCTTTACCAGAGTAGAACTTACAGTGAATTCTCAGGCCTCTTATGTTTTGGCTGTGGTTTTTTTATTTGGCTATGGTATTTTTATTAAGTGTCTAAGAATTCCCTGATGGTTGCTCTAACTTTGAACCAAGGTGTTGTTTTGATTTAAAAATCTAGGAAAACATGCTGATGTTTTAGGCTGTGCCCAGTGTGCCCTGTGGTCACATTACTCTGATGCATCTCTTTTTATAGGCTCTTCCAATGTCACTGTAACAATTATTTAACCTCTGTTATATCCTATCTAAAAGGCTCCATCAGGAGTCTCAAAGGGCAGGATGTAAGACACTAGAGCAGAACAGTACATTTTGTCAACTTCAAGGTGTAACTCACCTTTGTTACGTGCTTCACCAAGCCTTTCTGAGAGAGAGAACATCATTTCACAAACATCTCCACTGCAAGAGACAGACGCTGCATAATTAGGGTGAGGAATTAAAGCACTAGCCTATCCTACTTGACTTATTCTTTATAAAGAGACGAGGCGTGATGGGAAGCCCAGTAAACACAACTAGCATTCCAGATAGCTAAGGATCTACCCTGTAAACTATCCTGGGATTAGGACCTGTGCATTCAGGTAAAGTCTAGCTTAATCATAATGGTACTGATTTGATACTGATACATCACGACCTGGATACAACAGAAGAATTCATGGTGCTGATGTGATTGGGCCAGGTCCCCCGTGTGTGGCGTGCACGTATAAAACAGTAGTATTCACACACCTCTGAATTTCTGCAAAGCCAGGGATATAGGCCTCCATCATTTCCACAAAGGTGTCCATGTCAAAGGTTTCCTCGGAGGACTCTGGTGAACCCAGCTCTTCCAGGACACCCGTAATGTAAGAGAAGAAAACATCATCCATCCCACTGGAGACAGAGAACACAGCACAAGAAAGCAGGGTCAACAGGACCATTTTCTCTTTCTCTCCATCCCCATTTGCCTCCAACCTTGTGTCTAATAGGACAGCAGAAGTGAACTGTATATTAACTCGTGGGCAGTTCCCACCGGTAAAGCTGAGCAATAGGTGGTATGTGTTTGAGTGGGAAGCACTGATGAATAAATCCAGAAAACTGTTTTGTCCACCTTCCTAGGCAGGGCTGAATGAAAGCCACCGCATCTGTTAAGAATCTGTGCTCCTGTGGGTACTTTAGCTGAGCTACCCAAAATATTCCAAGTGCTCAAATCCTGATTTTTCTGTGTTGACTGATGATCTAGGTGACATCATTGTTTTGTCAAGTTATAATTTCCATGTGATGCAACATTCTCTGCTGACCCACTTGCATCACTGCTGCCAGTGACTACATAAGCAGCTGCCTCAAGGCAGTTGTATCTCTGTATGTGAGCAGAATGCAAAACAGGGAGAGCTCTGACATAGCAGTGTACTACTTAGAAAGCCCTCTGTGGGATTGCTGTGGATTGAAAGAATTCCATATTCTAACATGTGCTACTGGGCAGGAAATTAATCATCTTGGTCACCAAAGAAATGACACTGCTGGATTGTAATGCTGAAACACAGTTCAAGGATTTACATCAACACCTGTACAAATTACCTGCATCCTGGATCTGACTTAAGGAAAAGCAAGACAAAATGCAGGAAAGCTGCAAATATTCCACTTGGAGTTTAACATAAAGTATAGAGGGATAATTAATGCAGAGTTCAAGCTAAAACAGTACTCAACATACCTGAGGTCTGCAGCAGGGATGTGGGACCGGATGAAGTGTGTCAGTGTGTCTTGAATGATTCTTTCAAGTTCCATGTCTCTTTAAATCCTCTTCTCTAAAAAAGAGGAGGAAAAAGAAAACTCCATGTATTTGCAAAGTTATGTAGTAGGTACAAGATCAAAAGGCAAATGTGCTCTTCCCATCAGAACAATTCATAAATTCCTCCAATATGGCTCATCTCCCTTGGGTAACAGCAATCAGATATTGGCAGAAAGCAGCCTGAGTATCCACTGGGAGTACCAGCCCAAAGAAGTCCCACCTCTCAGGCATCTCCTGCTTGTGTTGATGCTGACAACGTGCATCAATGTGCGGAGGACTTGTAAAAAATCCCTTTCAGGAAGTAAAGATGGAAATGTGGATATGCCCAGCTGCAGGACCTCAGAGACACCTCCTCAGTGAGAATGCTGTGCTGTCTGGTAGGGATGTGGTGGCTTGTGGGTTTGTGTGATCACTGCAGAAAGGGGTGGACCTTTCATTTGCTAAGTATTCAGTACTGCTTGGAGTCAAAAACAAGTGGGAAGAAGGGTAATGCCTCTTGGTGAAAGGAAAACCTTGGCTGGATTTTACAGGAAAATACCAAGCAGGGCACAGACAACTAGTCTGCCAGCCAAAATATCAAAGGTCTCCAGGTCATGCATGGATTTCCAGTGGAATCTTGCCCAAACAGGAGTGTTGTTGTGCTTGGTAAATGAGCCATTCTACAGGCAAAGCAGCTGCAACAAGGGTCACTTGATAACCCAAAGCTCTCAAGGGTGTTCTAAGAATCACAGAGCTCCCACAGAAATAAAGGCAGTGGGAGCTGCCCACATCAGCTCTCAGTGGTGGGCCTAGGCTGAATCTGGAGGGGAAAAGCTGTTTCTTAGCCACTTATTCACACCTGGGTCTAAAAAACAGCAGGGAGGAGAAACTCCTGGTGTAAGCACAGAGTTCTTCCTGAAGAAGAAAACTAGACCTGCATATATAGAAACTGTTATGTACACTGGACAAAAAGCTTCCAGGCTACAGAGGTCATCATGTTCTCACCACTGCAACTCCCTCATCTCGTGTAGGGCAGGACCTTATTAGGACTATTTAACAATCTGTACTCCTCTACTCTTCAGGGCTTTGTCAGGTAGAGATTTTGCTACCTGAGGGGTCATTTTTTCTGAATTCCTGCATCAGTGCTATTTACTTGGGGCAGTAGGAGACAAACAAGGAAAGAAACTCACAGCAGAGGACAAAGTGAAATGTGGATAGAATTGCCCCAATTTTCACTGTGTTCAGAGCTAAACACAAAACTCATCTAATTGCCTAAACATTCCTGCAGCTGTTATCAGTACTCCCACTCATACAGATCCAGTACCTGAACAAGAAAGCAAACCCTTCTCTACATTTGCCAATCATTTGGGGCAATGAACATTGAGTTACGAATGCCATACCACTGTACAACCATCATACACATATTAGAAGTCAGTATGTGCATGGGAACAGCCAGGGAAGACATCACTGGAAAAAACTGCTTGCTGTTTAAAAAAAAAAAAAAAAAAAGCTACTTCACAGAAGTACTTCCTCTCCTGTAATTTCAGTTAGAGAATTCCCATTTAACAGTATTAGAAGAAAAGTTTTCAGGTAGGAGCTCTTCATTCAAAGAGCCCAAGTGAGCCTTTGTGTGCTGCTTTCACTTTTCAACACCACAATAATCCATTGCTTGCTTTTCTCAGTTTTGCAGATGTTGTAGCCTGCAACTGAGGAAGCTGACTGTAAAAAGCACCATGTGTAAAAACATCTTCCTGTTGCTTTTGCGTTCTGCACGTTCTCTAGTGGTGTGAAAGAAACAAGGTCATCTTTGTAATCTTTGCAACGTACCTGGAAAAACGTGAGCTTTGTTCTATCCTTCTCAGACATTAAAAAGCCAATGGTAAAATTCTGAATTATTTCAGAGACGGCAAGAATGTTGTCCTAAATGCATTTTTTTTCCCCAAATTTGAAGCTGAATCTGCAAGTGCTGGCAACCACCACGTCCAGGCCCTAAACTTATACTTGAACAAGTCCAAGAAAAGTAATTTTCACAGAAACGAGAGATGGAAAATCAACATATAGCAATCAAAATGTTTTTTCCACCATCAGTCCTATCAAGAAGAATGCTTCCTTCCTTCCTATTTGGTTTTCAGAACATCTGGTGAACTGGAAGCCCAAAAAGATTTTGTCCATTTCCACGAGTAAGCCAATACTCTATAGGAGATACTATATAGTAACCAGTAAGATTTCCTGGCAACCCAATTACCTGAACAACAGAGCACAATTCACCATGTCAAAGGCACTTTTGTGAGGTCCATAAATTAACTCCTGGTAATTTATTCTGATCAATAGTACAGGCAAAGTCACTCATCTCTTTAATCAAAGGCAAATGTTAGACTGGGACAAGAGAAGCAGAAAAAATAATTCAGAAGTGGTATTGTAGAGAAGGGCAGTTACTAACTGGTCTTGAATCAATTTCTCAACCTCCGACAAACATAAGAAATACTGTTTTGAAGTGTCTGAAAATATTCAGATATTTTCCTGCAGCATTAACTTTGCTGTATCTGAATAAAAGCCATTTCCTTCTGCCTATGTGGGCATAAATTTTCTCTGTCATTTCACACAAGTCCATCCACCAGCACGCTCAAGACTTGAAGTTTACATCTAGAGAAGCCAAACTCCCAGACTAAGCCTGCTTTTGAAGAAAGGAAACCTTTTAATGACAAAAACGGTCTTATAATGAAGGAGAGGAGGTGAGGTATTTCTTCATGGGTCAGACACTGCCCTTTGCCTGGGGAATCCATTTCTGCTCCTATAAAATCACAGGGACAAACCTTCTGAGAGATGAATGCACTCGCATTTAATCACGTATTGCCAAGTGGATATGATTTTGTTCCCTGGTAAACAGACTTAAACAACATCTTGGGGATCTGTAATGCACAATGGTCTTGGCCAAATGAGGCTTGTGGAAGACAAGTTCTGATGGTCCTCTGGCCTTTCAGATGTGATGGGTACTGAAACGGAGGAACCTGATTAAAAACGTGGTCACAAACATCTTAATATGGATTATTCAGGGAAGAAACTGCTGCTGATATATGTTCCTCTCTGCACGTAGCTGAGTTTAGAATTTAGGACATCAAAACACCTTATATAACATACCTTCAATTGCCATATCTTTTTTCAGTGATGATCTGCAACAGTTAAGAGGGAGATTTACTAGAAGGCCTGATCTTTTGTGCAGTTCTGTAGAGGAGTGGTTTATAACACACTGCAAGATCTAAAGCCCAAACTTTCCTAAGAGCACAATTGTACTGAAAGGGACTATCGTTTTAAACTTCCAGCCATAATTGCAATGTGGCTTTTAAAATCCCTTCTAAAGTCATCAGCTGATTCAGATATGTCTGTGAAAGTCCTGTTGCACTTCTTGTCATTATATTGCGGGCTTGATTTGACATGCAGCGCAGGATCTGTGTTTTTTAGTTATGCTATATTTCAGAAAAGTTGGCTTCTTTTTGTATAACACAGTTGAGTCCATCTTTCTTCAAAGAAAGGACGAAAATCTGAAATGTTTGCATGTACCCAAATCATTTCTGAAGGCTCATTCAGCTCAAATTTCTGCAACCATTCTTAAATGGTCAGTGTGGTGCGTTGGGAACGACTGACGGAACTTTGAATTTTATATTAATGTGACAGACTTCAATCTACAAAGAGGTTTCTGAGCTAAGAGGAACTGCCATTCGGATGTGTATCAACCTTTAGGAGACCATAAATTTGCATAGCAAAGACCTGAGGTTGCTGCAAGTGGAAAGAGATGCATGCAGCAGGCCTTAGCTGTAGGCTGACAGTGCAGGCTGGAGAAAACACAGGTAAAAATGATCTAGTTCTCTGGCTTTAGAAGGTTCTTCTAGCTCAAGTTTAAGTAACTATTTGTGAGCAGTGATGGAACAGGGATGGTTTACTGCTTTCTCTCTGAACACCCGTTATGGAGGTAAATGGCACTTCTCAGGGGTGTGTGTGTGCATGTGCTTGGGGAAGCATGGATCTCTGGGACACCAAGAGCGTACTGCCGGTGGCATACAAGCTCAAGGGCAGTCTCTGGTATGTCCAAGCAAAAGACAAACCTGCAGGAAAGACACAAAGCTGCCGCAATGTTCCACTGAATACTGCAACTCTGCTGACTTCAAACTTTCCAGGCTGAATAAAACCTTGCAGTCAATTTCAGTGCACCTATTACTATTATTATTATTTTTTCTGAGGATGTCCCTGGAAGGGCTTCTGCTGCACGGCTGCTACGGGAAAGCAGGCTGAGGTCACCGAACACGTTAGCACAACTGCCTGATGCTGTAACATTAAAACAAGGCTGTTGCTAACTCAGTCCCTGCTGCTGAATTACACTCGATGGCAGCCGCGTGCCACCGGTGCCCTCCCCGCCAGCAGCCCTTACCTGAGCAGCGTGACAAAGACCCCAGCTCGCGCCCAGCGCTCACAGACCCCTGCGGCGTCCACAGGGCCCGTCCCGGACCCGGGAGCGGCGGTGCCGCAGCGTCCCCGCGACAACGCCCGGCCCGAGCCGCCTCAGCACGGCTGCCGCGGCGCCTCCCACCCCTCCCGGCCCCCGGCCGAGTCCCGCTGGGGACCGAGGTCACCTGATCGCCGCGCGCCCCCCCCCCCCCGCGGCCTCACTCTGTGCCGGCGCAGGTCCCGCGCAGCGCGCTTGAAAACGTCACGTGGGCGCACGCGCCGCCAGTCATAGAGACGGGAAGCGGCGGGGTAGAGCGCCGCCATCTTGGTTGAGGGCACGAGCGCGTGGGCCGCGGTCCTCCACGAGTAGTTTGTGCTTTTGGTGCTGTTGGCTGAAAACTGTTCAGCTCCGCGGCTGTCGCTCAGTGATATGGTCATAAAATCCCCTAAGCCCGTGGTAGGTGTCAGGGGCCGGTTGTGACTCCTTGCAGCCCTGCGCTGTGAGCTGGGTGCCAGCGCAGGGAAGCAGGAGGGCGAATTTTAAGGACAGCGAAGCAGTCAGTGCCTGTAAAGTAATGTTCTTAAGGTGAATGTGAGCAGCTGCAGTTGGGCAGAGCAGGACTCGGTGAACCTTTCCATGGTAAGGGCGGCACGTGAAGTTCTGCCGGCTTTTTTGCCCTGTTTGTGGGTGGAATTTAAGGATCCGTTTGTTTCGGGTTGCTCTGCTTTGCACTTTTCCTTGTCTTCCTTGCAATTGCAACACTGGTAATAGACACTGGAACAAGTTTAGCTTCTAATAGCTCCCTGATTCAGAGGTAGATTCAGACAATTGTTGAACCTAGAAATAAATACCTATAAATGAACCTATAAATAAAAGCTGTAGTGGGGTTTCCCCATATAAGCACACACAGCACAACTTTGTAGAGGGCCCAGGTGGAAGGCAGCGGCAGGGTGAGGAGTGTTCCTGGAGTGCCCTTCTACCCATCAGCCTCGGGCTGCTGTGAAGCAGGCAGGTGAAGTACCATCTCAGTATTTGATGGAACTCACATTCCTTCACAAACGTGATGAACGATGCACACGTTTTCAATGGGGTGAGAGAAAAATTGTTCCTTCTCTAGCTTGTTATTATCTCCTTGTTGTATAACGTACTTGAAACAAGTTGGTTCTGTGGTACTTCGATGTGTATTTGAATAATTTTGACTGTTACGTGTGCTTCTCTTTGGTATTTGAACTGAGATTAGAATAAAGACTGTATTACATACATCTCTTGCTGCTTCCTTCTTAATGCAAACGTGTTCCCTACGATGGTATTCTGGATTTTTTGTCTATGCAGGTTTTAAAAGGCACTGTTGATGGCGCTTAATCTGGAGAAAGGAGCTCGTTTTGGGGGTGTATTTCTTGATATTGTGACTTTAAAGGAATTATTATTATTTAACTTTATTATTTTTTTATGGTGTCTTTGAGACCATAGAAAATATTCTTTCTTTCCTTTGGTGAGCCAAGAGTATCAGTGCGTAGCTTTAACTTTGGCCACTGCTTTGTACTTGCTAAACCAAACTACTTTTTACTTATTATCTATCTTCAATCTTCTGCACAGGTCCACTTCTGCAATTCAGAATAAGTGTATTTTGAGAACAAAAAGTCACTTAAAAAGAATGTGTTCACCAATGGCTGTTAATTGTGCAGTGCTGTGAGAAATTTAAACAACCTTATGTGGGGAAAAAATCTCTGTGCATCCGTTTGAACGTGCGCACCTCACCCTGACTTCCCGCTCCCACCAAAGGAGACTCCAACTCTCTTAATTCCGTTATTGCAGGCACGTCGGGGCATTGCTGTTTTCCACGATAGCGAACAACAGAGGAGTCCTGAAGCCCTCTGGTGGATGTAGTGCAGAAGGCAGACAGCTCTGAGGTAAGTAAACTTCAAAATTCAATTGCCGTTTTCTCATATTTATTTCTCAGTTAAAAACAAATATGCTTAAATTGAAACCAAAAAGATGCTTATTTCTGCCACTCAATTTCAGAGTCTCACAGGTGAATAAGTCTGCATTTCAAGGTTACAGTTACATTTATTAGAGCCTTTTTGCCTTTATTCTTCCTTGATAGTGGGAAAGTTTTTTATATATATATTTTTGTTGTTGTTGTTACCCTTGTCTCCCCTTACTGCTGCATGTACATTTTTACAATTACAAAGGTCTCTTAACAGGCGATTCTGAGGTTGTGACAAACAAATCTGTTTCATTCATGGGTACCTTTAAGTAACAGAAATGGGTCGTTTATCTAAAAATAAAGAGCACAGCGAATAATAAGTAAATGAATAATTTGTCATCTTTCTGTCAGGGAACTCACTGTGCTTCACATTGGTGTCTTATTTTATATATGGTAGGCAGGAGCACAGAAAGATGTTTATTTCCAAAAATCTTAGTACGTGGCTGTAGCAGAGCTGCAAAGAGGAGTCAGGAATTTAGGTACCCTGACTCATCCTGTGCCAACAAATGCGTTACTTTGGCAAGTTTTTGAGGATGTGAAAAAACAAAGCAGCTAGAGAAAGAAGTCTTTTTTCAGTGCCTGGTTATAACACTGAGAAAAGCCAGTCTATAAAGGGACGAGGATGTGTGCCTGGAACTGCTGTTATTTTGACTACCTTTAAAAGAGTTTTAAAAAGATGAAACTGAAGAGCCCTGAAGAGGTGGAGGCTTTTGTTCTACAAAAGTCTCCTGTTGCTGTTATACTGGATGATGATGTACTTATGCTAGTGAAAAAAAAGTAATTCTAAAGTTGATGGTTACAGCAAAAAGTCAATCAAGAGCTGCCCAAGTAAAAATGTCAGACGGTCTCACCACTTGGAGGAGCTATGGGACAACTGAATATTTGAGCAGTATCCTGTGTGCAGATGCTCTAAGTCGGACAGCTTTTCTGAGCTTCTTGTAGGTGGAGCTAGTCAGAACCCAGTAACTGGCTAATTCTCAGTCATTGCACGTAACTTCACAAAACGGGTTATTCTGTTTGTTTTTTTTTTTAATTATTATTTTTGTTATTTTTTATTTGACAAGTGTAATGCAAGGCTTTCTTAGTGATATTGTTATAGTGGATGGCAGTCTGTTAACTATGGATGTTATATTGTTCTGAAGCAACTGACCTTTGCAACATCAAATCTGTTGCAAGTCCTTGCCTTTTATGTGTGAATGCCATGACGAGCTTTCTGTCTGTGGAATGCTTCTCAGTCCTGTACAAGGTGGATATTGGACACTTAGCCAGGCCAAACTGAACTGGTTTACATTTCATTTACTGAAAACTTACTGGTTTGCCATCTCTTGCAGATGAGATATTGACAGGATTTGTTCTTCTTTTGTTCATATGTGGAAGTAATTGCTGTGTTCTACTTTTGTAGCAGCTCATTCAGCCAGAATCCAAGTGTAAAGGTTTTCCTTGACTTAAAGTAATCTTAAGAACTGGAAAATGTTAATACTTAACTAACCGCCTTTGAACATATATCTGAATTTGCATAATAAATGCGTGATCTTTGCTGTTGGCAGAACTAAAACGTGGGGAGGATTAGAACATAATTTAAACACTTTGTCTCCGCTTCATTTTGTTCAGGTGTAGTGGGGAAAATCTACTTCTGTACTTGAAAGAGCTCAGAACTTTCAGGTTTGATCCCTGTTTGGGGGCATTATCCTCATGTCACAGATGGACAAAACGAGGCTAGTGGCACTTTACCTGTTTTGACATTTCAAGATCTGCTGCTGAAAAGTGAATTGCAAAGCTCCATACTTCCTGTATAATTATCTAGCTTTTCTTATGTAACTGCTTTATCATAGGCAGGCTGGAAAAATATGCTCATCTGGAATAATGTACCTGCTTGCAAAGCATTCGGATTAAATTTTACACCATAAAATTATACTAGAGTAAATAATGAATAAAACAACAGCAACAACAAAAAGAATGCTACTATCAAGAGTTTCCTGAAGAGTTCTGGTCAATTTGTGTCTTTTGGTATTGATGGATGGTATTTATGCCCAAAACATGTTCTGCATGTAAGGAATGAACACAAGGTACAGCTTGTTTGTTGCTGTCCTTTGATGTCCTGCTCTTGGAATGCTCTGCTTTTGAGACGTGACTGGCACGAAGAAAAGGAGGAAAAATGAGTTCAAAAAACTAGCTTTAGGTGACAGAGTTGTTGTAAGCAGCAGTGGAAGAAGTTGCAGCATCTGAGAACAGGAGCAGCTCTCGAAGAAATGCTTAGTAACTTCATTAGTGTTTCCATAGGTATATATTAGTAAAACAATATAATAGTGGAGGAGGATGAATGTTGTTAAGTAGAAGCTGCTATTTTCTAGTTTGGACTGTGTAGGAATTACCCTCTTCAAATGTCACTGTCTAGGAAACTGGAAGGATAAATTTACCCATTTGAAAATTTACAGTACTCCTAATTGCTCCCCCTGGAACCGGTTTATCCCGTGGCTGATGAGAAAAGTATACTAATTTCCCTGAGGTAGCCCATTTCTGCTTGTTGTACGGAGCGGTCCTTGACCCTGGGTTTTGGACAGCAGGTGGACAATTTGTGTGAGCTGAGGGGTGACGCTGAAGAGCAGTGCAGCATCTGAGCGCTAGATGCCACTGTGAGGCCGCAGTAGGAGCTTTGCGAGCCTGCAGCGAGAGCCATCCTGGTGGAGGAGAGGAGCGTTAGCTCCCGAAAAGCTCGGTGTGGGAGGCACGCAGGCCGTGCTCCTCGCATATCCCTCTAGTGACGTTAACAAAACAAATAGCGAGAGGGTGAATCAGGGGCCACCGGCAGTAGGTTCAGCTCCCACGTGAGCCAGGGCCAGCAGCAGGTGCTTCATATGGGAATTAAACCTCCACAGTTTGCAAATAATCTCCCAGTTTCAATGGCATCATGCGCAGGTGTCCTCACTTCTGACCTATTAGCCCAGATGGGCTCTAAAAGAAGGAGGAAGAGAAGAAGGGGGAAAGGGCACTTGCAGTTTACTGGGTGGAATTTTGTGAGAGCTTAAGGGTGCTTTGAAGACCTGTGGCTCCTACAGCATTTCTGCTGGTGCAGTCCCTCTGCAGGTAGGTTTGTGCAAGTCTGCGATCAGTACAAGTGTGGTTAATAATACCCCTCCTTCACTGTTCTCAAACATGTCCTAAACGTTGCAGCATTGTAGTGGGGATCAGACATCAAAACTGTTTATAATCTGACTGAGCTGGTGAGCATGACTCACACCTCAGCGTGGGAATATCTGAATAAAGGTTTGTCCTGTTTCAACATAAAGGCTAGTTGGGGAGTTTGGGTTCAGATCGAGGCACAAGTGTGAACTGAAGTTTTGATGGAACATTTTTTTTCTGGGAATTCAGCATGCTTTACTGAACAGTTTGAAAGTGAATATTTCCTGTGAATGGCACATCCTATATAACTTCTTTCTAAATTTCTTGTATACAGTGTTATGTGAATGTGTTGCTTTAAAGGACTGAAGAAGCTTCAGAATTTGGGATAGTGAAAAGAGAGGATCTTGTCATAGACAGGAAGGAAAGTTGGAGTAGGCCTTTCTCTTTCTGAACTGCTGGAACTTGTGGTGTTCCTGCCTAAGCACTGAGATATGTGTGTGTATACACAGATACCCTTGTCATGTAGGAGGGACAACCACTGCAATGTCAGTGTTCTCAGTTAACTGTGTAGCTTGTGGTCCTCAGCCTTGAAGACAAATACGTGCTGATCAGGAGGGAACAGGAAGAGAGAAATCTCAGTAAAAATCCTAGTCATTGATGCGTATTATTTCTCTTTCAATTTCAAATACTTGGTATCCCTGCATCAGGAAGAGTGTGCAATGCATTGCTGAGTGCATTATGCTGGTCTCAAACAGAAGGCTTACAGAGAAAATGAAAGCGCTGCTAGGAGCTTTTTAAGCAGAAAGGGCAAAGGAGCTTTTTGGGGTACGAACTCCCAGGGGACACTATTATTGCTTTGGTGGTCAGTAGTGCTGTGCATTCCTCCTATGTGAACTACAACTATAGCCTTGTTGCTATGAGGTCTGTGTGAGGAGTTTGACTGTAACAGTAAAGTACTCAGAAAGAAATGCTCTCAGCAAAGTGCAACCATAATGCCTTGTCTGTCTGTTTTGTTCTCCGTACCAACTGGTCTGGACAAAGAATAAATATATATTACAGTTATTTACAAAATGATTTTTTCTTGTTGTTTAAGTGGTGAACGGTTCTTTTCGGTGCTGAGGTTCCCGTGTTTGCTCCCAGGGGAAACATCTGCTACATGGGCGTTATAAACCTCGCTAGGGGAGCAGGCAGCATGGGCTGGAAATTCTGAGGTACTTTGTATCCTGGCAAAATTGTTTCTAGTAAAAGGTAACAGAAAGGAATTCCTGTCTCTTCTGTCAGCACCTGCCTTCCAGAAAAGCTACATTCTAGCAGAGTACATAATACAAAGCATAGAGAGCTCATTCTTTCGTGTACGTGAATGTGTGTTGTCCTGTGGTTTCTAACCCATCGGATGTCCCCTAGATCTGTCAACTAAAGCCTCTGTGCAGTTATCTAACACAGGATATTGGGTCACTTTCTGTTTTCTCTAACCCGAATTTAAATGCAGAAGTGGCTACTTTGAAGTAGAGCATTCTTGAGTATTAAGGAAGGAGCCTGGTCTTTCGTATGTAAATTACACTACCATTGCACGTGCGATCTTTTATCCATGAAGCCACCCAAGTTCTAACCTGGAATTTCAAGGTTTTCTGTCGGCAACATCCATCTTCTGTGGCCCTCCTCATATTAGCATTGATCTACAGGGGAAATAAAGAACACGGTTGTGTTATTATATACCCAGCTGCAATTTCTGTTCCAATGATTGAGTGTATATACAGAATTTTTGAAACATGGCCATTCTAACTTATTTTGTCTTCCTGTCAATAATGTGGCACTTGTCCAAATTATGGATCAATATCAGCTGATCTTTTTATGTTAAACTGTAATGAAGTTGCCTCTCATTGGAGACATGATCTTGCTTCGGGCAATGCTTTTAACTGAGAACTTTTGGGGTGGAAATGGGAGAGAGAGGAAACATAAGTAGGGGAAGTAGATGGGGAGGAATGAGCAAATGTGGAGGGGTAGAATAGCAGCAGATGAAGAAAGAGACAGGAATGGAGGTAGAAAGAAAGAGGGTCAGGGTTACAAAGAGAACTGGCAGTTAGGGTAGCACTGTAAAAGCTCTACTCATCCGTGCTGTCTAAAAGCCAGGGGTGCACACTGGAGCAAAAGCCTCTTGAAGTCTCAGGCAACAGTTTCCTTAAGTTTGTAAGTGCATCTCTTTGTTTCAAACAGTTTGTGAAATTAAACATGTGGAAAGGACAGTGGAAGAGGAAATGAAAGGTACAGAAAGATCAGCTTGCTTTTCCCCTGCAGGGAGGCAGAGTACAGGATCAGCTCTGTGGTGGTTTCTCCAGGCCTCTGCCTCTGGAGAGTTTCAGGATATCTATGTTATGCTCTAGCACGTGGTAGGTGAATGCCTATCTTCTCATGGTGTGGCACCTGGTTTTACTGTTACCCTGTTTCACTTCTTTGGAAAAAGTGTGTAGGGGAACATTTGTAATCCCACATCTAGGGTGAAGACTGATAGAGGAAAGAGATGGTGTATCAGACTTGAAAATTACTGGATAGGGCAGATAGAAAAACTCAGATAAGTAAAGGAAATAAGGGAGCAAAGCTGATGGCTCACTTACCATCAGAGAGCTGATGATGAATTTGGAACTGAATTTAGGTTGCACAGTCTTGTATGAGCATATTTAATCTCAAGAATGTTCTTTCCTTTTTGGATCCTTAAGTGAAGAATACCTAAGGAAGACCTCTCCATTTCCAGCCAATGCTAGAGTGAACAGCAGTGAAGTTAAGGCTGTGTGGCAATCAGAATGTTTTCAAATTGTTAGCTTTTGAGATCCACTTCTTTCTTTGATTTGTTACAATATTCAGTCCCCATTATTTAAGGAACAAATTTGTACTTTTGCTTTTAATCCTTAAATTCAAGAGAGCTTCCCTGGATATAAGGCTTTGGTACTGCTATTTTCCAGTTCCTCAGGTGAAGAACTGAGGCACAAAGACAATAACCATACTGGTGAGCTTAAACTGTCAAATGGAAATTGAGGATTGCTATTTCAATCTGTAAGTTCAGGGATCATTTTGAATGTGAAAGCTAGAATCTGTTATATACATTTAAACATACTTTTCTTTTTCTTTCTTTTTTTTTATTAGAGTTATTTGTCAAAAGCAACTGCTCTGGAAAGAAAAATTTTGTTGTTCTGTATTTTCAGTCTAAAAATACATAAAAAATAAAAAAAAATCCAAGTATCTGAGGTCTCTAACTGAGCAGGTATATATAAACTGCATCTTTTACCACTGGTCCATTTGTAGCCTACGTTATTATTCTGTATTGCAGCCAGTATTACTACTTAGTGTAATGTAAGGGAAAAGTTAAGACTTGTACTGTTCAGAGTTTTCTAATCCTTTGGTGAGAATCAGCATGCCTGCACTGATGTCTCTAAGGTCTATCTGACAATTTGTTCACAACTGTACCACAAAGATGCACGTTTTTTTCCTTAAACAAGAAAGGCACAGAAAATTGTGTTATAAAGCAGGGGAAAATTCTTTTATCTGTTTGCAATTGTTCAGTTTTCTTTGTTTTGAAATGCTTATTTCTAGTGGGGAAAAAGAAAGGTAAAATGTAATGAAATTTCAAGGAAGCAATGCAGCTTTGAGCTTGAAGGAATATACATTTCATATTCAGAATATCAGATTGAGTCGTTTGGGCTTCCAAAAATTAATTATTCGAGGCTCAAGGGAAGATGTGCAGTCAACACAAATCTGTACTTTAAGTCAATTATTCTGTCAGCTTGGGCCGTTCCGTGTGATCTATCCAATAATAGTAGGTTGTGAAACTGGAAGGGGTAACTGCAACCATAACTAGCAAGTTAGCTGCTAGTGAGCAGCTAGTGACTAACTTCACTGCTAGTGAGAGAGTTTTGCCACCAGTGGATTTGTCCCATTTCAGAAATCAGTCTTTATAACAGGTGTATAAAGGGGATGCACAGCTGGGGCTGGTGGAAAAGTGTGCTGGGGGAGCTGCTTGTGTTACAAGGGAACTGACTGAACTGTAGTTCAGGGTTTTCTCAGTTTTCTGTTGGCAAATGGATTACTGTAACTGGTTTAAACACATTGCTGGCAGAACTCGATTCTAGTGAATATACACCAGGAATGAATTATTTTGCATTTTTCATGTTTTTTAAACTCAGAAGGACTATTGGCTTGTATGGTGTGGTCTGTTGCATACCACAGTTACAGAGTTTCACCCAATTATTTAAGTCAAGCCTAGTAACATATGTTTTGGGAAAAAAAGGCATTTTTTTTTCTAGTCTGAGAACTCCTAGGAAATGGAGGAAACAATGTTGGAAGCTTGCTTCAGTGATTAGCTGTTCTTTTCATTGAACAAGAACGAGACTTTGGTTCTGTTCCTAATTATATCACTAATTGTGGCAGTCAAACTTCTCTGTGCCTAATTTCCTGGCCTTCAATGTGGAGATATAGGGTATTTAATCTCATCTGGAAACATGCTTAAAATCCACAGCAGATAAGTGTGAGTAAAATGTCACTCCGCAATTGTAGCCAGCTCTCTTATCCTTTTTGGTCCTCTGTTTCCAATGTTACCTTTCCAATTCAGATCTCATATTTTTGGCTGGATGCAGTAAATGGTGTGCAGACCTTCTACCATCTTCCAGTGGCAGATTTCTTTAAGAAAGCATACATAAAATCTAGATAAAACTTAGTAGATACAAATTAGAACAATTTCCGATAAAATTGCATACGTTTGTAAGGAAAAAATGCCACACTTGCTTTTTGATTTGCCTGTAATATAGTACTTCAGGAGTGTGTTTTGTTGGTGCTGTTTGTGTAACTGTAGTGAGACAGAAGAATGGGATGGTTTTCTGCTCCATGTTACCTCTCAGCTTTCTTTTGGTAATTACTGTAGCAAATCTGTCTGCTGAGGGGTCTCAGCTATGTCACTTTGACTGTGGGGACACTCATGGCATTGCTGAAGGTGGAATTCAGATTGTCTTAAAACACACTGATTGTTTTCAGTGCCAGTAAACAGTGGTGCACAGGGTTTATGTTGAATTTTCTTTATTTTGGATAGAACATGGCCTGTACTCTGGGACTTGGTTCAGTGCTGCCTTGTGTTCCAAGCTGGGCATCTGTTGCTCTTGCTGCCAGTATAAAAGAAGTAACTGATGGTTTCCTTACTGGTAGGTTTTAGGGACAGGGACCAATAGCTGGAGGTTCTGTGAAGGAGGGGCCCTTGTATAAATGGACCCAAGAGTTATAGGTGCTTTGTTAGAGTTAGATGTTATAGTGATGTGTACCTTAAAAGTGAGATGGATATAGTCCGTTCTACAGCAAGTGGAGGCCCCAGCTTCCAAGTGTGATTGTTATCAGTAGCAGCATCATGGGCATGGATGTCCTAAGTAGTGAAAAGCTCAGGAAAGGAGTGCAACCTCTCTGCTTCTTATCTTGGCTTGGCATTTTACTGTCTGCCATGGTCAGTTTAGTCCCTGCTGTTTCCATGAGCCATGTGAGTCTGTTGCCTGCAGACCTCCATAGATCTGGAGTGCAGGCCTTGCTGAAGGCTGGCCCCTCTTGATCTTGAGCAGGATGCCATCTGTGTTCATGTCCCCGTAGCAGTCTAGCTTGCATCTAGGTCTTGGATGTTGGTAGGAGGTGCTGCCTTCTTGTACCTTCCTAGTGCTCATCCTGTTTCCTGGTGCTCTTGGAGTGTTTCCACCTTTCCTGGCAGCGGAAGGCTGTGTCCCCTGGGGCTCCTGCATCCCGCCTCGCCAGCACTTGCCTTGCCTAGTGCTGCCCCAGTGCAGCAGTCAAGCGACACCTTAATAAAAAGCTTTCCTCTCTTATCTCCTCTCTGCTGCTGTGTCATTGGGCTGGGGATCGAGTTCCCATCTCTTTCACACGCACACCTGGTCATAAAACACTGGGTTTGTTTTTAACCTCAAACCAGGGAGCTTTAATTAAAGAGACAGTGACCCCTTTTATGAGTTTGCTTGCATAGGGTTTCAGGGCTATTGTCACATACAGCTCACATAACAGAGCACCGTTGCACAAAGCTCCATTTACACATCCCTCCCTGGCTTTTTCCTCTCTTTTTGTTTTCCAAACGCAGAAGGAGGTTGTTTTCTTGTTTACCCCTAGGCGAGGTTGTCTCTCCTGCTAGTATCCTATGGCTAACAGTCTCTTTGAAGAGGACCTACCTTTCATACTAACAACACACAGATGTCATTAGGCTTGAAGAAATGTTATTTTTTAATCCATGCAGAAAATTATCTTCCTGTCTTTAAATTTGTGTGTTATGAATGGCTAATTAAAATAGATCTTGGCCTCTGTTCTCTTTAGCTACTTCTCAGGGCTCTGAAGTGGGATTTGTATGTTATTATTATTATTATTTTTTATTTAGGACAAACAATTCTCATCCTTCACTGTTGCATTTACCTGTATTCATTAAGCTTCTGGTCCAATAACTAGTCAGCAGCAACGTATTCATTTTGATACATGCAAGAATGAGTGTATATTTAAAGGAAAAAAATAAATTGTGCACTGGGACTAGCAGCAAAACTTAGTTTTACAAAAAATAGTTTTATGTGCAACTTATGGAAAAATATTTACAGCTACAGACATACATGTTCAGATGCACACATATTTCAAGATGCACACATAGAAAGAAATGTGTACACAGACCAGAGCTTATTTGGAATGTTCAGGCTTCTGAAAGAGACAGTCATGCTCAGGTGAGGCATAGCTGGGACACAGACTGGCAAATGAGTCATCAGTGAAACACAGAATTATGTGAGGAGGTGTGCACAGATTGGGGGGGGGGAGAGGAAAAAAAAAAGCAACGTGTGGATGAGCACGAGTACTTCTGGAGGCTGCCTGTGTACATAGGGCTTCAGACACAGATACAAAGATAAATCCATTGGAAAACATGCATGTGGAAATATGCACACGTATGCTCATGCTTACAAGCTTTTCTTTAAAGACCAGCAGTTGCAGGTGTGCATGTTTAGCCACACAGACACTGGTGCTAATGCATGAAATCTGGACATCCGTATTTGTGGTTGCAGATAGATGTTCATGCATAAGCCTGTGAAGATAAGCCTGCATATTCCCAGTAATTCCATGTCATCTATAAGTTACTGCAGGCACGTACAGCATGTTCACATGCTGGAAATTCTACTGAATGTTGCACTGTCTTTGTTTTCAATGACATTTATTTTAAGTAAAAGCTCACTAGTAATGTAAGAAATTACATGGATTAGCTGCAGAGGTCATAGATATGAGAACACACGCCCTTTCAAAGTTGTAGATATCTACTGATAGAAATACAGGTTTTTTTTTTAACTTAATATATTAATACAGATGTGCTTAGACACAAATGTACCACACACACAGACCCTTAGAGACACACAGATCTACCCACGTCTACATTCATTGAGAGAGACTCACTCAATATCTGTGTGTGTGTGTTGGGAGAGGGTCATAACCTCCTCCATTCTTCTCCTGAAGGGGTTTGGATAATGAAGGGAAAAGAAATGAGGCCTGGGGCTAATTTGTAGTGGCATTTCCTGGCCTCTCTTCTGCCAATGAAGCTCCGTTTCATCTTTAGCCTTATCAATTCTGCAGTCATGTGGCTTTCCGCTTGGACGCCTCTGTCTCTTCACCCTCCTCCCCAATCTCCGATGCTAATGGAAACTTCGTTAATGCCATTAATCTACTGACCGGGACAAGTCAAAAACATATCCACACAATCTGAGCCAGGGCTGCAAGTGTCCTGGGGCTGCCAAACAGAGGCACCCCATGTTCATTGCATTCCTGAAACTTCATATTGATTTTTCTTTTTTTTTTTCCCTTCTTTCTTTCTGGAAAACATTACATTCTTCAGAACAGGCACCAAGTAGATGGCCTTTTCTTCTAGATCCCTCATAATGGTATTTGTAAGAGTTCTCTCCCTACCCTTTCCCAAGTTACTGTGCATATGCCTTCTTTCAGTGTACCCTCACTGCACCCCCTTTTCTTTTAGTTTTGCTTTTTTTCTTTTTTTTCATGTTTTTTCTCCTTTGTGAAACTAGTTACTTCCTTTTGCTTTGTAGAATTTCATAACTAACCAGTTGTTCTGAGAGCATACCTGAATTTAGGGATATGATTTAGCATGTGCTGTTAGTTAAGGTAGTATGATTTGGTGTTGGACATGATAATCTTGAAGGTCTTTTACAACCTGAGCAATTCTATGATTCCACTCTACTTTAATGTTAACGGACAGGATACAAGAAACTGTTTCACTCTCCAGCCACTATTGCTCATTGACAGAACAGTTTTCACCAGTTCTGTACTTCTAGAGCTATGCTATTAGAATGCCTTGCCCTCTGAAATGTTTTGAGCTCCCCAAAAGCATTGCTGGGGAGTGAGACAGTATAATCACTTTGCATTTTATTAGTTAGTATACTGAATTATGTAATGCTTCACCATTACCTTCTATCACAGCTAAGCTAAATTTTCAGTTACGTACCATTCTTCTAGATATGACTTCAGCTTTCCCTGCTAGTGCAGCACACCTGCAGCAACTTCCAGCTCTGAGCAATGAGTCACTGTCTTCTTATACCACAGTGTAATTCAGTGGCTGAACATGTGGAAGTTCCACGAGTAAGAATTATACTGGCTTATGACTTGCTGAGAGGAGAAAATAGGCTCTGTTTGTCTGATACTTGTTTTAAGAGAAATCTGTGATAATCAGAGTTTGTAGTCAGCTCTTGAGAATGTCAGGATGTTGAGTGATCTGTATTTGATCTATGAATCTTTGTATACATAAATGAAATAGTGACAATGGAGGAGGAAAAGACAGATAGGAAAGGCATGCCATCTCAGTTGTGACATGGATATATTTAAAAAATAGCATCCAATTGATGAAAACAAGGAGAGAAGTTGGCAGTTCAGAGTGAGCTTTGATGATGTCAGGCTAAATCTGGAATGATATGGACTGTGACAGGAGGCTGAGCCTTACTTGCCACCTTCACATGGACATAACAGTAAAAGGGGATTGTTTTACATGGATACAAGACAAAGAAGCATCAAGTTCTTCAGCCCTAGCAGCAGTTGAAGTCAAAAGTTCATCCTTGTGTATGAGGTTGTTTTGAGTACAGAGAATGTGTGTCCCTTCTAGCCAGGCAGGAGATGCTTCATTGCACAGATCATCTTCCTGCTTCAGCCACGTTTGGAATGAGGCGTACTTTTTCATCCTCAGGGAAGATTAATGAATTATATCAGTAGATATACAAAGATCTATGCTGACTGGACCATGTTTTTTGGGCATACCTTAATGAAAGGTGAGGAAAAAGGAAGACGAGTACTATCTTTTGATGTAAAAGAAAAAGAAATGCACGTTAAAGAAAAAGAAATGCACGTGGGATACTCAGTGCCCTCACATCCCTGGTTAGATAATATGAGAGTATCTGTAACCCCCAAACCAGTACCTACTGCAATGCTTCCAGAACTCCAGTGAAAGAGAACTGTAATCAGCTAGCTGTCATAGCCTTAGCAGTGTCAGAGCAGTTAAGAGTGCATACAAAACGACTACTTTTGTCTCAGTTGTTAAGTTTACCTTCCTTTCTTCATGTCCTGTGACTGAAGATTTGAAATGGAAAAAAAATAAAATAAAATAAAAAAAACCTGGGGAAAAGCTTAAGTGCTCATAGGGGAGAGAAGTCCAGTGCTCCAGGAGATGCTGGTAAGACACCTATAGAATTTTTTTCCAAGCATGCCTTAAGGAAAGGTAGGAGTGCTTAAGTGTAGTGCAGAGATGGTTGGGCTAAATGATCTTGGAGGTCTCTTCCAATCCTGGTGATTCTATCATTCTAATAGTAGACCTGTGATTCTGCAGGGGGTTATCATGCTCTCATCCTTCAGTTTGTGCCACGTGTGAAGGGAATGACTGCAACACACTGTCCTATAGTAGATCCATTCCTAGGGCAAAAATCTGCAAGGAAGTGGGTAGTTTGTGTGCATCAAGCTGCTGAGTTCCAGGAGGCATCTTAATGAGAAACAGCAGACAAATAAGCCTTAGCCTAGATAAATGGTTGTCCTGTCTGGTGACTTTGGCAAGTCAATTCAGCTATGTTTGCTGGGCTTTTCCAGTTCACTCTACGTGTTACAAACTTTTGAGTAAGAAAGTGTTGCTTCCTACGTGTGCATCAGTAAGGGGGATGGTCCTCATCTTGACCAGTCTCTCAATACTGCAGTTGTATAACAACTTATGCTTCCGTATGGCAGGAATTGTGCACTAGACTGAGAAGTGAAGGGTCCTTTGGACTTCTGTTTGGTGCCAAGAAATAAATAAATTCAGCAAAGCCTGCATTAGTTGCTTTGGGTACTGGGAGCATCCCAACTGTGGCAGCATAGAGCCTACCGAGGTTAAATTTGGATCGTGTCATGATGCAGCCTTCATGCTGGGAAGGTTAAAAATGTCCATGCTGTGCATCTTCTGACCATTCCTATTTGAATGTCACTGCATGCACAAAACTTCTCCTGCCCACTGGTCTCGGTATGTTCTAACCCATCTTCTGCTCATTCTTTTCAAACTGCTAGCCTGATAAGAGCTGTCACGCTGCTCTGCACATTGTTCCCTGCTTCTGTTTTGCCAGTGTTACAATGACAGTGAGTGCAGTTTTTCAGTGAAACAGTGTTTTGTTGCAGTCACCATGCTCTGAAAATACAGAGTAGCTGAAGTTTATAGGTTGAAATAAAGTCAATATACTCACTGTTTTTAAACAGTTTTTTTTCCCTGACTTGTCTTGTTTTCTTTATTGCAAGATTAAAAAAAAAAAAAAAAAGTATTTTAAAACTAAATCCATGGAGTGATAGTCAGGAGATATAACTCTTGTTTCTGGTTCTCTTAAAAATATTCATTTTGATTGTGAGGAGGCACTGTCTTCGTGTTACCTTAACTTAAAGTGAGGAAGGTAACAGTTGCCTGATACTCTTCTGTCTTGTGTTGTGTTGTCTTGTCTAACCCAAGGTTATCTACTGCAGTGTCCATTTCTGGCCTGTGAGCCACAGCCTGGGTTGATGAGCTCTTCCCATCATGGTTAATTTTGTCTCCCTCCCCCCGTCCCAATTTTCTGTAGTCTGCCTGGACTTCTGAATTTAGATCCAAAGGCTGGAAACAGCCACATTCAAACACCTTTTTATCTTTTAACTGTGTATGTGTAGAGCTTGGTGCATCGTGATGTTACTGTGCCTCTATACTACTGACGGATAAAATCCCCAAAACTGTAGCATAGCCACACTCTCTCTTTTCTGCCTACCTTTATGATACCATTATCTTTGGTATTCTCTCATTGTAAAACTGGTTTCATTCTACTGGTATGTGTCCTGTGAGTCATCCTTAGGATTTCCAGAAGCTGGGAAAATGCAGTATCTTGATGAGTACAGCTGCTTCTGATGGCAACTGCTGCAAAGATATGAAGGCTTTATTGCTCTGAAGTCAATAATGATGGAATAAAATCTGGGGAGTGGCGTTGCCTTGGAAAGTTTGTGCGTACAATTTCACGGCAAGAGAAAATTAACGTGACTTGTTTCAAGATATAGTTCTGTTCTTAATACAGAAGGTGGAGAATTAAGAATTCCCACAAACACAAGTGAATCTGTTTAAAAACCCTTACAGTCAGCAAGGGAAGAAACTTCTTTGCTTTAATGAAAGCACAATAAAAAGTAATACTTGCAGAGTTTATTTAATTCAAAGATTCCAGACTCATCAGACTACTGATGACATAAAGAACGTTATTCCACTCTGATTAGTATGTAAGAATCATGTTTACTGCTTATGAAATACAGATGCTTCTGGGATGAGCTGCTGAGGGCTTTTAACTTTGAAAGTCCCCCACAAACTGAGGGGAAAGGGAGGGAAATTAGGACAGGGAAAAGAGGACAGAAAGGATACAACAGAGGAAACAAGTAATCATTCTTACAACCCTTGCCAAAAATGTTGCAAGAACTTCTGTTTTGCAGTCCTGCCTAGCGGTGCCTGCTGCTTCCAATCCGGGGCACCAGTTCACCACTGACCTGGGCTCTGGCACCAAGCACTGCTTTGCTGATTCTGCTGAATGCAGCGGGGCTTCTCTTCGGAGGATTGCAAAGCAGCAAGCCCACTGAGAGCTGCCAGGAGCACAACACAAAGTACTTCAAACCATGCTGCTTGGCTTGTGGGTGCTTAAACAGCAGGAGTGAAATCCTGCACCCTCTGTTTCCTCAGAAAGGTAATGGCCTGATGCCACCAACTTGAAAGGGAGTGAGTTTTTGCCCTGTTTTTTCATAGGTCACCAGAGGAGTGGTGGTCCTTGTTTCTGGGAACTTGTGATAGATTTTAGTTTCCTGTAAGAAAGCTGCACAGATTGGAGCCTAAATACTTTAGTATGCATTAGAAATCTTTCCACTGAAAGACTAAATTGTAGGCTTTGATACTGATTGATGAAGCCACAATAAATTATCTGCATCTGCTCCTTGGTATCATCTAAAACCGTAACTCGCCATGCCATCATTCTTATACTCCAGTGCAGACACTGAAGTTGGAGAGCTATCGGTGTGCTATTCCAAACGCTTGGGAATTCTTGATTTTTAAAACAGGCAAAGTAAATATTATTAAATGTGTTCTACAAAGTGCATGAATATCTGGGTTAGATCACAATTCATGGCTGATTTTTCGGCACCCCAGTAACTCGAACATGAACTCATGCACTCATTAAAGCTTCAGCTGATAAGCTCTTTAGAGGCACCTAAATTTCAGGTCCTTTATGAATGGACCCGATGATGATTTATGAAAAGGAATGTTTCCTTCCAGTACTGAAAGAAAAGCAGTAAGAGAAGTTGGAAGTTGACATCATAGCAACTGTTGTAGGTGACTGTTCTGGGCATCTTGCTAGCAAGGAACAAGCACGCTTTTTCTGTTGCCCCTTGTGTCACAACTGAGGTTATGGTGCCCTTCTGCTCTGCTCAAATCCACCTAACCCGGGGAAGCCACTGTGATTTGCAGTTCAGTTACGTTTATGAAGTAAATGTACTGGATGCAGCCTACGTGCTCAGGATGACAAAATGGTAGTTGCTTGTTTCAAGTCCTTCTGAAGCAGGGTCATGAAGGAAAGTTTGTCCTTCTGCTTTTATTTTGTGATCTTTTTAAAGAATAGAGGAAGATCAGGACTTGGGATAAAGGAATGACTTCAGCATCCAGAACTTAAATCCACATGGAGAACGCTTGCCAAACACTTCGTGGTGCAAGTCTGGACTCTGTGTTCCATCTGACAGAGCAGTGGTTTAGGAATAAACACTCTTTGCCATACTTAACGCCAGTGCTACCTTATAACACAGGAAAGCTGTTGGCGTAGGCACCAAACTGTCACTTTTGTGCCTGGAGGAGGAAAGAGAGGAGTCCTCACCCTGTCTTCCTTTTCAGACAGTCTCCAGGAGTTTTGGAAGGAGCTTTTTACAAGCCCTGTTCTATTGTTGGCCAGGAGACAAAGGATGGAGGAGCTGGATTTAAGCATAATGACGTGAGCTCCTCCATGCAGAAAAACCCAGCTGAGAGACCCCCCCTGCTCCACACACACACAAAAAAAGGAAGAAAGGGGGAGAAAATCTTTGAAAATAACTAATTAAAGTTGTTTTAGCCTCTCTCTCTCCCCTCCAAGGGCGCCTAATCTCACAGGGGGCAAAGGGGGAAGAGAGGCAATAGGAACAATGTGAACCATCCCCCCCTGCTCTACACCCCACCTCCTGGTCTCTGAGGTTTTAAAACAAGAGGCCACTTTAAGTTAATGAGCTATCAGCTGACTGGGAGAAGTCTCTAATGAAGCCTGATGTTCACACATTCCCTGGCTTGCTGAATAGGCCTCTGCCAACCTCATAACTGTCAGAAAGTTTCATTCATAAAATCCACATGCTGGGGGTGGTGATGGCATGAGGGGGGCAGGGAAGGAGCTAGGTGGAGATGGGATGGAGGTCTCCAGTCTGCCCCAGAGGCCAGACGCACGCATGGCCAACACTGGCAGTCTGGAGGATCCCAGGGACCCAGCTCCACTCCCTATTGTCTGACTGGTAATTAGGAAGATCCTCCAAATGCTTTTGGAGGACACTGAAGTCTGTGGGGATAATTAGTGAAGATTTAGAGCGTGTTCCAGCTGTTATGTCACCAGCTTTGCTAGGGGAAGATGATGGTGGGGAGCAATGGGATGAAGCCTCAGTGTTGTTTTGGAGCTTTGCTGTGTAGGCAATGCGTAGCTGAGCCTCGTGTCTTCTGGCATGGTGTCAGGAGCCATGTGTGTGCATGGTTTTAGTGGGTGCTTGTGGGAGAAGAGCAGGAACATAGGGATAATTCTAGAAGAAAAGTTACAATGTGTAGGGAGCAATGGCAAAGCATGTTTCCTTTAATGTAAGTGTTAGTGCTTCCTGGACCTAATTCTCTTTGGGTGGTGCAGATGTTTTTGTCAATAGCAAAAAGAAGAGATGCAGATATGGGGCAAAATAATATATTTTAGAAAACCAGCTGCCTTTAGAGGTTTGTGTGGAATGGAGTACTAAAATGAGTCATGAGTCAATGCAATTATACTTTGCTCAATAAAACCTCTGGCTTTCCATCTATTTTGTGCTATCACTGAAATTTTGCTACAGTCGTGTAGGAAACTGGTTCTTTGCATATGGTGGAGGCAGTGCTGGGGAGGAAGTAACATATTTGACAGTAAACTGCCAGGGTTGTGGTGTGGTTGAAGAATTGGGAAATATCTTTCCACTGACTGCTTTTATAGGGATTTTAATTTTCCTTTCCTCAAACTTGGTGGTTTGGTTACTGATTTATGTTGCGTTATAACAGTACCTGAGCACTTTATTATCTTTATTTGCTGCTATTCCCATTTCAGAAATGGGAAAATGGAACAAAGTTTAGGAGCAGAATACACAAAAGAGATTAGACCTTTCTCAGTTTTCAGGCAACATGTTTGCAGTGCATTTCAGACATCTGAATTATATATGGATACGTACAAGGAAGCAGCACGTGGTATGGGGAGTTGTGTGAGCTGGCAGCTGGCTGCTTACCCTTGTGCCTGGAGAGAGGTGCTTGTCTCCTTCTGTGGTTCATGTATGTTCCTGTTGAGGTCTGCTTTTCCTGGTTATGAATGCTGGACTCAAAACTGTGCTGCAAACATTAGGTGGTTAAGTCTTCCCAAGTCACTTCTGTTGAAAATCTTCTATATTTTTAATAAATAATCAAATATTCCATATAAGAAAGCACCGGACTTGTGTTGAAGGTCAAAAGCTGTAGGAGTTACTGGGCTGACAGGAAGGCAAACTCAGAGGAGAAAACTGCTTAGCTAGGTACTCACATGCTATACAGCATCTGATGGACTCTTATCATCTTGCATTCCTCCATGTGATGAGCAAAGAGTCTTGGGAATATATGTTTTGGGATGCCTGTCTACTTCCACCTGTCTCAATGAACACCAACTCTAGCATGTGCGTGAAGTTGGGCCTGATGTGCTCTGTTGTTGTGCCATTATTGATTGGATTTGATGCTAACTGGTTCTTTGGCTTGGGTTTTCTCCTGCTGTGGCTCTTCTTGTTCTAGTTCAGGAATGCAGCACTAGCCAGACCTACCTTGGGTGGAATCTGGATGGTCTCTACTTGTTTTGGCTTTATTTATTGATTTATTTTTTAGCTCTCCTGTTGCTAGTTGTTCTTATTGTTAACGTTTCTTTAGTGGCTGGATTGCAGGTTGCTGCCAGAGAAGAGATATTCAACATTACTGGATCTCCAATCAAACCTACTCCTTCCCCTTCAGCACTGACTTGCTTCTTGGTAGTACCATTGCTCTTTCCCAGTGTTCTCTTACCCTTTCTTTATTAATATTGCCTCTTTAACCCTCAGCGCTACTTTGCTTTTGCTAGTATAGAGTTTTGCTGACAAATCTCACAGTAGCATGTGTTTGTGGAGGGCTGGTTTTCTGCCACTGCCAATATTTGCTTAGCAGCTGGAGGATGGCTGGGCTCTCTGTGGGTGAAGGGCCCTCCTTGCCTGCTTTAGACTCACATGGGAGCTCTCAGCCTGATCTAAGGGCTCTCCAACAAGGAGCCACCAACATGCCCCTCAGGAAGTCAGGGGAACATCTGCTGAAGGGTTTGTTCCAATCAGGTCAGAGATTTGCTCACATACTGGTAAAGTAGGAGGGGGGAGCAAACAGACAGGTGAGCGGGTTCAGATACAGGATAAACTCTGCATCTTGTGCTGCCTCGTGGGTTGCGTTTCCTCTGTACATGAGCCAAGAGGGACCACTTGCTTTACCAGCCTCTCATGTGAGCACTCAACCGACACAAGAGGCTCTGCTCTTTTCCCCTTGGGGGATGCTGGAGGCAAGAGCTCTCAAGGGCTAAAGAAAACAAAACAATGTTTGCTTAGCTGTAGAGCAGAGCGTGCCTTGCGTAAATTGTTCTGGGGCCTAAAAGTGCTTCAGAAGTGAAGTGCCTCTGAAATCAGCTCCACAAGATAAACGTGAGGCAGGGTGATGGCATTTTTGTAGATGGTGGGGTGGTCCCATTGACTTACTTCGTGGTGAGATTTTGGGTTCTTTGGGTCTCAGCTCCAGGAAAAAAAAATGACACAAAGTGCAAAGATTTCCCAGTGAAGAAATGTTCCTCCCGTGGTTCTGCTTGTTCTGCTCCTTGCAGAGAGCTAACAAAAAATTACTCTCTGTGTCCTGCTCAGAGGACAATGGCTTTATTCGTGGGAAGGAGGAAAAGGAAAAGGGTGCTTTGGGAACTTTGGCACAGTACCACAACCCATGGATGGAGCAGATGATCAGAGAGGGAATTAGGAACATTCTTTACTCCCTGGGGCCAGATTCAAATGTTAAAGGCACTTGCCAAATCCTAGGATATATTTCAGGTGGGACAGAGAATAGTCCGTGTTTCTGTGGCCCCTAGGTGTGTTGCAAACTTTTTTCTTCCTCTGGACTTGACCCATGAAAAATACAGGTCCTATTTCTAATTCCTATTTCTAGATATCCTTTGTTCAGTCACAGGTGTGCAGGCCAAGCTGGCATATGTCCAGTGTAGTTAGTGAAGATGTAGTACCTGCATGCATTTGGTACTCTGCAGAAACCAAATTGATTGAGAGTACAATGTTCCTAGTACAGTAGGATCAAAAAACTGCTTGCACGTACAGACCTCCTGCAGCTTTTGTTTCTGTGGCTTGGTGGTTGACTGCAGTTTATCATCTGTATACCAAGAAGTCTCTTCATACATAAGTGGAATTCACTTACAGTGCATGGCTCACTGCAGCACTTGCTTCCCCCATCTCTTTTCCCCACTATACCATCTTGCAGATGCTTTCAATTTCCATGTACCTTATTTCTCGTCATCTTGGCTTTTTTGATGAATGTGAAATGTAGCAATGTTGGCTGTTGATTATTAGCATTCAACATCTAGTGATCCTTACAGAAATTAGGATATCAGACTCAGAGATTCTGTTCATGATCTCCTTCGTCTGTGACAGTAGGCCTTGATGCTACAATAGAAGCTCAGTTCTTCTGCACAGGAAAGCATGTGATTGCACCATAGAGTTAAATCAGTTGCCTGATGTCTCCTGCAATTCACTTTGCCAGGTGAGGGATGTCATAAAAATGATTAGGCTGGAAAGAACCAAACCACCCTCCTTTAATCCAGACTTCTTTTTGTGTGTGTGTGTGTTTTTGAAGCCTGGTGTGGATTTTCTGGACTGATGAAGTGAGCACTTGCAATGTGGTGCATTGGAACCCTTGTGAAAAATAAAACATGATGTGGTAAGGAGTGGCTCAGGAATAGGAAAAAAAACCCTTCAGTCTAACAAAAGAACAGTCTGTGTGATGGTAGCCTGGTATTTAGAGATTCCAGTCAGTCTGAAGATGAACAGCCTTATTGGCATCTGCAGGTGGGTGTTCTGCTTATGCTTTACATCTCCTACTGCTTGTATTTGTGAATGAGTTCTGCCTGTCACCTCAGAGATGCAGAGATAGCTGCCTTTTGCTGCTGTTCTTACACCACAAGTATCAGCAGATCCCCATATTATCTAAGTGCTGTAAATGTGTATTGGTAAGAAACAGACCCTACAAAAATACTTCACAACCCACATGGGTGCGACAGCCCTTGTTTTAGAGGAAGAGGGTCTTTAGAGGTCATTAGAGATTAAATGATGTGACCAAGATCTTACAGGAACTTTTGCACTCTGAATTACATCTGGAACTCACACCTCACAGATTCAGAGCTCATGAGGGTATTTTAATAGTTAGATAACTTTTAGGAGACTCACTGACACACATTCATCCAAGGTAAACGTGATCTGCCATCTTGGGCCCAACCCCAGATTTGCTTTCATCAAGTCTAATTATGATAATGGTTCATTTAACCTCTCTGCCTCCCCCTAACTTCTGCTTTAAAGCAGAGGCACCGGCTGAGAAACCTTGGACTGCATAGTTCCAATTTTAGCTCTGTCTGACTCATTTAATAATTTGGTCAGGTTAGTTTGTCCTTGACTCAGTTTCCCCACTGTCAAAATGGGACTAATAACATCGTCCTGCGTTTTGAGGAAGGATTATGAAGATAAATTAGTTTTGGCTGGAGAAGAGTCCTGCAGGGCTAGCAGAATTAGAAGGAGACAAGCACTCTCTCTGTTACAAGTATTATCTATCACTTGTGCTTCTCACAGCCCTCTTTGACTTTTACTGACTGTATTCTTTCTCCTCTTGCAAATTATCAGCATGTATACTGATCAGCACAGTCCCTCACAGAGCCTACCAGACCATCTCCCCATCAACTTCTTTGCCCTTTGGGGCTGATGGTTTCACGGCTGGGAGGGAAATCCTGGCTGCACTGGTCTCAACAATGCCAGGACCTTAGCCCCGGTTTTCCACCATGACTTGCTTCCCCTTCTGTACAAAGGCTGGCTCCAGGGTTGCTCCTTCTGCCTTTCATTAGGATTCCTCTAAGGAAGAACAATCCCTTCCAGAAAATGCTGAGGTGGCTTTAGAGAAAGGCAAAGTGACAGGGAGCGAGGGGATGGTTGGAGAGGAAAAAGCCAGCCCCACAACAATCTGACTTCTTCTAGAGAGGGTTAAGTACTCACTGCCTCTTACTGGGTCACTTAATGATGGATGGTAGTTAGTGGGGGTGGGGAAAAGCTGACTTCCAGCCCTGCATCACTAAACCGTTCATTAGGAAAAACACACACAATGGAAAATGGCAGAGGGGCTCAAGTGTCCAATTTCTCTCTTGAACTCTCTGAACAGGAGGCTCCAGTCAGGGGAATCCCTGCCACCCTTTCTCCCCCTCCTTCCCTGGCAGTTTCTTTATTAATTAACGGAGTTGGCTGGGGACGGAAACAGAGGACAATAATCAACATAGATGGGTCTGCAGACCTATTTTTAATAATGTGCTTTGCATCTGTCCTAATTGGTATGGAAACAGTGACCTGATTGGAACAACCGGGAGCCTCTCGGGGCCTTTCTTTCTTTCTTTCTTTCTCTCTCTCTGTTTTCTTTTTTGTTTGGTTGAAGTTTGACTTGGTGGGAGTGGAGGGGCCAGTGGATAAGAAATATAAAACCTAACCTTAGGGGCTGTTCACAGGCTGGGGAGAGGGTTGGTTACTGGGGACATGGGGGAAGGGAGGCCCAGCAGCCTCGATTAGGAAGTCGGGTGTAAATGTCTCCAGAGCACACAGTCTGGCTGCCCAGAGACACTGGGGCTGAGTGTGGGAAGGAAGGGGCACCAGCTCTGCTGGGACAGTTTCATGATGGGAAATACGATGGCTTTGCCGACTGTGCCAAAAGGCAGCATTGCTTCAGGGGAAAGAGGAGTCCTCACCCTGCCACATAACAAATGCTCATGCTGTGATGGGTAACCCCTGTCTGCAAGAGGTTTTAACTTGAAATAGATGGGAGGATGGCCAGAGGAAGGTCAGAAGGTGGCTTAGTAATGATGATGGCTTGGAAGCATGGCTTCCTGAGTGCTGCTAGCTTCCCATGGGACTGGGGGCACCCCAGACTGAATGCTGCATACTTACATGTGCGCAGGGAATGCGCTTTTGTGGGGTGAGGGGAAAAAAGCTTTGAATTCAGTTGCAGTATGTTTTGTACACTGTGGTATCTGCAGGTTTGCCATGAGGGCATGGCGTGATGCTCTCACTGGTGCCTGCTGGGTGGCATCACAAAGGCATAGCGCTGCTGAACATAGGTGGCAGTGTGTGCACATGTGTCTCTGTGTCGGCGCTGTTCTGTGGCTGCCCAGGGCAGGAGGTGGACGCTTTTCTTTCTCCTGCTTGTTTAACCAGCAGCGAGCTCCTGCAGGCTGTGCTGCTGTTTTTGCCCAAGTCGCAGCACAGTTTTGTAGAGTCTCTTGGGATCTGGGCGTATGGAAGTAGATCTTTCTTCATGTAGCCATGGCTTCCTGTGGAGCAGCACGGCATGGCAGCGAGCCCATGGCTGAACACGGGGACTGAGGAACACATCACCCAGCCAAGGACCATGTCAGACATTTTTGTATCACAGTTCCAGTGCCTAGTTACTGCCTTCCAGCTTCACTTTCTGCCCAAAGCCCACATGTACATGCTCTTGCCAACAGCTAGGTGAAAAATCAAGCCCACAGACTTCAATTCTTATGAAGTGATTTCTATATAGGTGAGGGAAGAATACAGATGTTTTAAAATGGAGCAATGAACAAAGGATGGACAGAAGAATTGGCTCAAATGGCTCTGATTTGTACCTACCCCAGAAATGGCTCAATGTCTTCAACTCTGACCAGTGTTGTGTTTTTGTTTTTCCTATAATGTAGAAAGAATCGTTGTGTGAAAATCTTAGTTTCCTTCTAAGGAGGCTTGCACTTCTTGTATGTGTTGTGTAGAACCTCGGGAAATCATTCTACTGCCCTCAAAAGGATCAAAAAGAAACTGAAAATATGATCTTCCAAGTATTTACTGTTGTTACTAAACATAATGTGTATTTGGAGATTTGCTCCAGTCTGTTCTGGAGCCTTGCTCATTGGTTTGGGCTACTGCAGAAGTCAGAAGGACTGCAGCGTTGCTGAATTCAGGGTCTGTTTATGGCTTATAAGGCTGGGCATCTGCTGGATGTGCAACTGCTTGGGGAGAGGAAGGAATTAGAGAATAGAAATGCAGAGGGAGCAGGCAGTGAGCTCCTGCCTCTGTGCTGCAAGAGGAGTTGGCCAGGCCCCATGTAAATCAAGGACAAAGTTGACTAATTTCCTGGGTCGGTCATGGTGAAAATATCACATTTCATGGTTTGTTGCAGATTCATAGAAAAATCCTATTAAAACCGGGCAGATTACTTATACAATTTAAACAAATGATGATCAAAGATTATAACATGTTCTGTGAAGAATGAAAAGGAATAGAAATGAATGTGCATCTGGTGAAGTGGGGCCGGGTGGGTTTTTGCATGCAAACCTGCTCTTTTAGCACCCCGAGAGTAGGGGGGGGCCGGGCGGGCGAGCAGCGCGGGGCTCCGCATCCCCTTCGGCCGGAGGCTTGGAGGCTTGGAGGCGGGCCGTGGCGGCAGGGGGCGCCGCAGGACGCCTTTTGGCAGCGCCCGGGGCCGCGGCCGCCGCTCCGCCGCCGCTCCGAGGGAGCGTCCCCCGGGGGAAGGGCGCGCGCCGCGTGCCGGGGTCCGTGACCGCGCGGGTACCGCCAGCTCGGGTGTCTCCGCTGGAGGGATGCGTGCTCTCTGCTTAGCTCCTGACTCTGCGCTAACTCGCGAGCCCGCTACGCTCTGCGTCGCTCATGAGTTGTTTAGGAGGAAGCGCCGCTCTCGAAACCTAACAAAGCTTAGGGTGCGAGGTGAAAAATGAGATATATCTCGAGAAGGAAACAAGGTGTAAACTAGCAGTAAGCCAGACTGCTATTGATGCATAGATCTGTCTTCTAATGTCTCATCACAGTGAGATGTGCGAAACCTTCACCAACTGTGAGAGGCAACAACCTTATGCTGAAGGGAAGACTGCCTGGAAGAGTGCTTTTGTGATTCCTAAGGCAGAGATAAAATGAGTGTTTGCAAATGTGACTCCAAAAAAAAAAAAAAGGTAGAAATTCTGGGAAATAGAGAATGATTGGCAAGAGCCCCATATTTACACTAGGGACAGGAAAAGGTAGTTGTTTCATTGAAATCTTTTTCTTTGGAGGCAGATTTTCACACTTGACTGTGAAATTACCTCTGCAGATGAGGCAGCGTTTAGCAATTCCCCGTGCACCACTGAACATCCTATCCCAAACAGCAATCCTCATGAATGCTATCGTAGTGCTGTTCATGGCATGCTTTGCTCGAGAGTTAAGCTCAGACTCAAGTCGGTCTTGTTGCCACTCATTTTTGCTTCTTCAGGCTGAGCACGTTGACACGGGATGTGTCTGTGGCTCCTCTGACAAGGCTGGCTTTGTGCACTTTGTGTCTGAAGCTCTGTACTGAAGCCTTCCCAGACAACAGGAACTAGATGGTGGAACTAGGTGATCTTAAACGTTCCTTCCAACCCAAACCATTCTATGATTCTATGAACAGTGCCTGAGGGAGAGCTGGCAGCATCTGTCAGACCATTCAGTAGAGCATGCTAGGATCTGCTGTTGATGATTCTCCCTTAATCTTTATGGCAGAGTTCTCTGCTGAGCCTTTCTCCTAACTCATCCCTAACACCAACCTATGCGCAGCTGCAGTTGCAGTGTGAGAATGTGGTTGTGTCTGAAATATAAGGATAAAGTGCATGAATTTACTGATATCAGCTCTTTACCTAGATCCATAGATCTAGGAGAATATAGCAATAAACCTCCCTTGCATGACATTCAACCCACAATCCAAGACCCAGTGCCATCTCTAACCCCACAATTGCTCAAAGCCCATGTAGCCATAGCTTCATTATAACTGAGCACAGTGCATTCCAGCCTTTTGCTGTTGTTTTTTCTTCAAGGACCAGGCAAACTAAGCACGAAGCCCTTCCATCCTGACACTAAGCCAAGCTGTAACCAACCTTACTGATCACTGTAACACAGGGGCATAGTACAGCCCAGAAATGAAACACAAAATGTTTGACTCTGTCAACTTGTCTTATTGCTGAGGGCCTGAGAGAGTTCTGCAGTGGTGATAAGACACTGTTGCCCTAGGTGTGAGCTGCTCACAGTATCATTTATGGCTGAAGAAACTGTTATCTCTGAACATTAGCTATGAAAAACTTGAATCCCCTGGAGCAGGCTGCAATCCTACTGCAGCCTGGACACAATTCACTGGTAAACTTGAGTAAACAGAAGTGTATGCTGAATCTTAGTTTTAGTCCTAACTTTATTCCCGGCACGGATGATAGCCTAGGAATTCAGTTATGTCCGGAAGTTAATCAGAAGATGTTTAAATATGCTGATACTGATTTTACCACTTATCTTACCTCAAGTAATGATGCCATTCCAGCTCCAGCGTTGATCATGGCTCAGTAACCCCATTCTGTCGGACAATTAAAAATAGTACATTTTAATCTACTTGTCCCTGGGCAGGTTGCAGAACTGAGCAACAAAAATTGTTTAGCAGAACCTCATTTCTGGAATGTTAAGTTGGAGCCTAATTGTCATACTAACCCTGCCTTGACCTCTGCCCAGGAACCAGTGGAAAATTAGGAATAAATATTCGTCTGTAGGGGCACCAGCTTCCATCCAGTTTTGTGAGTCTTCATTTACACAATTAAAAGGGCTGCTCTGAAAGTAGTGCCTCCTCTTCATTTCCATGGAAACTACAACAGATACAAAGAGAACAATAACAACATTCGATAGAACAAATTCTTAGCTCCAAAACAGTGGGTAATTTTTTTAGCATGGTCACCACCATTAGCTGTGCATTTTCACCAGCGATGAACAAGACCTGTATGCTGCACTTGTAAACATCTGCACCAGTGGAGGTGACCCACTGTCAGTACTGCTGGAATGCAGCATCATCCATCTCATTGTGCTCACTTCCACTGCTTAGCCTCCATAAATGTTCAGCAAGCGTTGATGAATGTCAGTGGATGCCATTTTTATTTTTTTCTGCATAGAGAAATTGAACGATACATGTTTGCTTCATACCCACTGCGATGTCACTCGGTTTTGTTAGATTGCCCCTCTGCTGCTGTCTGTCATGTGCCAATAAAATGGAATGGAATATTGGTGAGAAGGTTCAATCTCTGCTGCCATAGCACCACCGTCCAACTCTGATGTTCTGGGCTGGTAGAACAAACTAGAAGGCATTACTTCTGAAGCAGCTTCCATGCCTAGCATATCTAATTTCTCTTCCAGGCTCTGTCCTCAACCCTATCCCTACTTTTAACTTCAGGTTAGCTACCCTACATTTGGCATTCTCATCTCTTGGTATCAAAGCTTGGCTTTTCTTTATGTCTGGCAGAGGGTAGTAATAAATATGTCTCTTCAGATCCTAATTTTAGCTCAAATCCCAAACATGCCATTGTTATACACTATACTCTCATTGCAACCAGACAGCCCCAATCTAGTTGTGCTAACCATATATTCTCTTGCAGAATTCAGTAAATACCCTTGGCTGTATCCACATCTCTTTTAATCCTGCTCCTAACAAAAATCCCACCATTCACTACAGTTCAAACATTTCCTCTTGCTTTAAAATTAAGAAGGCATTTGCATCTACTGACACCAAAGTGCTGTGTTTGCATTGCCAAGTGAGAGTCTCGCAGCTGGGATAAGGTCTTACCTAACCTGTTCTGAGTGGCTCTGGGATTGATAATCTGTGTTTGATGGTTTGGCTACAAAGAGCTGAAAATTCAGCATTTCAGATATAAGTGATCTTGGCCCTTGAGTGGTGTATAGCTGAGGTATTTTTGAATTCAAAGGCAACTATGCAGTTTTATACCAGCTGATGGGGTACTGACTGGCTATATAGAGAGCTTTACAGTAGAAAACTGTCTAATGCTTCCTTCCTGTGTGAGCTGAGGAATCCTTGTGCTATTATACTGTAACGCTTGTAGAGCCTTGCTGAGTAAACATCCAAACCTTGGTATAAACAGTGCATGCTGTTGCCTCTATATATGAGTGCTCTGTGGGCTTGTATATGCTTTCTGCTGCCTGGAGAGTGTGAGCTAGCAAGTGGGAACAGCATCTTGGGAATGTGGTGGGAGTTGTGGTGCTGGGGATGTGGAAGCAGTGGATGCGAGTCTTTTGATTTTTTTAATTTGACATCAAACGTGCTGGCGTTGGCTCATCGTGAACTGTTCCAGTGGTACTAATTACATCTGTGATGTGAACTGCCGCAGCAAGGAACTTGAGATATCAGAATTAAGGTAGAACCATACATTTACTGAGGATTCCTACTGTATGACTAAATGTCTTGACAAAATGCCACCTGATGTGCGCAGTATTTATAACCAGAATGCTGAATGAAGAAACTGGGCTGGTTGTTAGTTTGCTTGTACACGTTTAGGGAGTGATTTATTTTCAAGCAAGCACAGGGGCTTAAGTGGGGAGGCTGCTGGTCACCTGTGTGCTCTGTGCAGGGCTCAAGTAGCTGATGCCACTGAAGGTGAGAAAAGGGGATGTGCATGTTGAGTTCGAGAGAAAGTGAAGGTTGCAGATAACTCTCTTCCAGCCTGTTCTGTGAATAAGCATCTTCCATCAATTAAAACCACCAGTGCCTTCCTGTAGCAAAGCAGTCATCAAAGACTTGTCCTTATGCAGTGCCTGGAGAACATGGTAAGGACCACTCTTTTGGTGCAGCCAACAACCATCATGGTTGTTTTCTTCCAACAGTTTGTAGTCTTAGCATCATGTTCATTTCACGTTAATGGTGAGTAAAGCTGATTAGCTGCTGTTTTAACTGCAGGTAACTTGTCGTTATTGGCAGGAAACATGTTTCATCTGCATAACAGTTCCATGGGAGCAGTGGGGAACATTTTCTATTAGCGTTTGTTGATGTGAAACATGTTTCTTGGAGGAGTTATGTTTGGAACTGGGAGAGGATTTGATGTTTTTACTCTTAACTCCAACTGGAAAAACTAAATCATGGAAAGCACAGAAATGCTGTTTTGAATATTATTTCAAAAGTATCCAAGATCAATGTCTGTCCTGGTGTTTGCAATAGCATGTAACTATAGAAGCTAGAATCAACCATCTTAATGGTGCCCTATATATATACATATATATACATGCACCAAATGCATATGCAAAGATGGGGAAAAGGAAGGTGAGGGCTAGCTCCAGGGGAGCCTGATGTTTGTCTTTGCTGCATTTAGTTGTGAGCTTGAGCTCTGCAGGGACTTAGAAAGGGGCTGAGGCAGGTACACGTAAGCAGTGCATGTCCTTTCCTAACCCTAGCAGTGGAGCATTCCTCCTCTTCTCTTATATACCAAGTGGCTCTATTCAGATGTTGGTGGGTTTTGTTTTTGTTTTCTTTTAAAGTACTTTAGTAGCACATGCCATAGCTTTGTGCTGTCACAAACATGAGTTTTGAAAGTGACAGTAAAACCTACTTTATCAAGAAACATTTGTGTTCCTTTCCTTGCTTACCCATCCTCCTGCAAGCCCCAACACCTGGTGTTTGTGGAATGAGAAGGACCCACTTCCCTGGAATTAGTTTGCTTTGAGATCAGTAGGAACAAACCAAGCTCTCCAATTGCTGAAGCCTTATATAGGGGCTGCATGTTTAATCAGAAGCCCCATTTGGGTCAGTACCTTTTTGAAATGTTACCTGTGAGATAACAGTGATCAGTAGTTACCACAGTAGTAGCTGTTGTACTGAAGGATCTCAAAGGATGTGTACAGTTGTGCAGAGCTTTGAGGACAAATGCAGTTGTGTAACTTGCTTAAGAGTTTGCATCAGAAATACGTGACAGTTTTAGTGAGCAAGCAGAGAAGGATTCCGTATTTGGGATAAATCAGAAAAGGAATTTTAGGATGACTGTCTTCATGCTTGCACTGCAGCTTAGTCATTAACTTAAAAAAAAAAAAAAAAAAAAAAAAAAACTTTGCTTGCCCTGAGCTATAAAAACTTCCATAAGGACATCAGTTTACTACTTATTTGACAGATGTAGCAACTTGATTCTTAGCAACCTAGGAGCTGAATTGTTTTCGAGTATTCATTTATTTTTTTTAGTGCTTCCCATATGGTCTAGTGGTTAGGATTCCTGGTTTTCACCCAGGCGGCCCGGGTTCGACTCCCGGTATGGGAAGGGTCTCCCTTTTCAAGGGGGAACTGTTTTAAACTAAAAGGGGAAATTTAGGTTAGATGTTAGGAGGGAATTCTTTACACAGAGGTGAAATGCACAGGCTGCCCAGAGAGGCTGTGGGTGCTGCATCCTTGGAGGAGTTTATGATCAGTTTGGATGGCCCCTGCAGCCCTTCCAGCACATTTATTCTGTGATACTAAGGTGTATCTTGGGGAGGGGCTCCTTGTGCATAACAACCTTGCAGGTACAGAACTCAGTCCCAGAGAGCCCTGCACTGCTGTGTGACTTCTGGAAAGATAGCCTATTTCTGACTTTACTAACAACCCCAGGAAACACCCCCACTACCTTCAGTGCTGCAAGCATCACTTACCAGTAGTTATTATTTGTATTGCCAGAATGCCAAGGATGCATGTTACCTACGAAGGCATCACTGTGCTAGGCAACATATGAATGCAAAACAAACAAAAGATGATTTCTTGCTTCAAGGCTCTAGCAGTCTGAGGCAGGAGATTATGACCTGATCAGATGATTATAACTGACAACAGAGAAGCCAAGGCATTTTCTTCTGCTTGAACTCAGTAAAAACAAAACAAAACAAAAACACAGGCTTAAGCTCTGTTCCATTTGGCTTATTTGGAGACAGGAAAGAGTTAAAGAACATAACCACACAGAAAAACACACCTAAACTCCTTCTCTTCAAATAGTCCCAAGAGTTTGAGGGGGGGAAGAGGAGAGGAAAAACAAAGCAAGAGGAGTCTGAAGCTCAGACTGCCTTGTTTTGCAGTCATTTTTCCAAGATGTATTGGAGATTCTTTTATGCAACAGCACAGTGTTTGGGAATGAATATTTGTTCACTGAGATATGGCTCTCCCATGACAGAGCAGTGAAATATAGGATATTTTGCTTGTTGGCAGCAGATTTCTGGCTGCCTAAGTTTTTATAGTGCAGGTTTCTCTGTATGAGCATAGCTATTTATCTAGCAAGCAGGGCCAATAGATAGGAAGTTGAAGAGAGAGCCAGCACAGTTCTAAGCTATGCCAGTAGATAAAACCCCTTAAGGCAAAATTTCTACAGAACTGGGCCACTTGCCTGAGCTGGGGCAAACGCTGTTACATTTTGAGGTGCCCTTCAGTACCCCGTGGTTCTTGTACTCCCACAGTGCCTATCTAATGCAGCTGAGAATGTGTTGCCAGCTGCCGGGGTTGGGTTGTGGATCTTATAAGTCATGAGCTGGAAGATGGAGCTTTTCAGCAGAGGCTGCAGCAGGCTACTGACCTTCCATGTGTTATCCAGCCACCACCAAAGGTGGTTAGACAGTTACCCTGGGGTCTGCAAATTACGCCAACATGTGGATGCCTCTCTAGCCTGATTGCCAGATAATGTTGACTGTGTAAGAATACAAACAGCCTGAGTCTATGGATCAAGAATTTGGCTTAATTGTTGCAATTGGACCACACAGTGGAGTGTACTCTGACAGTGTTTTGCTTGAGATGAAGCTGGATCAGAACTGTGAGACTTGATCTTTAATTCATAATAGCTATATTGCTCTGAAGGTAACACCTTCTGTTTATTTCCATGGAAATGACAACAGCTACAAAGAGCACAATAACACTATTTGATAGAGCAAATTCTCAACCAGAAAATGCTATTTTTCAGCATTATTGCCACCATTAGCTATGCATTTTTGCCACTGATGAGCAACACCTGCATGCTGTGCTTGTAAACATCTGCACCAGTGGAGGTGGCCCACTGCCGTTACTCTGAAACGCCCCACCTACCAGCTCGCTGCACTCACATGTACGGTTTGGTCCCATGAATGTTCAGCAAACACTGCTGATTGTCAGTGGGTGCCATTTTTTCTGCATGGAGGAATTCAACTCCAAACCTTTGCTTTGTGCGCACAGCCACGTCAGATTCCATTGTGTCAGACTGCCCCTCTGCTGCCATCTGTCACACAGCAACAACGTGGAATGGCATGTTGGTGGGAAGGTTCAGTCTCTACTGCCATCCCACCAACATCTCCCTCCTACATTCTGGATCAACATAATAAAGCAGGAGGTGTTACTATTGGAACAGCCCCCAGCACATCTGGATAATGATGCTGGAAGTAAGCAGACCCTTTACTAGACAGGGAAGCAAAGATGGCAGTGGATGACAGCCAAGTATGAATTGTATGGCCCTCATTTTCATGCCATAAACTCGATGTTTTGCTTGAATACCTGCTGAAAACACAATATAATGCAATCTTTGCTCTAGAGATTCAGAAAGAAGCAGTATAAACATGAAAGACAACAGGTGATGAGAACAGGACACTGTGTGGGTAACATGGAATTTGTCTAAAGCACCTACCCGGATGGGACCAAGTGTTCCGAATAACGTCATCCTAGAGGACTTTTCAGGTAGACTTTTCATGGAGAATGGTGAAAGCAACCTAGAGGCATTTATAAGGAGCTCTGCTCATTCATAAAGGACATCCTGGGAGGAGGCATAAGGCTGCTGATACAGAGATGCACCACTTAAAAGAAGGTGTAGGAGGAGAGGCTGATAAGAGATGGTGCTCCATGCCAAAAATGGAAGATACTGGAGTCCAGCTAGCTGTGGATGTTCTTGTGAGGGAAGACAAGCAGCTTCATTTTTCTGTTTAAAAGAAAGAGGCAGCAAGCACTTGCTACAGGAGAGATATTTTCTGGAAGGTAGTTTGGGAAGGGCTGCTGTGCAGTCACAGGGCAGCAGGGCACAACAAGATTTCCAGATCAGGGTGGAGATGGCTATGAAGCTTAGTAGTTTTGAGGACTGCTTAGTTGTAACTATGTCTCAGGACATCTAAAGGCCCTGCCTTATGCTATTTTCTTAGTTCCTGTTGCAGCCTGGTATGACCTGAATATAATTTGCACAGCAGAGATTGAAACAGTAGCCAGGCTACCTACTAAGGTCAACTGAGTAGAGTCAAAGTGATCTTAGCCAGCTCTTACATAAAAGCACACGATCAAACTATTCAGACAGGTAGAAAAAAGGCAGAGTAGTAAGCAAGTAAACAGCCAGCAGCCAAGGATGTTTTTGAACGATTTCATCAGTTTTCAAACACAGGTTCCAGGGTGTTCAGATTATAATCCCCAGAGCCTCAAGAGGTGGGCAAAGGCATCTTCATTACACTCAGCTCACGAAGGCACTGCTTTTTCATTGGGTCCGCTGGGGTTTACCATCACACAGAGCAACAGCAGAACATTGAAAAGATCCCAAACTGCTTTGCAAATTATTACAGAAACTGTGTGATAGTACAATGGTATGTCTGGTTGTTTTAATTGATATTCTACACTTACCGCCAGCCTGGATCTCATTTTATAAACATTATGGAACATTCTCCTTACACTGCTACAAATACAGAGCCATTCCTGCTAGTTCAGAGGGAATTGTGGACTTGATTCTTGCTGAAGTTAACTTGCTGTTAATGTGAAATATATGCATAAGCTCTTTTTTGAACAGAAATGAAAAGTAAGTATAGACTTATCTGACTTTTCTGACATGTGTGCAGCATGTGTATGTGCGATGGTTATTTCACGGTTGATGGTGAAGACACTTGGACAACAACAGCTTGTGTGATACCATATCCAGTCTAATGCAGAAGTCAGTTAGGGGATTCCCATTGCCACCTCCGGGTGTCCAGCCCAGTCTTCCTCTTGTCACAGCATTTATAATCTCATTCTCAAACTCTTGCGAGGTCTATTGGGTTCTGATTTTCAGTTTGTTTGGTTTTTAGGCAAGATCTTTTTCTGTCTGAAGTTGTTCTTTGTGTAGCATTTAGAGCCCAAACCCTGTACACTAAGATTTGCTCAGGAGCAGTCTTTAGCTTCAACCAAGTATCTGAAATGGGAATTTTGTTCTAGGGAAGCAATTGTAAATGAGGGAATGTGAGTGCCTTCATGGGAATTCTCATCTGTATTTACCAGCGGCTGTTCAGGCCCATTAGTGCCCGCTGAGTCTCTGAAAATATACACACTGGCATGGTGCTATAGTCTGTAAGCTGTGTGTAGTATGTGAGAATGCAGCGGTGAGGGTGTGTGACCTGCCTGTGTGACTGGGTATGCGTGTAGGGCTTGTCAACATAGCTGTGGTGTGTGGTGGCTGGAGGCCTGTCTTTGCATTGATAGCAGCGTGCAAGCATGTGTGCAAACATAAAAGTGGGCAAGTGTGGATGAGTATATTGCTGTGGGTGAGAACATAGCAATGGATGCACTTATGAGTGTGTTAGCATGTCTGTAAGTGCAGAATATATGAATAAATGAACATGAATTAATGAGTATGTGTTACCAGCTGGTCTTAGAGGGAGAGATCCTGTTCCAGAAACTGTCTCCACGTTGTCCTGACCATTTCTGTACATGTATTAATTCTAAAGATGAAAAGCGCCCAGCTTGTCTTTAGCCTGGGCATCACCCCTGAGTACACAGTTGCTATGCCAGCTCAGTGTGTTTGTGTGCTCTTGTGAGAGAGTTGGTAATTGTGAGTGCTCCCTAAGAGAATCTCTGGGGCCAGGGGATACAATAGGCAAGGGTCTAGGGTCTGAAACTGTAGACTTTAATAAAGCCACTGACAGCAAATAAGAGCCTGACATGTGAGTCACATTACTGACAACAAGGGCTGCTTTGTAGTCCCATCTGCACCCCGATCGGGTCCCGTACTGTAACTGAAAGGGCAGAACAAACTGCTGCTGCCTTCAATAAATACAACAGTGCCACAAAGGCAGCCGAACAGACCAACTCTGTGTGGCTTTGCTGCAGCTGAGCTGCTTTCCTAGTTATATTCCACGCCTCCCCCACTGGTGGAAGTGACTGATGCTGCCCTCCAAGGGTTGCTTGTGAGCCCTGGGTATGTATGTGTGGCTCCATGGAGGACACTGCAGCTAGTCCTGGATTATCTCCCCTCCGTGCCACTCTGCGCTCCCATCCTGCTCTAACCAAGAGACTGGGAGAGCCGCAGAGCCTCTGTCCTGTGAGCTTTGTTCCTTGGATCTCCTGCCCTCACTTGTCTGGCAAAGCCCTGTGTCAGACTGTGAGCAACAGCTTCTTGAAATGTCTATGACTGAACTTTCAGTGTTGTGCTCAGGATCAAAATGTATGAGTTCCCAGAGCAGTCACTTTAAGTCCTTTCAAATGTGTGGTTATCTCCTTAGTTCAGGTATCATCAAGAGATAGGTGTTTGCTATTTATGTAGCTGTCACCTAGCACAGTCAGAAGCATTTTTCCCTGGCTGTACACAGGAGTTCTTGCTTTTCCCTTCCTCTGGGCCTCTCCTCTTTGGTTTTGGAGACTTTCCCAGTGAAGCATTTTCACACAGGGAAAAAACAAAAAGCACAAGTTGGTGCACAGCATTGAATTTAAGGGATGTTCAGAGTGTGGTCTGTACTGTTTGCCCTGAGCTTCTGCTGTCTATGATCAAGCTGTAGCTGCTCCCGTTGGTCCATGTGTGCAAGGTCTCACTGAAGCTGTATTCAGCCAAGGAGATTTCAGCCATAGTGATTCCTTCCTAAGTTACATGCTTTAGCTACCTGAGCAGCCAGATGAAATTCTGGTGTTTACTGTAGTGCGTCTTTGACAGAACATGCAAGCAGTGAGATGCATCATATCTTTCCTTGAAAAGGAGATCAGATTTCAGAGAGCAGATGAATCCAACTTCTGCACATCTTCAGGAAATCCCACAAGAAAATCTTACGTGGAAAAAAAAAAAAAGCCAAACAACCCTGTGACTTTGCATCCCCTCCCTGTGCAAGTACTGCTCCAGATAATATTAGATAAAGGAAAGTGCAAACTAACAATTAAAAAAAAAAAGACAAATGATTAGAAGCAATACATCATACAAATACGTACCCAGAAAACGAGGGAGGATTTGACTCATGTTATGTAGGAAATGCCCAGATGCTGTAGCTGGAGGAGTTGATAGGCAGAGTCATAGAATTGTCTGAGTTGAAAGGGGCCCTTAAGGGCCATCTGGTGCAACTCTCTTGCAGTGAGAAGGGACACCTACAGCTTGATCAGGTGCTCAGAGCCCCATCCAGCCTGACCTTGGATGCCTCCAGGGGTGAGGTATCCACCGCATCTCCAGGCAATCTGTTTCAGTACTTCACTACCCTTATAGAATTTTTTTTTCTCTTTATATCCAGTCTAAATCTCCCTTTTTAGATTGAAACCTTTTCCCCTTGTCCCATCACAACAGATGCTCCTAAAGAGTCTGTCCCCTTCTTTCTTATAGAGCAAATTGTGAAGATGTTTTGCAAAAATCTGAATTTCTGATAGTTCAATGTGTGGGCTTTCTGCTAGAGATTCCTCTTCTCTATTAATAGTATTTAGAGGATTAAACACCACTGGTTTGAAATATCCTACACATCTAAGAAGATGTACCAGAAATCTTAAATCCTGTAGAAATTGTGCCTTGAACTTTTGGGAAAATAGTTGTGAGTTTGAAAACAAATTTAGAGCATCTTATGTCACTTTTGAAAGTGAGGGCAGACTTCTCAAATCCTAGTCCAGTTCTTTGGTCACATAACAGCTTTCCTTTTGCTTTTGTGCTTGGGCTGTGACCTGGACTGGGCTAGGACAACAAGAACGTTCAGGGATTGGATCTGATGGGTGGATGGGTGGAGCCTTCAGTCCTCATCTTGCTGGCTAGTTTTAGGGGCTTTAGCTGGAGTGGCATAGCTAGGTAAATTTGGAAATTACTCTCCAGCATGTAGTCTAGTGCAACTGCATCTGTGCTTACCTTTGATGCTCTTCCATCTCTTGAATGGGATCATATTTCTAGAAGCTTGAGATCTCAATAGAAGTGGCTGATAATGGAGATGGAAGGATGGAGTCTTGAAAAGCAGACTGAGAGGAAGCTCTGTGAAAGGGATGCACAGCTTTAATCTATTTTTGTTTTCTTGCATATGCATTGCTTTGATTCTAAAAGGATGTAGTCTTAATGTGGGGGAAATTATGTAGTTGCAACAACACGTATGTCTGAACAGTTATGTCTGAATGTGGTTTGTGGGAGTGGATACTCTAGTTTACAGCCCTGAGATGCCAAAGCTTTGTATTTAAGGAAAAAAGCTTTTCTAAAATTGGTTTTCTGGCTGTTCTGCACCAAGAAGCAGGAGAAGCGAGCTTTAAGTTCTTTTTGCTGCTCTTTGGGAAAGGTAGAGTTACTAATCATTTAATCTAACGTTTTTCTTTTCATTTTTCTTTTATTCCCCCCCTCATTGAAGAACTGGTTGGTTAGGTCGTTTGAGTCATCACTTGCAAAGAAGCATAGCTCATTGAGTGCCCCAGAAGTTTAGTTTAATGTTCCCAGATTTCTGAGTGGATTCTCAAAATGGTCTTTATTAATGACCCCTAGAAATTGAAACCGGTTCTATATGTTCTTTAGCAAGGTCTGACAGAAGGGCTATAATAAAAAGCAGAGTAAGGCTGAGTGCAGACGTAGAAGGAAAATAATCTTAAAGTCAACAGAACTCTGTAAAAGTAAAAGGTGAAAAGGTATTTGAAATTACTTTTTACACTTTCTGTGATAAACCTGAAGCCTTATTCAGTTCTTGTCTTGAATGCAGAAAAGAGCCAGGAGTTGTGCTGGTAGCTGTTATATAAGCATGTGATATCTTGGCCTGCATGGCCACATTAATGCACCAGAAAACAGAGGAATAGACAGGATGGTCAGATTCAGGCTACTGAATTCATACACTTAACCTAATCATCCTTTTTTTCCTATTCCATTTTTAAATTTTTATTTATTTATTCATTTTCCCTCCTTGATAAAATGCTCGTTTGCACAACTAACGACTCTTTACATATAAATATATATAAATAACACCACTGGCATCTGGGATTGGAAACAGCCTGAGTGGAATGTGATAGCCAACCTCTGCTGGATTGCTACTGTCTGCTAGAAACAGCTCCTGCAGCCCTCGAAAGCCACAACCTGTGTTCTTGCATTGCAGCTCCAGGACATGCAGCGACCTTGAGAACTTGTTGGTGCTTGTTCTTGCTCTGTGACTTTAGTTACAGGTGCTAGCCAAATTTTGGGGGTTGAAGAAGTAAGAGATTCTTAGCAGTTCTGATCAAGTGAAGTCGTGTCTTACGGTTGAGGACTAGTCCCTTCCAAGGTAGTTTACTTAGGTCTAAGTGGTTTTGGAAATGGGAAAAAGAGAGAACCTTCTGGGAAAGTTTGGCCTTAAACTGTCAGCCATTAGGATCCAGGAGAATTCTGCCAGCTGAACAGGAGAAGCTACCTGCAATAAAGCCAATCGAAACAATTTCCCTGCTGAAAGGTGGCCTACCTGAGTCAGGGCAGCCCGCACCAGCTGCACGCTGCTGCTGTCAGACTTGGCCGAGTCTGTCAATTAAGGGAACACAGAGCAATCTGTGAGTGCTGAAAGGGATCCCTTCAGAGCCCTCTGTGGCTGAGAGACAGGCCCATTGTCTGCAGGCATGTCTCACATAGTTTCAGGGCCCTGATAAGCAGGCATGCCATGAAAACCTGCATTATACGGTGAGCTCGGGAAAACTTTGGCTGGGGATAGGTGAAATGGGGGGTGGGAGAAGAGGTAACACTGCACCTTGGCATTGTGGGAGGTGGGGCAATGAAAGACGTCGCGTTTGGTGGTCCCCCAATATAACCTCCTTTCTCACAAACTCTTGTTGAATGATGAAGTCATCGTTTCCTCTCCTTCCCCTCCTCCATGCTATCCTTGTTCTTTCTTCTGAAGTTCAAAAACCAATGGGGAAATTACTGCAGCTCTAAGAAGATAAACAGCTTAGCCACCTTCAACTCCAGCCTTGCTACATGTTGAAAATCCTTTTCCTGGGAATCTGGGACCACCAGGTCTGTGGGTTAGGGAAGGAGAGGTTTCAGATTTACACGTGCATAATCGACTCCATAGAATAAGGTAGACGCAGCACCTAGGGGAAGGAATGAATGGCATTCCCTCCCCAGCTGCACACCAGTGTTCTCTTTCATCTTTCCCACCTTGTAGCCCGGTGCCTGGATTCCCTGGTATGTGTGGGCCTGGAGTGCTTGCAAGCTACAGGCTCAAGAGAGCTTGTGCTCTTGAATAGGAACATTCTGGTCTAGTGCTGGATGCCCTTAGACTCCATCGCTTCTGCTTTCTGCCTGAGCTTGGGTGTTGGTTAAATGTTAGTATGTGCTAAAATGTCAGCATTACAAAGGAAATGAAACTTTGTGTTGATTTCATGTTACCTTTCCAGGTCATTTTTTATAGAGAAAACTGTCTCTTTAAAACAAAGTATTCACTGCATAAAATTAACTTTCCGTGTGTTGAAAGATGCATAAGCTATATGTCATGAGATAGGAAGCAAAGGAACACATTCACAGGAGTGAGGCACCTTCATCCCACTGGAATGTCCTCTTGAAGTTCCTCCGAGAATGAAGCTGTGTATGTTACTGATACTATAACATATAGTTCTGAAGAACTAACCTGATGGTAACAGAGAAACAACAATATACAGAACATGAAGGATAGGTTACTAGTGACTTTTCCTGACTTTTCCTTTCCAATTGGATGCCTTATTTTCTACATTCACAAGCTGATAATCTTCATGTTTAATTTTAACTAAAGACACTTTAGGCAATCATCATTCAGAGTTTGAATCAAAGGTTATTGTAGACCAAGCCCGCTTTAGCACATTGGACCAAAGCCATTTCTGAGGAAGGCACTGAACTCTGTGGGATTGCCCACGAATGAGCCTGGCCCATAGACTCCATCTTTCATGTCTGTTCCTCTGCAATGCACTGGGCTGCCAAAAAGAGGATTGGATTTCTGATCACTCAGTCCTTCATCTTCAGCAGATATACCTTTGTCAGGGTTTAGTGATTGCTTGCAGCTAACCCACTGTACAGTGACACTCCAGGACACATCCAGGAGATGGCAGCTCATAGGTTTTTTTCCCAGTTGGGGGATATGTCTTGGCTCAGCACATTTGATTGGGAAAATTAATGATTTTGTACTTGGATGGAAGCTCCTCTCTCATCTATGGTTTGCTAAGGCTCATGGAAACCCATCTTTCTTTTCACCTTAAATAAAGCTCCCATCATGGCTGCCAAATCCTGCTGTCTGTTCTCACACTCTTCACTGCACATTCGCAACATACTTGCCAGTCCTAAGTAAAGTTTGTAGTGCTGCAGTAACGTTTGACTTACATTCAAGGATTTATCCTTGTGTCTGTTCTTTATTTTTTCCTTCTGTTTAGGGATGCATACTTGAAGTTATTTTCTCTGGTCCATTTGCTTTGTTCTATATATATATTCCTATATATGTAATGTTCTATTCCTTGCTTCTCCAACCCAGAAACCCTTAGTGTTCATATTAGCCTCTTGAATCTTCCCTTGCATCCTGTTACGTGTAATTCATGACCTCTTCTCACCCCTAAGTATAAACAGACCCTTCTCTGAAAGACAGCAGAAGCCCTCAGCATCCACCTGGTCATAGGATACTTTGAAGAACCTTGTTGTTTCCTTCTGCTTCCCTGCCCTAACCCCCTTTAGGGCCTTTTGAAGCTGAATTATTCCTGATGAAGGAAAGAAAAATTGAGGCATCCCCAAGACTACCAGCCCTCTTTTCAACAAAATGAACAGTCTCTTTGCATAGCTTGTGTAAGGATAGTACTAGCACAGCCTTCACATGGCATTCTTACTTGCTTCAAGAAACAGTGAACTAATTAAGTGAAGATATTTCACAGTTTGTCATCTGGAGACAAGTGAGCCACCAAGGAAGGTGAATGGGGCTTCTCAGATATGCTGTTTCAAGATTCTGACAGACTCAAGTAAATACTAGTGGTTCTGGAAGAATGTGTTCATTCTTTCCCTGTATGTTCAGGGTAGAGATGATTAGCTTCATTGTGGAGGCTGAAGTTGGAGAGTGTAAGGTGTGATGTTAAAGCGAACCCTGGTGCATGTAATTTTGGTCTTGCTTTACAGGGTTCTTGCTCTGCTGTTTGTGCTCAGTTTATAAGCCAGTGCTCCCTGTTGGTGCTGTGTATCACAACAGTCCTGGCCCACTCTCCTGAGTTTCTCCTGTGCATCTCTACAGGAAGATATGAGCAACTGGATGATGGTGAATATTTCAGGATTGTAATGGGTTATCTTAAGGAAAATGCTTTCCCTTCTACTGTGTACAGTAGTATTGCACTGTCCTGCATGTGTTTGTCTAGCAGAATATGAACTGCTAAACATCTGCTTCTTCAGGCCTCTGGGACCTCTCTGTGGTTTGGGAAGGGGAGGCCTTTGATCTGTGGTTTGTGTGGGAGGGGTAGATGATGCTGTGGTTTACAACCAACTGATAGTTCTCATTTTTCCTTCAAGTAGAAAAATAGTGTAGATCAGGACATTACATGAGTGGCTCAGAGTAAGCAGGGTGATGCAGTTTGCTCTGTGAGTTGCAATTTGTTTGTGTCATGGTACATGCTTAAGCAAAGTGATAGCCTTCGTTGTGTCTTTAAGCCACAGGTCTGCTTTAGGGGCAGCAGGAAATGCTCAAAAACTGGCAATAAAACCCCAGGAGCTGAAAATTTCCTTCTCTGTCCCTCCAGGGCATGTAGCAGTTGTTCACCCCAGGCAAAATTGCCCCCCCTTCTAATCTCAACTTGTCTGTAGAGGCTATGTAGGTCTGGAGTCATTGAACCCAAGATGGGATCTGTGGCACTGCCAGTGCAATTTTAGGTTTCAAAGGAGCGTGACTGCCATTATTCCTCCTAACCCTGGAGGTTATGTTCAGTAGTTTGAGAGAGGACTGCTGAGAAAATGCTGAGCTTGAGCAGAAACTGCTGTGTGAGTGCTTGTCTGCAACTGGGGAGGGTGATGCTCGATAAGCAGCTCTGAATAAAAGAATGAGTCTCTACTTGTGCCTGTGTGGTTGTGGGAAAGCTCTGGTGTGAGAGTCCAGCACTCAATATACAATCTGGTGCAATGGATTGAGCCAAAGATCCATTTTTCCAGGGTTCCTCTCTCCCAGAAAAGTGAATATTTAAGAAAGGGAACAAAAACAGGATAGGTATATACTTATCTCTGATATACAGCATTTAGCAATCAACTGAAAGATTTCTTGGAATTGAGAATATGCTAGGCTTATGTCTGCTAATCAAATTCCCATGGCAAGCCTGTCTTGGGCAGGGGTCTGGCGACACTGAGCAGGTTAGGAGGGAGATGCTGTGTGCTGGCAGCGGGACTGCTGCTAAGGTGTGTAGCAATGAGTGCTGCTGAGGTGAGATGGAGTAAAAGTAGAAGTGGAAGCATGTAAATCAGCTTTGCTCAAGGCACACTGGCACAGAACCTGTGATTATGGGCCTGAGAGTGGTGATTTATTTGGTATGGAGCAGGTTTTCCTTGCAGGTGGCCTTTTTTTTTTTTCTTTGTTTTGACCAGGAGCTTTAGAACAGGATGGTTTGCTTTTCAGCTCCCTGATCCCATAGGCTCGTGAAGCAGCTTCACTCCATGGCAGCTTGGAATGGCTCTGGGTGATATCTACTGCTGTTCAGTAAAGGCCGTGGACTAAATCTGCTCCAGCCCTTTCAGCAGTAATCCAATTCCTAACACACTTTCAGCATTCGGGATGTGCCTATTCTGGTCATCTGCTGCCCACTGAAGATGCACAGGGTACATGTTCCTGGTTCTCCAGGAGTCAGGCATTATAACATCCCACTGGAGCCAGCTGCAACAGATCACCTTTGGTTTCTATGGGAGAGGCTGGTGTTGTGGCATTTAGTGCCGAAATGTGATTCCTGTTAGAGATGATACTAGTGTTTATGAGGAATGGTGCTCTTAAAACATGAAGAACTCCTCAATGCCTTTTAATTTTCTTCTTTTGAAATCAGTGATATACTCTAAAATCTCACCCTTGGGGCTTATGTATGTTAGACAGAGAGGAGCCCTAATATTTTTGTATTTTTTGGTGAAATCTTTAATAGTTAGGTGACTCCTACTTATCATTGCTTCTTCAGCACTGCTGACATTTCTGAGGAACACTAGCAGGTCAGAAAGTCAGCTTGGAGAAGCTGAGCTGCTTCTTCACCACATTATCCTCACCTAGCCTGGTGCTTTATAACTCTGTCTTTAATAATTTTCTCAGCTATTTTTCCTGGTACTGGCGTAAGGCTCACTGAGGTCTATAATTCCCATGATTGCCCTTAGCACCTCTTTTAAAAGAAGCGCAGTGTTGGCTCTCCTCCAACCTGGTGGGAGAGTGACTGGTTTTGATGATAAATTGAATTTTTTGTTAGTGATTTCTTTTATACCTTGATTTCTTTAGAGTGTTTGCATAAATGCCATCTGGTCCTGGAGGTTTCTTAGCATTTCAATTTTTAAGTTACACTATTATGTCTTTCTTTTCTTCCTTTTGAGTTTTTCTCTGTCTTTTCAGTATATCTGACTTACTCCTCTACTGTTACTGTTGTGGTGTGGTCAGAGGGTTAGCATGAAGTCGTCAGGGCGCACTGACCTCAGGCTAGAGATCTCTAGCCTGTGGTTTATTCACAACAGAAACAGTCCTTACATCAGGGGGCTTACGGACAGTCTTTTAGAGGCTATCAGAGCATTTATCTGATTTTGCTTCTTGAGGGCATATGAGAATACTCAGTGCATCTAACCTGAGTCCACCTTGCTGGAAGGTACCTGTCCACGCTCAACAATGTTGCCCATGGATGGCAATCAAGAGCAAGGAGGCCAACAGCCTGTGTTCCTGCAGCACTGACATCCTTTCGCTGAAATGTGGAATGAGTTGCCTGGCTTCAGAACTCCCTGCCCTTCATTTTCTTTGATTTCCCCACCTTAAAAAATATTTAAATTACAGTATGACAAAGTGCCTGAGCTGTTTCTAACAATGAGGTGATAGTCAACTTTTAATGTCCCGTGTTTTTATGCTGTCATGTGTGGTAGCAAATGAACCTGGGGTTTCTGGGCTGCTGCTATGAATTGGAGCAGGCAGAGCTGTCTACTGTGACTCCCATGCTATGCAGTGATTGTGCCAGATGGTCTTTAGCAGTTCCTACGTTGCCTGCACCTCTTGGATCTGAGAAGGTCAGAGGATACGAGGTCCACAAGTCTGCACAGCCCATTTGGGCTTCCATTTACTGTGCCACTGTAACTAGTGCTTGCTGTCTGCTTACTGGGTATAGCTAAAGTCTGCTTAGCCAAGTCTGTGCATGTGATCTTGAGAGCCACTGTGTCTCGATTTGGTCATGTATTCTTAATGCGGCATAAATGCGTGGATCTGTGCAAATTTTGATTCTAAAAAGAGAGCCTTTGCGTATTTGTATGTTCCGCTTCATGTCTGCATCTATTCCTGTGTGAACATGCATTCAGAATAAAATGTTTCTGTTAATCTGATAGTCCTGGAAAATAAGTAATCCTGTATTTATTTTTAGGAAAAGAGAAATCGAGGACAGAAAATGACCAGAAGGAATGTTGGGAATTGCATTCACGTATCTTGTATTCCAGTCCCATACTTTAATTGTCATGCCACGTTTCTGAGATTCATCATGATTTCTGTACAGTTTGTAAATCCCTATTCTTGGTGAATCATGCTAGAACATCCCCATAAATGTATTCTCCCTTCACAGTCAGGAACTTCTGACCATGCCTGTGCAATGGGTTATCTAGAACTTCATCAGCCAATTCACATTGCTTAACAACCCACTGTCATTATTTGGTCTAAACTCTGCAGTCTTTCACCTCGTATAGATGCTGCTTCATCTCCTCACCTCACTCCTGCTGTCAGCATCTTTCTGAATGGAATTTGCTACAGGAGAATGAGCCCTACCCATTTCCCCTCCCTTCCCCACTCCCAGCAGGCAGGCAATATGGCACAGTGCAGTCTCCAATGTCCCTTTAGTCACTTCTCCACTGTCAGTGTCATAGGGCTAGTGTTTAAGCATTTTCACGCTGGATTTGAAATGAGATTATAGACTGGTCCACTCAATTGACTTAATGGATTTTAAGAGACTAGATCCTATTAATGCAGTCAGTGCCCCAGGGTGCCTCTCCTACTGCAGACAAGATAATCTGCCATGCAAATTAAATCCTGCCTCAAGATGCAGGGCCTGCTTAATGTGATCCATTACACAGTTTACTTGTTTATATCTAATATTGTAACAGGAATAGGCTTACGAGCAGCAGGACTCAACTGAATAGAAGAGTAAATTACCAGGAAAATGAGGTTTTAGAGCCTCTCTCTCTTCCTTTCTCTCAATTTCTCTTGTTTTTTCACCTCTCCCTCTCTCTCTCTCTCTCTCTCTCTCTTTCCTCTTCACTTTTTGCATACAGGGAACAACTAAGGAAAATAATATGACTGTGAGTGATGGATTCTGCTTTTGTTTAGAGGTGTAGACTGGAGATTTAACCTGGAGAAGGAGCTCAAGAAATTCAACAAAATCTTTATGGAAAAGCGAGCTTTCCTCAGCTCTGGCTGTCTGGTCTGCATGGAGTTTTACGGTGAGATATTCTAACTACTCCCTTTTAATACAGAAACAATCATGGGTGAGATTTCTTCTCTTTCCAATAAAGTCATATGAACAGGTATAGGTGGCAATGGTGGATAAAAATACAGAGAACAGTCTAATTGGAAGATCAGGTTTTTAATTTAGGGAAGCAAAATCAAAGCTATCTGATTTTTGAGGGAAGGAGGGAGAGTCCAAAGAGAAGTCTTTCAATAATAGTACAGGCTTCTATGGCCAGGTGACCCACTTAGTGGATGAGAGAAAGGCTGTGAATGTTGTCTGCATAGACTTCAGTAAATCCCACAGTATTCACTTGGAGAAGCTGGCAGCCCATGGCTTGGAAAGGTACACTCTTCACCAGGTTAAAAAAAATGTGGCTGAATGGCTGGGACCAGACTGTGGTGGCGAATGGATTTACATCCAGCTGGCAACTGGACACAAATGGTGATCCACAGGTGTCACTACTGGGGCCAGCCCTATTTAATATTTTTATTGATGATCTGGACAAGAGGACTGAGTGCACCCTCAGTAAGTTTGCAGATGACACAAAGGTGGAGGGATGTGTTTGTCTGCCTGGGATTAGGAAAGCCCTGTGGAGGGATCTGGATAGGCTGTATCAGTGGGCTCAGGCCAGTTGTATGAGCTTCTGCAAGATCAAGTACTGGGCCCTGCACTTTGGTCACAACAACCCCATGTAATTCTATAGGCTTGGGGCAGGGTGCTGACAAGGTGCTCTGAGGAAGAGTGCTACTAGCTGGAATGAATGACTGAATGTGAGCCAGCAGTGTGCTTGGGTGGCCTTCTTAGTATCCTGGCTTGTATCACAAAAAGCATAGGTGATTATACCCCTGTACACAGCTCTTGTGAGGCCACACCTCAGGAACTGTGTTTGAGGCCCCTCACTATAAATGAAGACATTGAGGCCCTGGAGTGTGTGCAGAGAAGCTGTGAAAGGTCTGGATCACAGGTGTTATGGAGAACGGCTGAGGGAACTGGAGTTGTTCAATATGCAGAAGAGGCTCAGGGGAGACTCCCTAAAAGGAGGTTGTAGCAAGGTGGTAGTCAGCCTCTTCTTCCAGGTAAATGGTGAATGATAGGAAGAAAGGTAATGGCCTTAAGTTGTACCAGGGATATGTTTGGGTCAGATATTAGGAAAAACTTATTCTCAGGAAGAGTGGCAGTGCATTGGAACAGGCTGCCCAGGGAGCTGGTGGAGTCACCGTCATAAGTTCATAAGTTCATAAGGTTGGAAAGGACCTATAAGATCATCTAGTCCAACCATCCTCCTATCACTATCTCAACCCAACTACTAAATTAAATCCTTTAGCACCTCATCTAAACACTTCTTGAACAGCGCCAGGGATGGTGCCTCAACCACCTCCCTAGGCAGACCATTCCAGTGCCTGACCACTCTTTCAGAAAAGAAATGCTTCCTCAGGTCCAATCTAAATCTTCCCTGGCGCAACTTGTGGCCATTCCCTCTCGTCCTGTCGTTATTTATCAGGGAGAAGAGGCCCACCCCCTCCTCACCACAACCCCCCTTCAGGAAGTGGTAGAGTGCAATAAGGTCTCCTCTGAGCCTCCTCTTCTCCAGACTAAACAATCCCAGCTCCCTCAGCCGCTCCTCATAAGACTTGTGCTCCAGACCCCTCACCAGTTTTGTTGCCCTTCTCTGAACACGCTCCAGGGCCTCAATGTCCTTCTTGTAGTGAGGGGCCCAAAACTGAACACAGTACTCGAGGTGCGGCCGCACCAGAGCTGAGTACAGGGGGATGATCACCTCCCTGCTCCTGCTGGCTACACTATTTCTAATATAGGCCACGATGCTGTTGGCCTTCTTGGCCACTTGGGCACACTGCCGGCTCATGTTGAGCCGAGCATCAACCAACACCCCCAGGTCCTTTTCCTCTCTACATTCTTCAAGCCATTCTGCCCCAAGCCTGAAGTCCTTGGAGGTGTTGAAGAAACATGGAGATGTGGCACAGAGGAACATGGTTAATGAGCATGGTGGAGATGTTGTTGAGCTAAATGATCTAGCGGTCTTTTCCAATCTTAATGATTCTATTCTCTACTCTGTGATTTGGGCCAATGCAGGAAAACATGTCAAGGAAGATGCTTATATAGAGTTCCTTTCAAGGTGAAGAGGATAAAGTATTGGATTCTCTCACCTACTAGTCATGTCTTTTATGATCCTGCAGCTCAGTGTTAAGGATCTTGAGATAGAGATCCAGAAATGTAGGAACCATTTCTAACGTGACAGTCAGTGACTTGTCCTGGAGTTCCTGGTGTAAGGATCTGTCTCAAGAATCAAAGTGATAGGACAGGATTCTCAGAGCAACGGGTGTTACTACATGAACCAGTTGGGGGCCCTACACACCTGGGAGGTCTCTGCAGGAGTTCTTATTTCCAGTGCTCACACAGAGGGTAGCTGAGCCACATAATGGTGGCTGGTGTTGGGTGGCCAGGTTTTCTAACTCGTGCTGCCTTCAGAAAGTCTTTCCATGCCAGAGAGCAGCACTACCTTGAACCAACACTTTCACCATCTCTGCTGATGGTACCTCATGCAGGAAGAGAAGCAGGGGGAGGAGGGCAGAGAACTGTTTTTTTTAACTTAATTTAAAGCTTTTTATGAGATTTTCACAGCTGTGATCTTATCAGGATTTGGCTATAGAAATTAAAGCTGCAATTATATTTTCCCCTTCCTGGAATGTAAAATAAAGTCTAGTGCAAAATGCATTAAAAACTGGAATGTAAAAGTGTAATTAATGTGGAGCAAAAAGCACATTGCGTCATTAACTTTTTTATTAATATTCTCACGCAGTGCAATTTCAAAGCTCGGTGCCACTCCATTTCCCCCAGTGAAATATCTCCCACTCTTTCATTGCTGCTACCTTTAACCTCATCTTTAATGGGATGACAGCAGCTTTCCTCTGGAATTACTTCTCTGCTCGTCCATCTATCCCACTAGATCTTTTCCCTTTCTGCTTAGGATATCTGTGCTAGGATACAATTCAGCTACCACTGGAAGGAGATAGGGGCAAACACTCAAGGCATTTATTTGGCATCTGCAGAACAGAGATACTTATCTGGAGAAAGGCAGGGGGTCAGTGTTCTTTCTTCAGCTGAGCTTGAGAAGCAAGGCTTTATCTTTGATAAGCATTGTGAGATGCCTTGCTTGCACTCAAATGTCTAGAGTTTGTAAGCAATGCTCATTCTAGATCTGTTTGCTCTTGCTGTGTTAAGGCCTAATCCTATAAGTAGTAGTTGCTAGGCACCATATGGGTACTGACTTCATTTCCCTTATTTTGTTGTCTCTGCGTGCAGCAAGTGTTTTTCAGTTGCTGCTGTGTAAACCAAGGACCCCTGCTTTCCATGAGACATCAACCCAGGCTCTGCACTACCCATGTGGCATTGATGTGAAGGGTAATATATAGCCTTTTTCAGCATGTGATATTTTCCCAATGCTAGCCAATGCAGCAGAAGGTAGAATAGGGCCAGAATCAATTATTGCTGAAGCCACCGATGCCCTGAGTGACAGAGCAGTAGTCCTATGTGCAGAAAGCAGACTAATGGCTATACTGCAGTGAAATCAAATGCTCAGCAGTCTTGGTATGGTGTGTGCTTGCATCATTTTACAGGAGGGGACGGAATATTAAAAGAATGTGGATTCGCCTCTCAATTCTTTCTGATTTTCTGGGGAGTCAGACTTTCTGGTCACTGGTCAGTTCCACAGTGGGCATAGACCACTCAAGCTTGGTCTACGAAGACCCCTAACAGCTTGTCTGCCCCAGGTAGTGCTGTTGTGGCAGATGCTTTGTTTCCTGGTTCATAAGCTCACCACCTAACTTTCTCTCCTTTCATTCTCAATTGATGTCAAATTGCAACTCTGTGTAGTCATTACTGGGCTTGAAGAAGAAGCAAGACTTAAGTGCTGCCAGCTATTTGCTTGGTTTTGAAATACATGTAGGAGTTTAGCAAAGCACTGCAGTGCCAGGTGTATATATTAAAAAATGATGAGTAGTATCAGATTCAAAGGGCATGATAGTGGAATTACCCAGAAAAGCTGGGGTGTAAACAAAGCCCAGACAGAGTTGAGGAGGATGGGTTGCTTACTGTGTCTGATAATTTCATCAGATCCCTTGTGAATACTGTAGAAGGGGTCTATGTGCTCATCCATCCATCTGTAATGAATGCCAGAACCTGGAAGTTGTTCTGATCTTATCCTGATCCTAGGAGGTGGTTAGCGGTTTGCTTGTATCTCATCTGATGGGTTTGCAACGTGATTTGTGGCACCCTGATAGTTAGGTCATGGCCAGTGGAAGTGAAAATATATTAGTCATCTTGTGCCAGGAAGAGGAGGAGGGATTTTTGGGGAGAAATTGGGGACTTCACACTCAGTGGATGCTGGCTAGAGAAAAGAGACCTTTGGTGAGTCTTCAAATGCGTTCTTAACTATGCTGTTATGAAAGGCTGGGTTGCAGTCTTGGTCATGTGCTCCCTGTTTCCAATACTATATGGAAACTAAATAAAAGTAGTAAGCTTGTGATCAATTTTTTACTGTTAACTGCACAGTCTTCAAAGGTGTAACTAGCTAAGTTCTCTATGTAAGAGAAGTCATCTTTGCCTGCCTAGAATCCTAAAACCCACTGGACGTGAGCTGATATTTGTTGTGATACTCTGTTTGTCTGAATAAGACATCTGATAGCATCAATGGAAGTTCTCATTTACCGATTTTTTTCAGCTGCTTTCTTAACAAACTGATGCATTTCACAGTGCTTTGGCAGTACTGTCGGCATTTTTGTGTGAGCTGTTGTTCACATTTTGATTGAAATTATTATTGAAATTGCTTTGAAATTATAAAAAATGTCATTTAATGAAAACCATCTCCCTGGAAATCATACCGGGCTTCAGATTAATTATATATGTATTTCACACATCTGTGATTCTGAGGTCTTGTAGTTATCAATTTCTTCACTCATTTTCTTAAGGCTTTCTTCTGTCTAAAATGTCAGGAGTTAAAATGCCATGTTTACCAGTGCTATCTGGTAACACAGAGAAGTTAAATACAGGCTGGTGTTGGTCTCTTCACTCACTCCTTTTTTCAGTAGCTGCGTGATTAGGTTAATGGTGTTTTCCACCATCCTAGGACTGGGCCAGGGATGAGGATGATGCATCGTGCTAACATGCCTGGCACTTCTCTGCAGAGTGCTTGAATTCTTGCAGTTCCTACTTGACAAGTGCCAGCTAATTGTCAGACGTTGCTATGTCAGGTTCACTGGGATTAGAGAAATTACTCGTGGCATCTGTGTTTAGCTTTGGTACATTCTCATACAGCTAGGCTGGGAAAGTGGAAATATTTCTCTTTAAGTGCATAACTCTTTCAAGATAGAATAGTTCTTCCCTATCATCTCCATGAGCTCTTCTGCTTGTCACAGCTTTTTGTCTGGAAGTTCTACTCACTGATAGAAAAGAATTCTGAGCCTTCCATAAAATTCTTTTAATTTTTCGATGACCAGTACAATTCTTACATTGTGAAGAGAGCATCTTGGGAATCATTATTTTTAGAGAATTTCCTCTAGTGCTGAAGGTGCTCCACCTTAAACTGCTAGTGGTTGCAAGAGTGCTTCCCAACCTCAGTCAAAATGCAGCCTTACTAGAAGTCCTGGAAGTAATTGCCCAAAATTCATTTGAGATGACATTATTAATTTTAAAATGAGACTCATCAGCAGAACTCTCTGCTGCTTTTGTTTGAATGCCTTTATTTTAAAAGATTTTCCCAGGGAAAAAAAGAGATTTTCCCAATGACAGTATGAAATCGTTGCTTATTTCAGAGATTGCACAGTTACAGTAAAAAATGAAAAGAAAAAAGGGAAGAGACAGGAAAACTCAACAGTGTGAGTGCAACCTGTCCCATTGTCTCTTTGTTGCATGCAATCTTGTTTTTGTTGGTGCCAGAGGTATATATGCTGCCCCTTTTGATTTCGAATGTTAGGCAGTAAAACAGCCATTACTGTCTTTAAAATATCCACTGAGATTAATTCTGTGCTCACTATCCTCATGCCCAGAGGTGCATTTTCTTTAGCTCTTTCAATTTCTCATCATTTTTATTGAGATTTGCACCCTACATTTATTGGGCAGTTTTGCAGCTGTAAGGTTGTTGGCTTAGACAGCTATTTTGGGCGTGCATTCCTTGCACAGCTTACCCTGTCAAGGTATGTTAGTACCCCTTCTTTGTATGCTGAAGGGTGGATATTGATGGTAGTTTCAACATTATCATGGCCTACCTGTGTGCTTTCTGCATTAGCTTTGCTGGAGGGTATGCTCTCTCTCTTAAAAGGGATTTACATATTTCATGCCCGTTCAGCCCAGCAGCTTTTACTCTCTTCACAATCGCCTTGAGCCTTTGATCATTTCCTTCTGCTGTTCTAGCCCAGCTTAAAATGCCATCTGTATCCATACCATCAACAGTTTGTTGTTCTAGTAACAACCCAAATGGCAGTCTGCAGAAACAGCATTTCTCTAAAGGAGTGTGCAGTCTGTGCAGATGAGAGCACTGTGTTTTGATTCCTGCTGATGTAGCCACTGTAGAAGATTTGGCAATCTCTCTTCAGTATTTTTCCTTTTAAAGGCAATAAAATGTTCCTTTTAACATTGCTAGTTACCTTTTAGCCATTACTAATACTCTTCATCCTTTTCCTGCAGTAGCCAGTAAGTTCCTTCATTTGGATGATTCTTGTTTACATTATGTTTCACAGTTTATTTTAGCTTTTGATCTCATGAAATCAGAGACAGCCTGGCTTTTTTGCACATTTCTTTCTCTGTTCATTCTGACTCTTTGTAATGCATCTTCAACTCTTATTTGGTAGTTTTGACCTCCTGATTCCCCAGTGAATAAGTTTTCTCGATGAGGCACAGCGCGTAATGCTTTTCCTCCAGTATCAGTTACTCTTTTCCCTTATAGCATTATAATTATTATTGCAAATTGTTTCCCCTTCAATTTATGTTTTTTCTTTAAAAAATCTACCTTCACTTATTTCCCTCTCTTACTTCATGGTTTTTAAAAGGAGTTATTTGTAGCGGCTTTGACAACATATTGGCTTAAACCCAGACATCCAGCTGAAGATGATTAAATTGCCTCACTTGTTGTCAAGCTGGCGATGCATTCATTTTAAATGTCCGTACCAGCTTGGAGGAGTTAGTTGTGCTGGTGGTGCTCCTCTCTTCCATCCTGAGCTGACGGCTGCTCGCCCTCCTGCAAAGACTGATCCAGGCCACACAACAGGTCTGTGCCTTGAGAGGCAGCCTGGAATCTAACCAGCTCTCTGATACTTGTGGCTTTGGGTAGACATCTTGCTGTCACTTGCAGGAAGGCAAGGCTGACAGAACTCATCACAACAGAGTCTGACTGCACCTGCCTGATCCAGCATAGCAGAACTCATGTTGTTTATACTGGGACACAGTGGTGACCAGCTACTCTGCCATTCACTCTTCTCTCTCCTCCTATTCCTCATGGGAAATCACTTGTTTAGGCAGAGGGCTGTCCAAAGAGCAGTGTAAGCACCTGCATTAATTGCCTAACACTCCTCCACTGACAGCCATACCCAGCAGGTGTAAAACCTGTCAGAAGGGAACCTCTTCTGACAAGGAGGGTAGTTGAGGATGTGCTGGCAGAAAGGTGGCCTTTTACACAAGTGATCACATGCTTATGACATGAGAACGACCACCTTCAGATGCACTTGGGAGCAGATGGGAAGCTGGTGCAGTACTCAGAGCACAGGTGGCTGTGCTTGTGTCAGCCTGCTCTTCGAAGCAGATGAATTGCTGAGGTGTTCCACTGTTTCCCTTGTAGCAGGAAGGAAATAGAGCTCTGCACGTGCAGCACAAAGCTACAATAACAGCTAGGCAGGCAGCTGCCTGTGTTCAGCCTAGAACTGGCCTGAGTGTACTGGTACTATGCTTCCAGCAGAGCATCTGTCCATGGAAGACCTGGTGCTGCTGAGTGCCTTGTTGGTAGTGTTGTGTGTCCATACTTCTTTCACCAGGAGGTAAGGCAAGAACAGCAAAGACCTTGGAAATTAAGAAGCCCTTTTAATTTTTGAATTTGCTGTGTAATGATTTGTCAACTGACAGCACTTAGGGCCTTATCCAAAATCCACTAGGATTGTAGAAATCTTGAGCATTTTAAAGTTGGTTTTTATTCTTCCTCCTACACGTGAAGCTTCCCTGGGGAGAAGCAGAAGTGGCTTTCTGTGTTCCCATGTGCAGGCAATGCAATGGCTGCAGAGCTGCCTCCTGCAATGTGCCTAAGTAGTTCCACACACAGTGCTCAGATGGCCTGGGGCTGTTAAGCAGAGCACCATCACTGGTGAGCACAACCCAGATAAAGTGGTACCTCTTAGCCAAATCACTTGTAGCTAAACCTGCCCTCTGCTTAGGAAATACATAAATTTCTGGAGCCAAGTGCTGGCTTCTGAGCAAAACCTGTGCTCGAAACATTTGAAAAATGCCTGGCACCTTGTTTTTCATTAGTAATGGAGGCATAATCCCTTCCCATTTACACCATGCTGAGAGACATATGCTCACTTCAGTAGCCTTGTGAATGAGGGTGGGAGTTTTAGAGGTGAAGAGAGATTTGTATTTTCCTCTTCTGCTGCCTTTTAACTCCATGAACCTTTAAACTTGTCCAGGTTATGCAAGAGAGATGGAGGGATTCATGAAGAGGGAGTCAGCTCTCTTTATAGACTCCGTTTCATCTCTTTGTAAAAGATTGCTGAAGGCTAGGTTTTGTTTGGGGAGGAGCGGAAGATAACGTCCCCACCCACCTGTCCTATCTAGATAGATCTATAAGGATGAATACTAAGGTGCTATTTCCCTCAAAGTCGAGGGATATAAGGAAAGGAAAGGCACCCCTTTAGACCTGTTCATAAAAAAGGTATTGCTGTGGCTTTTTATGACTATTAGCCACACTCTGGTAAGTGTTTGAAAACATTTTCCTTGGTGACTGCCAATACTCTCTGAAACTCACTAGATATCCTGTGAGAACAGACTTGATACACTGATCTGTTCCTGAATCAGAACAAGTTACTGCCTGGCCCACTCAGTGCTTGCCACGAGGGTCTGTTTCATCATCTACTTGACCAGTGATATGAATGAGAGGAACTTGGGTGCAAAATGTGATGCAAATCAAGGAATTCTCTTTCAAAGGACTTGAAATAAGCTGCTGTGCTGGATCTTCTATCTGTTCTGGTTGAATTAGTAGAGCTAGGGCATTCTATAATTTTGGAGGAAGGGTATAAACGTTGCTTACATATCATCTCTTTGATATCTGTCTCTAGTTGCTTCAGGACAGCCTTTAAACTGAGGATTAAATTCAGCGCACAGGATGGAGAGCTTCTTATGTCTTCCTCCCGTGCTACACTTGCTAGAGTGATGAGCAGGAACTTTAATCAGTGCCTTCATATTCCTACAGAGAACAGGATGGCCAAGGGATCATCAGGTCAGCCTGTTATTGGTCACAGACACATCTACCTAATCTTAAAAAAGCCTGCAATCTCCGAGGAGACACAAAAAGTAAAATAAAGCAAAGAGAGTTTGGCTGAGCAACTGGTGTAGCCTTCTTCCCTTGCCCCTTGTTGGGAACTGTTGAATCATCGTCTGAACCACTGATAGATTACCTGAGGTGAGCACTGAGTCAGCCACAGGAGCACAGGTGAAGGCAATTCACCTGTGTGTCCAGAAGGGGTGGAGTCTGGCCCCACCTCTTCAAGACCCCATTTCAGGGCTGACCACGGCTGGGGAAGGATCTCTTGTTGGAGATCCCTCCTGTGTTGAGCTCTGGGCAAGCCTTGACCTTCAGTGACAGGTAAGCCCTTCCTAATTTATCAGGTGTCTTTATACCATCTGGATAATCCATCCAAAAATATACCGTCTATCTTTGTTATATTGTGCGGGTACTATTAATTTGGGTATTCACCCTACACTCCTCCTCAATCTCAGCTAGATGCGAACAGTAATACCTGTTTGTTGACTACTGCTTGTTCCCACAACTTTTTCTGTACTTCCCTTGCCCTGTTCTAGTATTTTCTTCGTTTTTCTGTACAGAAATGAACTTTGGCACTATGAAAGCAAAGGAGCGCACCTCATTCTCTGCAGCAGCTCTCTTGATTATTGTGGTTGTTGTTTTTTTATTTGTTTGTTTTTTGGATTTTTTTTTCTTTAAATCTCCACTGGAGTGGAATGGAAAATCTGTATTTGGCCAGACTCCAAGATCAAGTCCTTGGTGAATGTGGATGGACAGAGATTGGAAGGACAGAATGAGGGACGGGGAAGGAGGAAAAGAGAGGCACTGTGACCCTTGTGCTGAAGCCTTGTGAGCATGGCAGAGACTTCTGTGTGTTTGTGTGAAAAGGGGGCTGTTTAGATAAACAGATGGCAACAAATGGCATAAAATTATATACCCATAATGTCAGTTCATAACATTTTGTTCGACATACTTGATTTAATCGCTTAGCTGACGATTTTGCTTTTGGGCCCATATGGTGGCAAATGGCAAATGAACCCTCTTTACACAGCGACTCCAATCTGGCACTTTTATCACCGAGACTTAGAGAAGAATCCAGGAGGAGAGAAATGCAGATGGAAAATGAATGAGCAAACAGGGTGGGGTGCATGTGTGGGAAAAGGAGGGTTTGAAGGTATGGCCCGGGGAGTGTTCTTGGGAAGCGGAATTTGGAGGGGGTTGAAATGGAGAAGAAAGAGTTGAGACAAGAGGAATCAGGATCTTCTATTTCTGTCACCATCTAAGAGATGAAAGGGGATTTCTTGGCAGCAGGAGTTTGAGAGAAACTAGAGAGAAATCAAATACAGGGAATGGTACTAAGGGGAAGGAAGAGAAGAGGCCATCAATAGGCAGGGTGGAGGTGATAACAAATTTCAGAGTTGTTCAAATCTGGTCTATGAACGGGGGGGGAAAAAAGTGTGAAACCTAATGGATAGTTTGGCTAGGTTCTTCAAACATCTAAGGAACCTCATGGAAAATGTACCAGATGAAAGCTAGGTTCTCCTGTACTGGTACAGCATGGTGGCACTTTGAGAAGCATGAAAATTGAAGAAGGCAATGTTTAAAGGGATGACCATACTCTCATGAAAGATGACTTTATTGTTACCAAGTTTGTGATAGCATCTGACAGGACGTCCCGGTGGTGAAACTGCTTCCCACAACCTAGCTTTTCCTAAAATGTGAAGAAGCTGGACCTTCGCTTTGGATAATTTTCAGCTGGGATGTGATCTTGCAAAATGTTGAGTCCCCCAGGTTTCCCTGGCAGCCTGTGTGCAGACCAGTTCTGCCAGACACGTTACGGTGTACCTCCATGGGTGCTCTGTGGTTAAGTGCAGTCTTTGCATGTGCCGAGGAGAGCGCAGAAGAGGCAGCTGCCAGGGAATATTGTTTCAGAGATTAGGACATGATCCTCAGTAGGATGGAGGTGACGTGGTACAACAGAGCCATATCATGGATGAGGCCGTATCAAAGCTTGGCAAAGCTGAAAAGCTGTTAGGGGAAGATAGGAGCTGCAAAAATGCTTTTTGGCAAGATATTCCTCCTAACACAAACATTGCCATCCTCATCACTTACAGTGTGGGCAATAATATTCAATAAAACATGCAGTCAGTTGAGGTCAGTGTGGCTAGGGAAATATATGAACAGTGATTCTGAGGAGTATGTAGCTAGTGAAAAGTCATCATGACGAGATACCTTGTCTCAGCATGGTAATAGTAAGTCAAAGTGGTGGAGAAATTTGTCGCAAAGGCAAGCTTTCTCTTACATCTTTTTCCCCTTCAGGCTCTGCTTTTCGTATTCTTTTCCCTGCCCTGTTCAGTAGAGGGATTCCAAGCTGGTTCCTTTGATCTCGATGTGCTGGGCAAGCCAGCAGTTAACATGAACCTGATTTGCACTGTGCTGAGGATGATGACTGCCATACAAGAGTGCTAGCTGCTGGGTACTTCATAGCTCTTCTGTGAAAAAGCTGGGTCTCTTTCAACTGCCCTTATACCTCTCTAATTATTGGAAGATCCAGCTATAAAAGCAGAACTAGATTCTCGTTTCCTCTAGGATATCCCATGCCCTGTGGGCAAACTGTCCTTCCCTTAGTGTGTGGAGCTGTGGCTGGGACCTCCCTATTGCATGGCAACTGTAGTTTGTGGTAGGAATGGCTTAAGGCTAGCTCTAGTGTTTGTGGTGCCTACAAACAGCAGTGCAGTCTCTTCAGAGTAGACCCTTTACCCCAGCTTTCTTCCTTTCTTTTCCCGAACAACTGAAGTTACCTATCAAATATTGCAGCCAAACAAGCAACTGGCTGTAATGTTTGACCACTGTCTGTGCTGTTCCTTGCCTTGTGATTGCACTGCGTGGTGGCAAGGGGTGCTGGGTAGGTCCAAAAATTGCTGCCAGAATCCACGTGGCAGGCTGCAGAGTGTCCAGGGTAAACCTCGAGGCTTGGTGTCCTATCCCTCCCCAGCTCTTACTGATTCAGTTTCAAGTCTGTGTTTCATGAAACGGACTTCAGACATCTCCCTCCTCCTCCTCCCTCCCCCATCTACACCCCCTAAGGCTCTTTACAGCTAAACAGTTTGTCCTTTTCCCGACGTTTGGGAGAATCTGGGAATGTAAGTGCTCCAATAACTCATGTCTGAGCTCTCATTTACCCCCTGCTGGCATGGGGATGCTGCGCACCAGCCTCTCGGAATGCCAAATGAGTTGTGGCTGCTGCCTTGTCCCTGTGCTCCCCGAGGCCAGCGAGAGGGACCCTCGGTCTTGTCTGGGGTTGCTCAGAGGGAGCTGGCCACTCAACTTCACCTGTTCCCAACTGCAACAGCTCCAGCAAACCTCTGGAACTGATGGGGCAGGATGGGCGGCTCTGTTTATTGTTGTTGCGGTTTTTTTTTGTTTTGTTGGGTTTTTTTACAATATGAGGGGGGGGGAGAGGGTCAGATCTCAAAAGTTAAGTGTGTAGCTTGGATCATGAGGAAAATCTGCCTTTTAACTTCAGCTTTGCCACGGATATATCACATTGTTTTAGCTTAGTTGCTTACCTTCTGCCTATCTCAGCATTTTCTTACTATCTCCAGGCAACTGCAAAGTTCAACTGTTGGGAAATGGTGCAAAATGTTTTGAGATCCTTGCTTTGAGCAGAGCAGCTTGTGATGAAAACCAGGGTGGTAAAAAAGATCATCGATTCCAACCTTTAGAAAAATGGAGATCCTTCTCAAGTTCAGGACTTCACAGTTGCTGAGATGGATACCTCTCAAATACCCTCTTGAAACAGCTGCTGATGATTTAGAGTTCAACTCCAGTCTTGGCAGGGCCTATTTCTAAGCTGTAGGAAAAGTTTGTAAAGTTGTCACAGGTTTTCCTGAACTCTCTCCTTCCCCTCTGCCTCTGTGACTACCTCTGCTTGTTTTCATTGGCGTGGTTTTTGCATGCTTCTTCTTCCCCTCATCCTTGTTTCGTGGTGCTGTAGTTGTGTTCTCACAGATGTTTCCCCAGTATAACCAGTATGGTTTCACTACCAGTCCGGCTCTGTGAGACTGCACAAGGGCTGTTGCTCCCACTCTGCAGAAGGGAGTGTGGCACAAAGTGGGCTAGAGCCATGAGTCTTTCCTGGTGCTAGCCCAAAGACAGACTGATTTGGCGTTAGTGCTGATGGTGCACAGCTCTTGCTGGTGAGGCTAGAAGTTCATGATGATGTTACCTTCATTTGGTGACTGGAAGGGGCAGGGGCTTTCCTAGGTGGAAATAAGCTCTCCCTGGAGGCTCAGGAGAGAGCAGTGCTCATCCCCCACTCCGTCTCCTGATGTTATTTCGGTGAAGGGGGTGAGAGGTCCCAGCCCTGGCCAGCTTCAGGCCTTGTCAGGCTCTCTCCTTCCTCCCCCTCCTGCTCTGCCCGTGGCCCTGGCAGGCGGCAGGAAGCACCGAGGCTGAGAGCAGGTCCCCAGTGCCTCCTTTAGCTGCCATTTCAGTTAAATTAGAACAGAGACCTGCAAATAAAGCCCCCCCTCCCTGCTGCCAGAAGCTCCGCATTTCACTCAAGTGCCCTCCAGGGACTTTGCCCATTTACTCTTGTTATTTGCATGATAAAAGCTGTTCCGCCGCCTTCCCGCAGCCTGCCGCAGTGGAGCCGGGTGCTACCAGGGTGCGGGCACCGGGCTCGCTGCTCTGCGGTCCTGCTTCCCAAGTCTGCTCTCATCACCATCTCTGTGCCAGCCCTTCACTCCACACAGAGGCTTGCTTGGTACTGAGGTTTGCTGAGAGAAAGCGAAAAGTAGAGGAAAAGAGATGTGCGGACAGATAGAGGATCCCTGTTGTGTGCAGCACCCAGGCGGCAGTAGCTGCAGCTCAGGGTGAGTGTGGAGGTGGCTGGGAGCCCTTCTGGCTGCAGCCAGGCCTCGGTCTTGCATCAGTCATCTGCAGGAGCTGCTGGGCTTCTTGGGCTTCAGCCTAACACCTTCTGCCAGAAGCTGGACAGGGTGGTTTCAATTAAATGCTATTTACTCATAATAAGCTGAAGTGGAAGTATTCTGTAGTGATAAACCACTTTCAGTCCAGTTCTCATCTTGGTTCTGATTTAAATTAAGAGCCCAATGTACCCACTGACTAAAGAGAAGATTACCTAAACAAAAACATGACTTCTTTTGTTATTTTTCCAAGTGACAGTTGAATATTTCCATTTGGAGAGAGAGGGGAAAAAAAGAAGTCACATTCAAAAGGCTTTATTTTCATTCCTGGTCAGTAGAAACATGTATTTTGAGATCTTGAAAGCAGTCAGGAAGTTATTCTCTGGCTAGCTTGATTTATGCCCCCAAGTGATGCCCTACCAGGTTGAGGATGGGTGGTGCTTGGCTGTTTGGGTTTCCCAACCCATGGAGTCTCCTGGTATCTTTCACCAGGAAGGTGCAGAAGTGCACCAGGCCCAGGTCAACCACTGAGGTGTACCTGCATCTGCAGTAGTCTCTGTCTCCCTCAAACACCTCACTGCTACTGACATGTATAGTTACCTTCCTATCAGCAAGTACTGCCCATGCCTTCAAAACACAGTGTTGGCAACAGCAGTTCTCTGCCTGCTCCTGTGGGTTGCAGAGTTTGGGTACTCAGCATTTGTGAGCTACGTAAGGAGGGGATAGAGGGAGGTAAAATAAAAGTATCCAGAGAGAGCAAGCACTCTCTCGAACCATGTCAGATGCCTTTTACGGTGGTTTCTTTTTTTTTTTTTTTGGACTTCTCTTTCAAGTGGCTTCTCTACAGTTTCATTGGTGTGTTGAGGGGTAAGGATGTGGTGAAGTTTAAGTAGGCAAATGCAATGGTGGGTACTGTGGTAGTGTCCCCCAGGAGAGGTTTCATGAAGAACTAGTGAGAAAAGCTTGGAAACCATTCCCATTGCTGTGCTCCCTGGACTTGGATGGAGTATTCCTAGATGGGTAAGAATGTATGATGGGTTAGGACGTAGGACCTCTTATGACTTGTATTGGATCTTTTTTCCAATGCACATATCAGAAAGAAACTAACTGCTCTGGAGTGACAGGCCTCTGGCCTCTGAGGATTTCTGTTCCATGCAGACTTTTTTTTTTTAATAGACTTACACCTCATTTGGCCTCTAAAGCCGATTGAAGAGGCCCCAAGGGCTGGCCAGCCGGGTACCTCCTGGAGCAATGCTGTCTGCTGTCCTCTCCTTTAAGCAAGTTTAAAGAGGCAGATGCAAATACATATGTGTGGATCTCTCCTTTGACCTAAGCTGGAACTCTTAACTGAAGAAGAGTCACAGGATCTCTAGATTTTTGCAGTTTCACGTTAGAATTGAAAGAGTGTGTTGGGGGGGCAAAAAGCACTGCTGTGTGTTGTGGTCTCCTAGGGCTTCTTGGAAATGTCTGGAGATGGGTTCCAAAATAATGATGTTGCTGAGTGTGGATGTCCTCCTCTGGAGGGATTTTCTGATACAGGATTTTACAAGCAGGATTTGACCTGTTTCTACATTTCTCAGCAGAATACACTCTGCACCCACAGCAGTCTCAAGAACCAGGATGCTGCTGGTGTGTGACCACACTAGAACACAGAGTGGTAGGGCAATGATATTACAAAGCCTGGCCTTGCTGTAGTTTCTGTCTGTTGCTCAGGATGGGTTCCAGAAGCAAAACTCGACAAGCTCGCATTAAATTAGGGAAGCAGGTTCCTGCAGGCATGTGTCAGGCTGTGCAGCCGGGATTCTGGCATCCTAAGTGAGTTCTGGAGCCAGCAGTCTTGGAGCTTGTGGCAGCTCCTGGCTAGTGCTTGGGAAGGGTTCCAGGACTGAGGACTCGGTGGCATCCCATTTCTTCAATCTTAATCCATAAGTTCAGAAAGGGTCTTCTCATATCTAAACTCTGCTGTCTCTGAGATACCCTTTGCATTTTCAGCATGGGTAGTGATAGCAGTGCTATTCTCCTGCCTGCAGGAAGCCAGATCTGCAGCCCTACCTGTTATCTGCTCTTTTGCTTCCAAGTTGCAGAGCTGAGAATCCTTTGCCAGTCTGGAAACTTCTGTATTCATTGTCATCGTAGCCTTTCTGCTGCTCAGGCTTGGTTTTCTGCTGTGTTGATAGCAGTTCTGCATCTGAGAATAAACATTCCTTTCGAGGTTTATAACTTGTTTTTGATGGTATTTGCTGCACTGCTGACCTAATGGAGGCATTGTTTAACAAGCAGCTCTTGAGTAGCAGGCTTCTGGGAGTCCTGTCAGTCTCTTCTGATGGCTTTCATCTTGTACTGTTTGTAGATTAAAATTCATTTGAGATGGCTAGCAGGGGCTGTAGTCACTCTGAAAAGGCATGACTTACTTGCTGGGCTCCCTTGGCACCAAGAATGAAGAAGGCTGGATACAGAGAGCTTGGCTGTGAGTGCTCACTGCATCTGAAATGTACTGTGGTGATGAGGAGAGGTGTGTGGTGGGCACCTTCAGTAATACCCGTGGACAAAGCTCTCTCAACTTGGTGATGTGGCTGAGAGAGGCACCCTTGAGGCAGGCAGGTCTGACTAATGACATCTAAGAAGTTGGCATCAGAAGACAGGGATTGAAACTAAACAATTGGCATCTCCCACTATGTGCTGGGGGCAAAAGCAGAAGGTTTGTTATGGTCAGGATGCTATTTTCAGGTAAAGAGAAGCGATTCTCTATTTAAGCACAGACTTGCTACATGATTCTGGGAAAAACGCAGCAAGTTTTTTCTCTTGCTGTTGTGGGTATCTGAGAGTCATCCCATTCTAAGGCACCTCCAGTAAATACAGTTACCATCTTTTCCTTGTCTGCGGGAAGAGTCAGTACAGATGAGATTATGGCTATCTTTAGCGTGGCAAAAAGTTAATGTGATAAATCATTTTCAGCCTCAGTTCCTCATATGCAGTGAGATGACCATAGGGTTGTACAGTGTTATGTGCTGGGATTCTGCTTTGGCAAGGAGCAGAGAAAGTGGGATGTCCAAGCAGTGGTTCACCTGACAGTGTTTAAGTTCTTTTGACCTTTGGCCCTGTGCAAATGGAAAGGTGTTCAGATAATTCCAGTATGCTTTACAAGATCATTTTCTTACAAAGCCAGGTTTGTTGTTTAACTTCCATTATTCCAAGCTTCCTCGTGTCTTATCCTAACTGATAGACATGGTTATATTGCTGGTTGTGGAAGAATGAAGTATTTCTACCATCTCTGTGAATATCTGCAGCATAGACAGGTCAGCTTCTGTTTTATTAGACATCTCTGGCCCATTCTTTTGGGTAATTTTTGTTTTTTTCCAAATCTTCTTTAAATTTTCTCTGCACAGCTATTCCGAGCTTCTGTTCTTTGTCCTGCTTTTGTATATTTAGATGGAAAATGTAAAAAAAAAAAGCAGTATATGAAACTAAGAATGAAAGCATTTATAAGAGTCTTCTCCATTGCATTAAGAGACCGAAGGTTGTGCAAGGGGAGTTTGTGCTGAAAAGACTCCTTGCAAGCCCTCTGAAGCAAGTATTCTGCTTTGTATTACTGGTTTGAATTAAGATTGATTTTTCCTGGGATTCTCAGTCTCTCCCTTGGGACCAGCTCCAAAAACCCTGAGGCTCAAATGAAAATGGAAGGTGCTAATTAAAAGCACCGTTTATCTCTCTTTGAAAATAGACCCCAAGAGTACGTGGGGATTGGTGAGGGCACTCCTGGAAATGAGCTGCTCTCCTACTCGATGCTGAAGGTGTTCAACTCCAGTGGTGTGGTTAAGCAATTGTGCTGCCAAGAGCTGCTCTCTCATTGGGAGAGAGATGTTAACAGCCAGCTGTGAGCTCTGCTTCTCTCCCAGCTTGCCCAGAGATCCAGGGCCCGAGGCACTTAGGATCTCTGGCCTGCATTGTGCAGGTAATGCAGGCACAGTTCACAAGTGTATGCGGATGAGTGCTTCTTATGAGTTCCTCGCTCTGCTTATCTATTGAGTGTCAAGAGTTGAACTGGATGCTTTTAGTTCAATTCATTTGCTAAGGCATTGGCCCAATGAGGCTGTTGCACACTGATATCAGGACTGAGATATTGTCTGCCTGCCTGCCTTGTTGTTTTCTGCCTTTCCAAATGAGTTGGGTTGGCATACTATGGTGAGGAGTAGTCAGAGACTGGTATCGGAAGAAATTATCCAGAACCTTCTCCTTTGCTCAAAGCTGAGTGTGACTACATTGGTCAGTTCACTTATCCAGCTATCAAGCAGGCCTGACTGTAACTGCTGATCAGAATTAGGCTGCTATCACTGCACAAAGAACATAGCTCCAGGGCTGTATTAAGTCCTCATTAGTAACAGGAGTGAGAAGCCTGCTATGTACTGAAAAAGATGCATGGGAAATTGATACAAATAGGAGCAAGAAGCCAATTTTACATTTATTTTGCTTACTCTAATTCGCATTTTATGTACTCAATATTAAGAAGCAAGAGTTAGAGTGAGAACAATGAAGTCTCTTTTTAGCCATTTAATGGTATTTTCAAAGGCAACTCTAAGGTTAGAGATGAGAATTCCAAAGGAGTCCAAAAGGGATCTGTATGCCTGCATATCTTTGACTTCATGGATATTCCTCTGGATAAAGATTTGGATTTTATTTTTTTTTTCAGCAAGTGCTTAAAGCAAAAATTCTGTCCTTGTGAGGTTCTCTTCTCGGTTAGAAAGGTTAGGAGAAAATGTTGGACACTAAAGGGGAAATAACATCCTTTGCCATCTGCTTCTTATTGTAGGTGGTTGATGATGGTGATGGGAGTTTTTACTTCTTTTAGAATCACAAAATATGACCAGATGGAAGGGACCAATAAGGATCACTGAGACCAACTCCTTCTCCTAATGGAAAGATAGTGAACAAAACTTCCCTGTTTCTGCAGCCTAATTGGTCAAGTATGAGAAATAAAGAGCTAGAAGCTCTTTGTCTTATTTGCTTATTTATTTATTATAGATAAGCATGACAAAACCCATGTTTTTTGCTAACTACCACAGAGGACAGGCTGAGATGTGGATCACATGTTATTGCGCATCTGAGGGCCAGTATTGTATTCCAGATGTGGGAGGAACAGTCTTCAATGTCCTTGTCGTGTCAGTGACCGAGAGAGTTGGAACAGCTAAGCGAAGGGAGTCCTTTCACCACTGCTAGGACAAGCTTTGCTCTAGAAATTTGGCAAGGTGGTCAGAGGAGACATGAAGTGAAGATTGCAGTACCTGTGGGATTAATGTCAGCAGTCCCTTGGGTACAAATGGCACCATGTGGGTGATGCTGAGATGTCATGTGGCAGAGCTTCAGTCACCACCTGGGTACGTGGCTGCCCATGCTTCCCAGGTCTCCACCAGGAGTGGCACACTCTGCACTGACCATTGTTGCTGCACTCCCACAGTACAACATGCTCTCCAGAAGCTTTACCAAGACAGTCTGATCTTTCTAGCTCAGTCTCAGGCATCAAACCAGTCACCTTGTTTTATGTAGTGTATTTTTCCCACTTGAGAAGCAGTGATAAAGTTATTGTTGCTCCTTGCAAAGCTGCTGCTTGTCCTGCAGTGGAAAGGCTTTCCAAGAGCCCCAGGGAGACACAGACCCCAGATGCAGGAGGCACACCCCAGCATTGCTGGCAGCTCAAATGCCATGGGCAGCACTCAGGAGACTTCCTTGCCTGGTGCCAGCAGGGTGACACAGGTGGCACTTGGTGAACCAGTTTTCACAGTGGCTTGGTGTGGGGCAGCATGGGAGAGTGCTTCCCTGGGTTCGCTCCTGGTGCGTTGTCTGCGTGCAGATAGACTGCTTTGGCTGTAGAAGACAGATCTGGGCAGTGCCACGCAGCCAGCCAGGAGGAGATGGGTGCAGGGAAAGTGCCCGTGGGGCTGCCAGGCACCTCTCATTAGAATGCATTTGTTCCACAGTGCTGCGGCCGGCTGGTTCATCCCTCAGTCTCTTCGCGAGGCTGTCGGTTACAGAAGGTAGAGGCAGGGACTTGGGCAGGGTCCAAACTCTGGTGCAGCTCTGTCTCTCCTCGCCTCGGTCTCTCGCTGTGCGCAGAGCCGGGCCCCCTGCTGTGCCCTCGCCAGCTTTTACAGCCACCCTGCCTGTCAGAACAAATGGTACGGCTCAGAAAATAAACTCATCTCATTTGTATGACAACACGGCCCCTCCGGTTAGAATGCTGCACCATTGCTTTTAACAAGGCTTTAAGCTGTTCAGTTCAGAGAGTGTTACAGCCTCTGGTTTATGGTAATAGAAACCTTCTCTCGCGCAGCCATCCTAGGTGCATTCCCTAGTCCCTAACCTACACTGCGATGCCCCTGGTACCCTATGCCTATCTTGCATGCCATGCACTATTCCCTACGACGGAGAAGGAGAGGATCAGGACTGACCTAGGTTGTAGTCGCTGTGAGTTTCTTGTTGTGCTTGCTGCATTGCGACTTGCTCACCGTCAGTAAGTGGTGGCTTTTCCAGGGAAATGAGCATCACGTATGTAGAACGAGTAATTGTGTGTTGGGTAGAGATGCACATGTGCCTGCAGGCAGCTCTGTGATCCTCCCTTCAGCCTTGCTACAGGCTAAGGTATTTCTGCAGCTTCATGCTCTGCCTAATTTGAGCAACCAAACTTGCACCAACTTAATGTGCTCGTTGCTGCAAGTACTTAGGGCTAGGATGCCTGAACCCTCACTTAATCACTAGTTTCCTGCATGACCTTGTACAAATTATGGTGTGTTTCTCTTTATTCCTTCGTTTGTGCAAGGGGCAGTGGCAGCAGGTTACCTTTCAGAGATGCCACAGGGCTGGCATTGCTAATGTGATTTGAGACCCCTGGGTTAGAGTAGTTCCAGTAATCAAAAAATACTGATTCTTTAGCAATATTAGCATTACTCACATTACTAATACTGGACATACAGTTTGTCCTTAAGAACATGGTGGATTTCCCTTACATTTGAGAGCATCTCTGGGGATGCTAAAACTGAAACACAGGTTGCCAGTAAAGCATGGGGTCTAATGGTAGGCTGTGCTCTCCTGGCTGGGTGATAGGCAGTGCCTGCTGCCCTGCCTGATGGGCTGGGCACCGTGAACCCAAGCTTCTGACCCACTGCTGTGCTGCTTGAGGTTGTAGGCTCCATTTGCATAGCCTCTGCTCATGAGCAGAGATCTCCTCAGTGGAGAGCCAGTGCTAATGGAGTGCACAGCCATTTGTTAGCTGAGGGCTTGGGGTCTGCGTGGCTGTGCACATTCCTGCTGACAAGCACACAGACAGGAGTAAACAATGGCAGCCAGATTTACTGCTGCAGCAAAAATAAACCATTTGTCAGGGAGAGGATAACACAGGGATGTGAACAGCTTGAGGCCATGCCACCTTGAGATGTGCTCTGGTTAGAGTTCACAAACTAAGCTGACTAGGATAGGAGTCTAGTGGGATCGGGCTTACAGTGTGTTCAAAAGAGCTGTGTTCCTAGGGCTGTAGAGGAAAGTGCTGGGGAGTCAGTGGGGGTGCACCAATTGTTTACACAGTGTTAACAGGCTAAGTAAAGAAAACAGTACAGGTCTGGGCACTATGCTCCAGAGCATTACTGTCCCATAAATCTGCTGCTCTCAATTACAATGTCAAAAAAAGATACGTTTCAGTATATGCAGAAGATGGTCTCAGGGTTTAGCTGGATGCTCTAGGCTACCTAAAGAGTGCTATTCTTTGTGTACTGAACAGGAGCATTGATCAGCTCGTTTGTGGTCATTAAAAATTTCATGATGAGTTTCATCAGAGACAGGTAACAGGCTAGCTGATTATTTTTAGGAAATGAAATTCCCTCTTCAATTCTAAATGTATGTTATATTCCTTTCTCTGTACAGACAAAGTAACAGCAAAATTCTCCTCTTTCAGGAATGAAGATGGCATTGCCATTAATATATGCTTCCCTTAATATTCAGCCAGATTTCAACGTGTAGGATCCTATGGTATGCATTGTGTGTTTATTTGGTAAACAGTTAGCAAAAAAAAGTAAATAATTAATGAATTTGTGAATAATTAGTGAAGCCAAAACTACTGCAAAGGGAAAGTGAGATTTAAACCAAAACACATTTTTTAATAGCAGGAGTAAGTCTGAAAAGTAATGTTGTTGACAGAGGCTTACCTGGTGGCAGTTAGAAGCTGGCATGTACCTACATGTGTCCCGAACTGAGGAGGCTGAGGCCCACATTGCCCTCCCCTGACACGTTTGTAATGTTTTATATACAAGTGGCATAATATTACAGAAGAAAGATTTGTCTCCTTACTTTTTTCCCTGGAGTTATTGACTCCCATGCTGACAAATGAGCGGGGTTGAGGCCCCACGAACGACTGGGCTGCTCACTTCAGGGTGCTGATGTAATGCACAGTCCTGGCAGACCCAGCCTGGCTGCAGGACAACCGTGGAGGGGAGTAAGAGCAGTGTCACAGTGAGCTGGCCTGCAGTCCCATAGTGCTCCTTGGGAGCACCGCAGACATGTGGGCAGTCTGTCTGCATTGAAGATGAGCTGGTGCGGGTGGCCCTGGCTGACGTGCCATACAGTCTGTGAGTGCTGCTGGAGGGGGGTGGCCATTGTCAGCTCTATACAGTGACCTTACAGGAGGGATGTGGAGCAGCAGAGACCTGCTGGCACCACAGGTACTTCTGATCTGGGTGGGTCAGGTGCTGGCAGGGTGCGGCACTTACTCCTGAATCGTGTGGTTGCGTCCCAGTTGTATGCTGTGCCCAAGATTGCCACATCTGGTGTCGTAGCATCCTCTTTCACTGTAGACAACCTACCACCTCTACCAAAATCAAGAAGGAGAAAAAGCCTAAAAGGGTGAAGAAGGATTTTCATTATGAAGTTAATTAGCTTCTGAGCCAAGCTGCACCTTTTCAAGAGTAGGAATTAGAGGGATTTAATTGCTTTATCAGCCTTCTCTTTGATTTTCAGCAATCAGGCCGATTCCATTTAATTTAACTGCCACAGATGAGAAGAAAATTGATGCACTCACCTGCCTTGGAGCAGAAAGAGAGAGTGAGAAAGAAAAGTTGGAGAAATTGGCAAATATAGTGTCTGCAGATTAATGAAAACCAACAGCATTTGCTCACAATTGGAAATGATGTGCCTGCCCTGAGGTGTTTGGAGCTGTGCGTGTGCTGCTGTGCATGGTGATGTGAGAGCCATCTTAATGGCAGAGTACAGGGAAAAAGGGGGTGGACCTGCCCTGAGGAAAGAGGGAAATATATCTGTGAGATGATCAGAGATCAATTAAGGAATGGATAAGCAGAGGGGTGATGAAGAAAGGGGGAGAAGTGGATGAAGCTTCACGTTGGCGTACGTGCAGGCAGAGGTCACTGTGCTAGGTGGGCTTGGTGTGCTGTTTTCTGCTAGCAGGATGTATCCTGAACTTCTAGGAATGAGATTTGGTTAATGCTATTGGTAACTGATAGTCTGTTTGTTTTGTCTAGGTTGTTTTGTCTAACCTCTCTAGGGAGAGGCTGGGAACTGCAGTGCAGGTTTTTGCTATATAGAATGGCTTTGTTGAAATGTTTTCCCTTCTGTCACAATGAGATCTGCTGTTGCTTCCTTCCATTTTCATAGAGATATTTAATGAGGAGAAGAATGACACACAAAAACAGCTTGTTGAAGAGGAAGAAATTAGAAGTGAATGAGAATGGCTGAGGGTGGCCCAGGAAGAGGTGATGAGGAGAAACTGCTGGTGGGAGGGAAAGTTGGGACCTGCGCAGTAATGGATTCGTTTTAGTCCTCTAGCCTAAGGGCTGGCTTTGGGGACCTGGTGATTCTTGGTCAGTTAAACAGAACATTCACCTCTCTGTAGTCACATCAGCAGTCTGAAAAAGCTGACTGCCGCTTGCTCCTCAAAAGTGGGGTCTTCTGAACGTGTCTGCAGACAATCTTCAAAACCTGCCTTTGGGGATACATGAGCCAGCCCTCAGGTTCCTAAGTCAGGGTCTTTCCTCACTGACCCAGGACCTTCATCTGGCATTGTCTGGGAGACTTTGCTGCCTTTCTGTTCCATCGTGAGTCATCAGGGAGATTCTTTGAGTGAAGATGGTGAGTAGCTGAACAAGCGAAGCATTCAGGAAGGTGGAGTTTTTTAGTCCAGTGACTGCTTCAAAAGGATGATACGTGGAATTGATAGCTTTCACTAGTGTTTTCCAACAGAAGAGATTGTTTAACTGAAAACGAACTTATTGCCAAAATGTCAGATTCACTGCATATGTTTCATAAGTTTTTGGCATAAGCCACTTAGTAAGATCAACTCCTTCCATTTCACTACTTCAAATGTGAAAGTTTCTTTTTAATTTCAGAGCACCTTTTGTTCAAAGCCGTATTTCATTTTATAATATTCAGAATATTCTTTGTTCAAGAACATTAAAACAATTTTTTATTCAATTTTATTGGAATAAAGCATTTTGAGTGACCCAGATTCATTTCTTCCAGGGAGCTCATTTTATGACAAATTCCTTTCTGTGTAGATGACCTCCAGCCCTCACTTAACCAAATTTCAAAAGGGAAAGTTTTCAAAAAGATGGAATTTTCAGTATCTCCATGGCTCTCATAATTGCAGCTCTGGGATTCTGAGTGGGCTTTTTCTTTTTGTTTGCAATTATTATTTCAGGACTGCCTGTTTAATAAATCTCTTCTCAAATGGTATTTTCACGTTACTTAGATTTCATATCACCTTTGGCACAGCCTCACTATGGGAATGATCCCTATTGAGTTGCAGAAGGTTGTGAAGGTTAGTAGTATCTAGATTAATGTAGGAAGACTGAGCTAAAAATGCATACTGAGGAGTGGCCCTTTTTCTGCCTGTCTTCCCTCTTTTATCTGAAAGCATGGGAAGGGAGGAAAAGGCACAGAAGGTTGAAGGACTGGGCCTGGGCTGAGGACCAGCTGGGAGCAGAGTCACCAATTCTGACTGTGGATTCCCAGTGTGCAGAACTATGCACCCACCAGCACTGCCCCTCGGTCAGATCTCTGAGCTCCAGACCACTGACCAGCCTTGGGTGGAGGCAGCAGCACTCTGAAACTGTCACCTCAGTCTCTAAGTCTTCAGCAGAGAGCCAACTCCATGTCTTGAATCTAGCCCATTTAGGCATGGGCTTAAAAAGGAGCAGCTTTGTGGATTCTCATTCAAACTGTGGAAGGGACTTTTTCCTGGTGATTCCCTGCTTCCCCACAGCGGGTTAGATGAAGGGGTTAATAAGATATTATTTCCCCAGAAAAGCCCTGACGGTGCATTTCCTCACAGCTTGCCTGCCAGGCTTGGCCCAGCTCTGTGGATCAAAGGCTGGTTATCACTAATATTGAGCTGTTGTAACCTCTGTCCCCTTTGATTAAAGCAGCGCTGCTGTGAATTTCTCAGTTAATCATGCCTTGGCTCGTGGGGTCAGCTTGCAACTTGGCAAGTTCAGAAAACTACAGCTGAGGAGAGAAAGGTAAAATGTATTATGCAAATGTGATTATGATTGAGTCCGACTTCACCCAGCCCTGGCCTTGTGCTGCTGGAGAGGAGCAAACAGCCTGAACTGCACAGGAGGGGAGTGCACATCTGGGAAGCACAGGCTCCTTTCCCCTCCCTGGAGCTTTCTTTGCTGCTGAGGAGTGTGGTCTCTTGGGGCTCTGCAGCCCACTGGTGAGGCACGGTGTGTTCAGAGAAGAATGTGACCTCCCAGACATTTTCCAGCCCTGAGAGCTATAATTTACGGTTTTCCCTTAGACTGCATTAAGTGGGAGCTCTGCCAGCGGGTTCAGGACCACTAACTCTGCTTTCCACTCCACATCACTTCCCGAAGCCTCAGGATGAGAGAGAGCAGCAGACATCACAGCAATGTGGATCTGATTTCAAAGCCCCTGGTCAGGTAGGCAGGTGTGTGAGTCACAGGGTGTATGCACAGAGCAAGCAGGAAGGTTTGAGCCCCAGGAAGGCCGTAGCGTGGGATGGGAAAGTGAATGTCGTTGGCAGTGAAATAATTAGTGGATTAACTGTGTTAGTGAAAATGGCAGCCTAACTCTGTTCTGAGGATGCTGAAGGATGAAACTACTGAGTAGAAAAAGAAGGTCAGGAGAACTGAGTTTTGTTACAGAAACTGTGCTTTCCTGTTCAATGCTTTGGTTTCCCTGCTGGTACTGTGGTGTCATGGCAGTGCCATGCTGTACGGAGGTGAATCTGAGAGTTCCTCATCACTTGGGGTACGTTGTAAGGAAGGTGCCCTGTTCTTAACCACTGAAACTGGTGGTTGAGAACTGGGCTACCTAAGTACGTACGGTAAAGCCATACGTAGATGTTTTAATGTTGTAGAAATATCAGAAAAAGTGCATCAGTGAAACATTTCCATTGTGGTCACAAAACTGAGTTGAGTAATTCCTACTGAATGCAAGCAAAAAGAGCTACAGCGATAACTGTTGTTGCCACTGTTGCAGCACATTCAGGTGTGGTTTTTGCCAGCCACCTCTTACTCTTTTGCTCAAGGTTTAAATCCAGGCTGTCAGAGCTGCTCCAGGAGAGCCAGGCCTGTGCAGAGGTGAGCCTGATGGCTGCTGTGGCTGGGGCCAGGTGGAAGCATCCGAGCAGTGCAGCACGGAGCAGGACCGTGGCCCGGGCACCTGGCTCCCTGTGCTCCTGCTCCTCGGCTCTGGCTGACTGCTGTAGCAGCGGTTCTCAGACTCAGGATATTGGATACAGACAAAAGAAATTTGCTCTTTCCACTGGCCTAGCAGAATGTTACTTTATCAGTTCATATTCTCTCGGGATCTCAAAATAATTTGCTGAGATGCCACGTTCCTGTCTTCCCACTTACTCTGACTGCTTGGGGAAAAGGGCATCCTCCTGCAGCGGCTGAAACCTGTTGTACTTTTTGCTATATCCTCGAGAGGAGGGAGGAGGGGAAAGAAAGGTGTCTGTGGGGAGACTGCGGATCAGGAGCACTGGTGAGAGCGGCACAGGGTGATGCCGGCTGCGCTGCGGTCGGAGCTCTGCGCGGCGTTGCGGGCGGGCGGAGAAGGGATCGTGCTGCGCTGCGGTCGGAGCCCGGAGCAGAGTGCGGGGGGAGTGGGAGTGCTGGAGGAAGAGCGAGCACGGCGGGGCATTCTTGATCAGACCCACTAATTAACTGCTCGCTCTTATTTTATTTACTCCAATCTTTCAATTTTTGCATCATTTGTTTCCCTGTTCAGGCGAAACAGCAAGAAACTTTTTAAAATTTAAATTCAGAAGTGCTGGAACTGGGCTCCTGCTGGGGAGAAAGTCCTGGAGCTCTGCTCCTGATGGCTTTTGGGAATGGATGGCAGTGTTTCACTGTCTCTTGCTCCCTTCCAAGAGCAGGTACCATTCAGCTCTTTGGGGGCATGTGGCTCTCATTATGTTATCAAACCTCACAAGCATGGGAATGGAACCATGATGCCTGCTGCTATTTGAAAGACCCCCAGGCTTGAATTTTAGTAGGTAATGCATACAGACCTCTTTCCATCATGGGATTTTCCTCCCATTTGTCTTTCCCTTGTAAGCTTCTCAGTCCTTTTGCGCTGCCTCATTCTGAAAGATTCTTAACACCTAATTCTCCTGAATTTTTTAGAGATGGTAATGCTGGTGTCCAGGACATGATCCTGGGCAGAATTAAATTGAAAATCACATAATACCCGCAATCTCCCCTTTCCTTTCCATATATATATATATGTTTTTTTTTCATAGTGCTTTGGGAAGATAAAGCAGCATTGCTGTCTCCATTGTGCAAATAAATCATGGCTAGTTCCACCAAGCTCGTGGGAGAAGTTGATGCTGGAGTCAAGAAGTAAGGAAGTGCTCCTAGTAGTCTGTTGTGTCATGTGCTGCCTCCCTAGGAAAAGTGGCTTTTCCTGCAGATTCTATTTTCCTGTCTCCTGAATCTCCCTCTGATTTCTTGTTCACGCCTTAGAGGAGAGATTGGCATTGCACTGTGGGCAGAGAGTTGACAGAGCTTGCTCTGGGAGAAGCTCTGCCATGCCAGGATACTCCACTGGGAGCACCTCATGGGCATTGGGCTGGAGACAGTCAGCTTCACTGCCCTGGTCGCTGTCACCAAATGCTGCACTTGATAAGACTGCTTCTCAGTTCTCAGTAGGGCTCTGCAGGGCAGGACCTGAACCTCAAACTTCTCTGTAAACTGTGAACTAATCTAATTGTGAAAGAAAGTGTGTGTTGGGACAGAAAGAGAATGGAATCACTTAGGATCTTACTCTTGAGATTCTCCTTAGAACAGCGAGGACCTTCAGCCCAGGTGAACCTTCCAGCATCCTTTCTGTGGTCTCCTTTGTGGATATGGATTCACTTGGTTTGTAAAAGAGCAGAACAAAATTGGACTTTCATTGATTTCAGAAGAACCTGAAAGTTGGGCATTTCTCTCTCTTCAGTTAGTTAAAAATCTCTACTAGTGACATACAACAGGTGAAGAGCAGGTTTCTTTAAAACACTTAAGACCATATTTTCTAGTCACTTAAGTGTCTGATCCACATGTTACTGGATATCCCAGCAGTGTTTATGCAATTGATTCAACTGCAGGTACTGCTGGAATTTCTATTTGGTATGATGGTTTTATCCATGCTGTGTTTTTATGTTCTACAGGGCATGTAGGAAAGTTATGCCAGGGCACATAGGAGTCATAGTGAGATGGGTTTGCAGCTCAGGATGTTACAGGTGCTTTGGAAGAGATGTTTCTGTAGGCAGTCCATGCCATAAAGTACAGCACTTCCAAGGCTGCTCTGGTCTATGTTCCACATTTCCTCCCGCAACAAGCCAGTATCCCAAAGTTACAGAGGGGTAAATGCTAACCCCCTTTGACCTTAAGGCCCAGCATAAAACCTTAGGCCTTAGTCATCATAGTCAATTGTTTCAGTAGTGCCCAACACCATAATGTCCAGCTTTCTCTCCCTGCATCTTCCGTCCTTCCTTCTTTCTTCCCCTCCCCCACTTGCCTCTTGCCCTTCCTTTCCCTCTTTTCTTTTCCTCAGCCCTCTACTTCCCTGCACGAGTTTGCTGCCTCTTGATTAAAATGTTGACTTTAACTTGGAATTAACCTGATTAATGTAATTGAAAGTAAAAGTCCGCTGCTCAGCACTTTGGGTGATGAGTGGAGATGGATTGAGAAAGAAAGCTTTCAGATTGAATACACTTCTCTCCTCTGGCTGTTAATTGCACCGTTTACTGGTACCTGACTCGCTGACCGTCAGTGTTTAGTCCAGTTAATGATGATACACAGTCCATACTTTCCAGAGATAATTAAAAAACATTCGAGCAGACACTCTGCTGCAGAGAGCTTTCCTATCTGTCGCAGTCAGCAGACCCCAGGGGTTAGGGGTTGCAGGATGGAGAGAGAGAAAGAGAGAGAAGGCTGCTCTGTGGGTGCACTGAGTTGAGCTGGCCTTGGCTATGTGGCTGTTTATATGGTTGTTTGGAAGAGAAGAAGGAAGGAAGCTACTGCTAGCATCTTTCTGTCTGGCTTCAGGCTGCGCAGAGTTGTATGTGGAGGAGCACAAAGGCTCTCTGGAGTTGGCATCTGTTTTTATGCTTCCAAGGTGCTTTGCCTAAGCCATAGGATTTGTAAGTGGAGTTCTGTTCCTGCAAAGTCATTTGAGTTCTTATCTGTAAGAGTAACTCAGCACTGAGATCTGTGACAAGTAGGTGTTTCAAGGTTTTTTACATCTCGACATCGGTCTCTTGTTGGCGTGCTTTCACATCTGCAAAGTAGAAATGCTCAGACTTCCTTACAAATGGAGAACTCTCAAATGACTATGGATGGGCATGTAGAAAATGCCTTGCCTGCCATATCCCAGAGACTCCTGCGTATGATAGTGGTGGTAGAAAAACCTTTTCCTTAAATACAAGAATCCAATTAGAAGCAGACTGAAGAGGATTGGGATGAGAACTCATATATCCCCAAAAGGAGTGTTCAGACAAAACAGGCCATTCTGTAGCAACGCCAGGATTGGTTTTATTTATTTATTTGCTAATGACCTGAACAAAGAGAATAGCAACCTGTATGTGTCATAGAGGCAGTATGATCACAGACTCACAGAATTATAGGCGTTGGAAGGGACCTCCAGAGTTTGAGTCCAACCCCCCTGCCAAAGCAGCTCCCTAGCCCAGGTTGCACAGGTAGGTGTCCAGGTGGGTCTTGAACATCTCCAGAGAAGGAGACTCCACCACCTCCGTGGGCAGCCTGTGCCAGTGCCAATCAAGTCCAAGGAAAAATGACAAAGAATTTCAGAGGGACCTGACAAAAGTAGATGAATATGTAAGACTGAACACATTTACACAGGGAAGGAATCCTGAAATCGTGTACTCTGCCTTCCTGAGTCCCTTGTGACAGGAGTCATTAAGTGAGTAAGAGTTCATTATATCCAATAGCTAATCACTGTAAGTTAAAACTGTGGGCTGTATTTTTCATTTGAATTTGTCTGCATTTTAACTTCTAGCCACTGTTTCTTGTTTCTCTGCTACACTGAAAAGCTCTCTTATACCTTGTTCATACTCAGTTCTGTTTTCAGCTCTGTGCAAGATAATGCACATCAAAATAAATTGTTTGCATTTCTCATGTGCCTTATGCTGTCAACTCAGGAAAATAAAGCTAGGTGTCACTGTGACCAACTCAACAAACATGAGTACTCAGAGTGTCCTCAACCACCCTTTCTTGTACTGCTGCCATTTTCCTTTCCACACAGGCAATGTGCAGTGACCTGACTATAAGCAGTGATGAAGCTCTGGGGAAGAGGCTGGGATTTTAATGAGGGGAGTGGGGTGAGTGTTTATATTACAGTAGTGATGAAAAGCTCTCATGAGATCAGAGCCCTTGTCATGATAGGTTTTATAGGGTTTTTTTTGTTTTGTTTTGTTTTTAAGAAAAAGGAAAGAGAGAAAAAAAATGCAGATTATATCCCAAGGGATGCATATTCCAAATGCTCTTGGATCTGGCAGGATTGATCTTACATGTGGGAAGTTGAGATGTGAATGTTGAACCACAAGCAGGAGTAGAACGAGGACTGGAGCCCTTACCTCTTGCCCCATAGTCCAGCCCTGGTATTGTAAGAGCCTGGCACACTGAATGACTCTTTAAATTGGTCATGTTATACAATAAATAGTGATTTTTTTTTTCATACCGCATCTCATTCCCACAAGTGAGTGCATATAGCAGTGGCACACATATATTTAAATCAGGGAATTTTCAAGTGCTTAAATCTAGCCCTTTCCAGGCACAGTATCTGGTCAGACACTTGGTCAAGATGCTTAGCCTGGGCATCTAGAAATACTGCCTCCAGGAGAATGGCTTTTGTCCTGCTTCTCTGTCTGAAGGCACGTTGGGTTTTGTTGTTTGTTTTTGCTTCAAGCAAAAGCTTTGAAGGTCTGGTAAATCCTAGTTATAAGAAAAAAGGTGAAAATCACAGAACTCATATCAGTGCAAAGCTGTGTGCCCTGACTGTTCCATTACCCTTCCCTTTTCATTTTTCACTTCTCACTCCTATGACTGATTTAACATATCTGATTTAACCTTATTTCTTTGCTGTGGTTATGACATCTTCTTTGACGCTTCTCTCGGTGCCACCAGCTGCCAGGTCCCTCATCTTTGTAGCATCGGGCTGTCTCTATCACAGGTACCCTCCTAAGCAATCCTTTACAGCACAGGGATGCCTTCATCTTCATTTAGCAGCAAGAAAACCAAGGCTTGAAAGGGCACAGGGACTTTTTTTATTTTTATTTTTTTTTTACATAGGAAAAAAAATCCTTCTCCTACTAATAGTGTTAAGACATGAAGAGAGACTATTTCCTCACAGTGGGCCAGATCCTGCCCTTGGCAGATCTATGCCTTTGCAGGTGGGAAATGGGTGCTGCTGAAGGTGTGGCTGGGGTCCCTGAGGCCTTGCTGCAGGCTGCCATGGGGCTGGCCTTGGTGGCACCAAGCATGGCCGTGGATGAGCCTGCTGGGCAGGGTAGAGCATGGCAGCCTTCCCTCGCTGCAGGACAAACCGTGCTGGCACCTGCAGGGAGGCTGGGCTGGCTCTCGTTTGCTATTCCCTGCACACACTCGGGGAGTCTCGTGCACTAAGTGACATCAAGGCTCATTATTTTCATCAGATGCCACATTTGTAACCTGTTACCGAGTAAATTGTGATAAAATAGACTGGAGCAGCCCAGGGTCTGACTCTGTGCTGGGGTGGTGGCTGTGAGTGTGGCAGGCAGGCATGGAGCCTTGCAGGGCTGCTGCCTCCAGCACCATAATGGAGCAGGGAGCCTCCTGGCAGCAGGGGGCTGGACCAGAAGCCACCTATGATGCCCTGTTTTGGCGAACTGCATGCTTGGGATGACCACGGGAAGCAGCTCTGTATTAACCTCCATTCCTTTTCTTCTTGCCATTGGGTAAAACTGAGATACCGGGTAAGAAAAATGACTCACCCAATGTCACAAAGTAAATGGAAATTTTATCTCTGGGCTCTCCATCCTGTGCTTGAGAGGTCCCTCACTCATTGTAGGGTAGGCAGCAACAGAACGGCAGCCTTCACATTTCTTTCTTGCCATGTCAGAGTCCAGCTGATGTGTGTAACTTGCTGTGACAGTTCTGAGAGCATGGGAAAACAAAAAGCTCTCTTCCAGGGTTTAGTTGTCCCTCTTTGTAGGTTCTTAAGGCTGTCTGAGACATCCTAGTTTTTGAAGGGGGTCTGCGTTTATTTCCATGCTAGGAGACACTAACTTTATTTTAGTTGCATTTTGTCTCCCTTCCAAGCTTCTCTTATCTCTGCAGTTGTAGATACATATGATCCAATAGTATATCATGAAGCTGCATTAGATATTTTCTTCAGATTGTATGTGGAAGATCTGAGGCAATGAGAAGGCAAGAAATTTCTACCAGGACACGTCTGTGTCTTTGAGTCAGAGGGCTGAGAGCAGGCAGGGCACCCTTCCCCTGAGATTTCTATTCTCTGCTTCTGACATACACTGAAGCACCTGCTGTGGGTTTAAGGAACAAATGGAACTTATAGGAGAGCTCAGAACTTCTGGTGCTGTGTGTATATGTAATTGCACTCCGTAGCATGTTTTAACATAGGCTTCCAAATAATTTTTTCATGGGATTAATAAATACTAAATAGTAAATATGCTGTATGCTTTGGACACAAATACTGCATGTTATTGGTGGGGCCACAACTGAACGTGCTGGCGATGGTTATAAATGATGACTTAAATATAGGGCTCCTTAGGAATTTTAATGCATTAGAAAATGTGTTGGGGTCTAAAACAAGAAAGATTTTTGAGAAGTTTTGATCGGAATGAATGAAGCTATTTGAGGACAGTGTAAGTATTTCACTTTGGCAAAATCCAGCGGTGAGTTTTTTGGAGCCTTTCTGTATTCTGATCTTTTAAAAAGAAAGATGGTATTGCAGTGAAAAATGTTATCAATACAACTGCAAGCAATTATAGCTGGAAGAAAACATTATATCAGGAAAAAAATTCCAAATGTTTAGAGTTTACAAATGCCTCTGATGTGGTGGAGCTATGAAATACTTTACTGATATTAAAGGTAAATTTTCGAAGGGAAGTGCGCGCAAGCTTTTTTTTCCCCTAGCTTTGGGTGTATGCACTACCACTGGACTTTGGTGACCAGCTCTTTACTGCAGCACTCCTTTAATGCTTACTGATCCCTTATAAATATAATAAAGTGTGTGCTTTACTCTCTGCCCCAAAGGTCTTACAATTTAAATTGGCAGTTCAGAAAAGTTATCTCCCTGTTTCAGGAACTGGAGCATAGCAGGATCAGTGATTTGCTCAAGGTGACATGGAATTGTGGAGGTGGGCACCAGCTCGTTCCCCTGTTGGGACACACAATCTGTGCCCCAAGTCGCCCCTCGTGCTGGGAGCCCTCTGGCCTGGGAGCTGGCCTGTGGCAGGAGGTGGCCACAGCTGAGGACCTGTGTGGCCGGCCATCTCTGCTGCAGCTGTCACCGTTCTTTGCTGACAGTTGCTGTAATCCATGCTGCCTGCTTTTATGGTGCTAATTAATCTCTCGTAATTAATGAAATCCTTTTACCTCACGTTCCTCTCATTTCTTTCCTCCTTGCCTCTCTTCCCCTTACGCAGCTGAAATCTACAGTCCTCCTTGAGCGGGGCCTGATAAAAATCTCCAGCCTTTCGGCATCGCTGTGTGCTCTGCTGTGGCAGCACTGGTGCCTCCATCTGCTTTTTTCCTTTGGTGCAGTAGCAGCTTAATCTTCATGGCCTGTTATCTTTGAAGCACACTTGATTTCTCCAAAGAAAAACAGCTCAGCGTTTTCGTGTTCGCTGCTCTCCCTCTTAGCAAAGCTGCACATTGTGCTGTTTAACCATGGCCTCACAGGTGCTGTGTGTGGAATGACATTCCTTTGGATGGATTCACGGGCTTGATAGGGACAGCACATCCAGACAGCGTTGTTTCTGTGTGTCCTTGCACTCCAGGACTAAGCTATTATTCTGTCCCCTAACTCGTACTTAAAATCTTTTATCTTTCCTCCTCAAGGGACAGGGTTTCATACTATGGAATTTGTTGTTCTGTGATAGGTTACTTGAGTAGAAAAAAGGCTGGAGAGGTATCTGTCTGGATGTACCCAACCTGTCCACCTGCTGTGAGTTATCGTATCTGGTATTCCTGAAAGAGCATCAGCGAGAGCCCTGCTGCACGAGCAGTACATAGCACAGCAGAAATCTAGTCCTGGTCCTGAAGGATGCTCAGTTTAGCCCCACTTCCAGACTCACAGACACTTGTCACCACTTGCCTGAAAGGTGATAAAAGTTGAGGGAGCCAAGCTACGAGCCTTAAAAGGGTAGGTTTCCATACCTGTTCATGTTCAGCAGCTAATGACAGTGTTTTCCACAGTGTAGACTGTGCCAGATACATTGCTTCCTTAGTGAGACTTCTTCAGCAGTTTCTTTCCTGCTTTCAAGATGTTAGTTTGCAGTGCCTCTCCTCCAGCTGTATGGCTGATTTACATACAGAAGGGTGATCAGCTGTGGGAAGAACAGCCTAGCGGATCAAATACTAAGTGACATTAAATGGCATACAAGTGACATTACTTCGATTCTCCGCTGAGCTATGAGCTGCTGTGTAACGGTGCACGCAGTAATTAATTCCTATGCCTCAGCTCCCCAGCTGTAAAACGGGCCTGGCTCTGTGCTCCTGGGAAGTCCTTCATCGGCCTGAGGCCAACTGCAGCAATGTCTGTGCAGAGCTTGGAAACCGCTGGTGAGGCCCATTCACACATGCCCTTAGAAAGCTCCCAGAGAGGCAGTTCCTGTGTTCAGGAGGAATTGTATCATGCCTTGTTTGTATGGAGGAGGTGCATGTGAAACCCTATAGTTACACTTGTGGTATTTTTCTGCTCATCCCCACCCCTTTGAGTGAGAACACACACAGTTCAGTGGAAAAGAGAGCAGCAGACCAGCTCCTTAGTGTGATATACTGATCCTAGGCATACAAATTGGTAGAGGGCGATATATTGACATCAGAAAAGCTTTCATGGATAGTATTGTACTTTATTGTTTACTCAGAGAGAGAAAGAAGTATGCTTTATGGAGTGGTAGTAGGGAACTGACTAAAAAATTGCTCTGTCTTACTGAGCGTGTGTGTTCACTCACTGGGATTCTCACCTTGCTCATGATGGTGTGAATCAATAAGTATTCTGCTAAAGTAAACAATAGTAAATACATTTTTGTCACGTTCTCTGTGTATTCAGGCAAAATCAAGGCACTGGTGCAGCATCAAGTCACCGTTACACCACAGACTGAATGCTCAGTGAAAGGTGTATGCCTTGTAGCTTTATGGCACCAGATTCTGCTTCTGGCCGTGCTGATGTATGGATGGATGGTATCTGTCGGGTCAGGATGAAGTTCAACAGGCTGAACAAAACCTGACTCAGAACGCAGAATTGACTGAGAAAGATGGGAACAACAGAGCAACAGAGTAGGATTAGCAGAAGGCCTTGTGTTCCTCTCCTGGCTGCATTCAAAAGGCCTTCCCTTTTGTAGAGCTTTGGCTCTGCCTCAGCTCAGAGGCAGGCCTATAGTGCTCCTTGCACAGATCTTTGCTTCTGGCTTGGAGAGGATTGCAGCTGAGCTGTGGGGCACAGAGCTTTCCCTCCAGAGGGTGATTCCTTCTGTCCTTGGAAGAAGACCTGTGGAGCGGTGTCTGCTCTCATGCCCCACTGTGCTGATGAAGTGGTGAACCCGTACTTCAGGCTGTGAGCTGCGAGGTCCACATTGGCACCACACGGCACTGAGCTGCAATGCAACGGGAGCTGGGGCAGCTGCTGGCCTGGGATCGGGTGTCAAGGAGAGGTTGTGGGAGGTGAGAACTGCCAGGAATGCTGCTTCCCAGCTGGCTCTGCAAACAGGTCAGGTTGGTGACCGTCCGCACTCAGATCAATTATTCAGGTGCTCTTTGAAAGCATACATCATGCAGAAAGTGAAGACAGCTTGGCTTCACCTGCTGGAAAACAAGCACTCCTAAGCTCCAGGGCCAAAGCAAGACTCTTGCTGTGCACACAGCGCCTGTAGCTCCTGCCACCTTTGTGGCAGCAGGTCTCTGTTACACCAGGCTTTTGTATACAGGCCTGGACTGTGTGGGCCTTCCTCCCTTTCAGGCTTAAGGAGGTTCTTTGTATCCCAGGTGGGCAGTGAAACGCTGGTGCCATGGTTCTGCTATCCCCATGGGCTGGTCCTGTAGAAAGAGGTACCTGAAGGACAGCTGCTGAGTGCCCTCTGGGCAGCGTTGGGTGAATCCTATATTCCTACAGTGAATCCTGGGTTGAAAATTCCACTAAGTCTGAAAGAATCGAATAAGGTAACATAAACTTGAGATTTCCAGGACAAGGGCAGCGTGTGCTCTTTTGTGCCACAATACTATAACCCCTCTGTTGAAGCGATGCAGTCCCAGCACTGACTCCTGTGCTGTGAGAGCAGTGGTGCACAGCACTCAGTGCCATGCAGCACCTTCAAGCAGGAAAAAGGCTGTGTTGGTGATGGAGGTCTCTGCCCATGAGTCTCCCTCTCAATCTCTCTCCCATGAATTGCTATCGACTGCAGCACAGAGTACCTGATGGGCAATGGTGTGGTAATTTGAGATTGAGAACTGAGAGCCGTTGGCTTCTTGTCTTTGAGCTCACAGAGGCAAATAGCTGCATACTGCCAGGAGATGATGCTTTGGGAAAGAAGCATGCATAGGGACAGACAGTACAAAGCATTGACTGCTCTGCAGGCTCACAGCAGAACTGCAGTGCAGGGACTTGCTGAGTTCTCTGGCCTGCAAAGTGAGCTCTTTGAGGACAGAGCGTGGCACAACCTTGTTACAGCAGAACACAGGGCGATCCTGCAAGACCAAAATATCCTGTTCTGCAGAACACGTTTTATCTTTATTAACTGTCTCATTCAACAGCAAAGGCAATCAGCAGCTCCCTAACAGTCTGTCCCAAGACAAAAGTAAATTTTCTGACCTGATTATTCTTAGGTCCTCTGTATCAAAACTATTTCATATCTGATTTATCCTGTCATCTCTGCTCTGTGAAAGTGTAGATTATTTCTGGCATCAAGTAGGAATATTTAAAAATATTTATCTGTTATTATGTTGTTGGGTTTTTTTAATAGAAATGAGTGACCTCAGCATTATTTGTGGTATCTGGGAACTGGAGGCGCCGTTCCAAAATACTTACAGTACGGTGAAAGTTACGATAATCCGATATACAAGCTGTAATAGGAGAGAATTAGCCTGTAATGTGATTTCCATTCTGAAACAAGAACTTTTTAAAAGAGAAACAGATGATTGTATAACAGAGCTTCACTTTTTAAATTCATTATTTTTTCTGTTATTTTTTGGATAAAGCATAAGAATGAAACAAACAGAACTAGCAGTGATCTCTAGGATGATCAAGTCTGTCATTTTCCACTGTGAAAATGGCTTCTTCTTTGGCCAAGTGCAAGTGCTGCACTGTAATGGCTACAGAAAGTGCAGGGAGCAGATCCTGCTTCTGCACATGTGCCCGTACCCTGAGTTGGGGTACAGGTACTGCCCACGCTCATCCCATGGCTCAGCTATACACATCTATGCCTGTATGTGTTGCTCATTGGCTGAAACATGAGATTTTTTTTCTCATCCAATGTGAAAGCAAAGAGCAAGAAGCATTTTCCATCTAAATTTCTGTATGAAGTACTGATTAGTAGTAAGAAATGAATGCTAATGGGCTCCTTAAAGCCTGATTGAGAAATGCTTGGAAGGGCTGTGTAAGGTCCCGTGTGGCTGGAATAGTCCTTTGTCAGCTGAGTTTCCTCATCAGGCTCTGTCTTCCATAACATGCTGAGATTTATCAGTTATGGAGTAAGAACTGGGAGAAAGGAGTCATAAATACAGATGCAGATAGATACATAAATACAGGCTGTCATTGGATTAGGTGTTCACTTTGAGCCTTTTGTTGTTCCACATACACTCTTTAGAGATTTTGTTAGGTCCTGAACACAGAACAGGATCTTCCCAGGCTTATGTGAAGCATCTCTCTTTCGAGGAAACCAGCACAGGTATTCCCTACGTTCTGGAGGGCTCACAGGAAGAGTGGGGTCCAGTGGTTGTGGAGCTGCAACTGTGTCAGTCTGCTCCAGGAACTGGGGGGCTCAGGGAATCTGTTTAGGAAGGCCTTGACTGCTAGCTCCATCGTGGCAGGGTGCACCTGTACTTAGTCACGGTAACCTGTAGCTGGCGTACTGTGAAAAAACAAAACCTATCTTAGAAAATTGAAAGGTGTGTCTGACCTGCTACCTTGTTCTGCCCAAATTTTACCATGGCACGGGGCAACACAAGGGTTTCGTGCCTTTCTGCAGGCCATGCTGGGGCTGGGACAGGTAAAGGCAATGGATTTTCACTGAGCTTAAACTGTAGTGTTTCTCCCATTCAAGCTGCTGCTGCCATTTGAGGACAGACGCTCACAGACAGATACCTACAGAAGAAATATACCTAGGCCCCATATCTGAACATTTCCAAAAGCTGAAAAATCAAGTCCAGGAACCCAAAATCTTGAAGCACAACTTATCTTCGGGCACTGGAGCAGATGATGTGTACTGGAAGTGGTCAGGCACCACAGTTGTGCTGGGCACTACTAATCTGGTAAAAGGATGAGAGATAATGGCCTTAAATAGTGCCAGGAGAAATATAGGTTGGGTATTAAGATGTTTCTTCTCAGAAGGATTGGCAATGCACTGGCATGGGCTGCCCAGGGAACCGGTGGAGTCACTGTCCCTGGAGGTGTTCAAGAAAAGGGCGGATGTGGCACTCAGGGACATGGTTATTGGGCACAGCGAGCATGGGTTGATGGTTGGACGATGATCTTAGACATCTTTTCCAACCTTAATGACTCTTTGAATCAGGTCTGGAGGGAGATGGTTGCTTTTCACTGTGCTTGTATGGGTCAGCCGTGCCAATGCAACATCACTGCCAGGATTTCTTTGTGTTCTTGAGCTTTTATATGGAGGATTGGGAAATACGTGTTATACTGAGTTACTCCAGAATGCATCTGACTGTTTTCCAGTCAGCAGGAGAATGTGAAAAGCAACACGTGCATCACTTGTACATCTCTGCCATATGGTGAGGACATACTTGTGTTTATTGCTTAAAGGTGGAGATACATCTCGAGGCCTGGCTTCATGTTTGTTTTTTTTCCTCAGGGGGAAATTAATGTTTTCAAGTCCTAAAGATACAGCAGGGTGGAGAGGGACATGATAAAAGAAAGCAAGACAAAAAGATTTAGAAATAGTTCAACTATGGTTAATCCTGTCCTGGCATGGATGCAGTCTGGATGTTCTTGATGATTTCCTACAGTCCTCTCCAGCCTTATTTTCTTTGGTTCTGTAAAAGGATAGAATAATTATTTCTGTTACTACCAAGCGCTTAAGGAGCATTCCTCAGAGATCAGGATTGGATGTTGCCTGGTGCTGTACTGGCACGGAGGAGAGAGATGGTCCTGCCCTCAGAGAGCTCGCAGCTATGAGTCAAGCAGTAGTGGATAGCAAAGACAGCTGAGGGAATAGAGCGCGGAGCAGTGAGACGCTATTGATCAGCAGGATAGGCAGTACTCATAATACATCAGCAGCCTAACTGCTGTCAGATTTTTGCAGGCATCATGGCTAAGGAGAATGTGAAGGAGGATAATGAGGAAGCTTTGCAAATGAAATCTCCAGGCTCCCACCACCTCTGCTCTGGAGCCGGGCAGCAGCACGATGATGGTTTGCTCCCACTTGCGCTGTTCTTGCCGCCCCACCTGCCGCTGCCCACTCGTGCTGAGGGCACAGGTGTTGCTCCTGCAAACTTGCTTTAGGCTGTGTCGTAGTGGGGTGGCAGAGGCAGAACCGCGATGTGGCCTGCTGTCCCACATGCTGAGGGACCTCCTCTGGTGACAAGAAGTAAAGTTGATGAGTCTGTATCGAGACAGTGAAGTGACCCCCGTGCTGCTCCACATAATTAATAAATAAAGCACTGGGGGAGTTTTTGCCATGCCGGCTGCTATGACAGGGCTGTCTACGGTGCACTTAAGCATTAAATGACCAATTTCTGTCAGACTAACTTCCCAAGCCTCTCTCTCTCTCTCTCTCTCTCTCTCTCTCTCTCTCTCTCTCTCTTTCTCTCTCTCACAAAGCTAGCTTCCTCGCTCCCTGCACTTGGAGTTTTTCAGCAACTGATGGCTCCTGGTTCATTTCTGTGGAATTAATTGGTCCCTGAATGAATTCTGTTGACAGGGCAATTTATCATGTGTTTGGGTTGACAGTGTTGGATACTGGTAAAGGGGGGGAGTGGTGTGTGAGTGGGATGAGGGGAGATGGACAGGGTGGGGGTGGGTGGGAGGAAGAAGAGGAGGAGAAGAAAGAGGAGGTGGAGGAGGAGATTGTTTAGAAAAATAAAATGTGAGAGAGGTTAAACCCTCTACCTCCTTGCCTCCCTGCGGTCCAACTCAGTGCAGTGGCTCAGTCATGAGAGGGATGGGGTGAAATGGGAGGCAGCCAGGGAATGCTGCTTCTCTTGTGACAGGAGTCAGGAGGTTGCTTTTCCACAATTTGCACCATGGCCTGGGTAAAAAAAATTACATGAGAAAAAGCAAGTATTTGTGTATTATCTCTTGGGCTCAGCCTCAAGCCTCCATGTATATTGTCTGGATCCCTACTTTACTCTCGTAACAGTGTGGGTTGGAAGCTATGAATAAACCCACTTAACCCTCAGCATGCTGATGTATGCCCCAACATTGTTTCAGTAGGTAATGAAGAGTATTCAGCATCTCACAGTGTGTATTGGTGTCCATTAGTCAGGGGCACCCAAGGAGTCATATTCTACAGAAAGACTTCAGCAATTTGGGCCCTCAGTTTCCCTCAACATGGATCAAAAGGAGGTGTCTGATCTCATGTTTGGCTTTGACAGCCTCAAATTGCATCGTTTCTCATCTTTCAAGACAAGATGGGGATGATGAAGGAATTCTGATATAACTAAAATTACATTGTAACTGATCTGTTGTTGTAATGTTGTGACTCTGGCTTATAGATTTAGTTCTTAGCATGGTCTAGATGTTGACTAGATCTAGTGCTAAATGCGAGCAGACGGAGTGAGAGTTGAAGGAAGTAGTAAGGTGGCATAGGCAAACTTCAGAGGGGAATTTGAGAGAGTCTGTTTGTAGGATACCTGCAAATTGGAAAGCCAGTAACAGTAGTAGGAGGAAACACAGGAAGAGATAACCATGCATAGATGTCACTGGTAAAGGGAAGACTTTTAAAACGTACTTTTATCTTTCTCTTGGTATGGCTACTCCAAGGAAATGGTGCAGGCAACTGCTTCTGAAGGCTTTAGCAACAGGTATCCATTGCAGTTACACAGGTCAAAAAGCTGTGACTCATCTGTAGTGCAAAGGGTACGGTCTAGAAATAGTTCATTGGAATTGAGAGGATCCAGAACAATCATGACTTGAGGTAGCTTGCTATGGAGGAAGTGCATGAATGTAGCTATTTTTGTTGTGAGATCTTAAAGTATAAGCTGTTTAAAGTGAAGGCCAGCATTTTGTTCTAGTTTGGTAGGGGAAAAAGCAAAAATGTAAACAGGAACTAAAACAGATTGTCAATGGTAGCAATAATACCAGAGCAGTGACTTTTCTGCCAACAGGTCAAGCAAACAGACAAACTTAAATCAGAGATTCTGGGAGATGTATACAGTGCCAGGAAAAGAGTAGTCTGAATTGGGGATGTCTGTGAAAGGAGATTCCAGTTAGCTCCATTCCATAGAACAGAAGCATTCTTGATTGCTGATAGGAAGGTGCTTGTACAGGAGTTAAGGGTCTTTTTATAAAGACTAAGACATGAAGTCTAGGTACACATTAATTGTAAAGTGCATTTTTTCTCAATAGAAACAAGATTAGCAGTGTTGCGGCTTGTAAATGGCAGAGTGAAGAATATAAGGGCTGGTAGTGAAGGCTCTGCAGCCTGGTAAACACAGATCTGAAGCTCCAGCAGCTCTGCATTGATAGTAGGTATATTCAACCAGAAATAATGTGTTGTGTTTTCAGCAGTGCAGGTAATCACCTGTCAAAATATTTTAGCTTGGGTTCAGTATGTTTTCTGGCACTAGAACCTTTATATTTAGTAGTAGTGAATGTTCTCTGAAGCAGTTTCCCCAGCTCAACCCCAGCTACAGAACCTGCAGCAGGAATTAATTCAGAGCAGCCCTATGGGTATCTCATATCAGAGGCCAGACAAGATGATCACTGTGTGCTTGGAGTCTCCTCTGGGGTAGCTGTGGCAATGAACTTGAAAACAGCTATCTTAAAAGTCAATGCCAGATTCCAGTTTCACTTATACCCTGTTTACACGAGTGTAGCTCTTCTGGCTTCAGACTTCTGATTGACAGGAGTGGATGCAGAAGGCAAATCAAGCTATGAGAAAAGTGATTATGATCAGGCTGTCCTGAGCCAGTCAGGTGAACATGACATAGGGCACATTAATAGAGCAAATGAGCATGTTTCACTTGTGTTGCTCAACCTCTGGGATAGAAACAGAAAAGTTTTTGTAGGATAGATCAGCCAGATAGACATGATGGCAAGATAGACAACTTAAAAATTAATCAACATACAAGATCCTTCAGCTTTTATCAGAAGTGCAGGCCAGAGACACAGGCAGGTTCTTCACTTTTAATGCTAAGTCCATGGATTTAGGAACACAGGGTTTGTAAGTGGGTCAGGCTCTTGGTTTTAAGGTCTATGATCTCTAGCAGTAGTCTCAGCAGATTCTTAAGAGGAAGGCAGAAGAACCATGCAATGGGCAAATGTAGGAGGAATCTGCAGTTTTCTGGGAGTTCAAGCAGCTTGCAGTTGGCTTACTCCCAGAAATGATATCTTTCCACAGTGCTTATCGAATTCTAATCTATAAGACTGTTTTTTAGGTTTCTTTTTCTTTGTTTTTGTTTTGTTTTGTTTTCTGGAGTCTTGGTGACTTCCTGTGGTTATAAATTCAACTGGTCAAAATAAAAGCTATTGGGGAAAAAATTTTAGTCAGCTTTGAATTTTCTGCTTTGTAATCTAATCAAATGTCTTCTTTTTCTTGTGTTCTTGTGACCTGCAGGTTATGGTTCTGTTAAGGAAGCCTCTGGCATGGCTTTAGGGGAATGTTCAGGAACCATTGTGATGAATTCCAATTAAGAGTCTTCCTGACACCAGGGGATGCAGAAGTCAAAGAATGCCCTGAGTAGCACAGCAGCAGACCGTGTGGAGCGCAGATGAAGGTAAGAAAATGGCATAATTGGAAAACAGAACAGAAAATTCATGAAGACATAAAAGGGCTATGAATTAGAAGGAATCTCCAAATGAATTGTTCAGCTAGGATTTCTGACTGGAGTCCAAATGAACTTGATAGAGATTGTTGTTGTATGTTCGATGTGGAAAGCAGCGGAATGATAAAAATATTTTGCCTTGTTTTGAATTGATTAATTCTGGAATGAAAGTTTGTAGAAAGTTGTAGACTGTGATCATGAACAAGAGCTTTTTATGGTTACATGAGACTTGTAAGGAAGATTTACTGTTTGATTAGTGATTCCTGAGAACCTTTGCTGTGCTCCTGATTCTAGTTGAAGCTGTGGGAAGTCTGTTGTTCCTAAAGATGCTTACATGTGTTCTAAGATAGCACCAGAGGTTGATCTTGGAAGAGAAGCAGGAATCCTCGGTATGCTGGGGAAATGCATAGCAGCTTGTTCTTACCTGGTTCTGTGTGTTGCTGGTTAAAGTAAATTTTGAGGACGAATCTCCCAGCCAAGTGGGCACTCAGTCACGAACAGAGCTGACCAGTTCTCTTTGCAGAGTGAAGAACTTGCAGTTGATCTTTCTTTTAACACGATGGAAGTAGCTTGTCATACCGTTATTGTGGCATTAACTGAGCTAAAACAGAGCTTTCTGTTGAGTTTGAGAGACTGGATGTAGATAAATATCCACATGGCTGTACTGTTGAGAAAATGTAGTGATCTTGGACAGAAAGTCAAAATGTCCTTGCTGGAGCTGAGAGCTGTAGATGACTGTCACGTTGCTTGCTGTCAGTATCGTGCGTTATCGAACACTGGGGGCATGCTGGAATTCAACAGCAGAGTCTGTTATAAGTACTGATTTACTACCTTGAAAGCTTGAGGGACCCGTCTTTGTTCTAGGAATGTAACATCCTCCATGGAGGAGGTACGGGTCATGATCACAAAAGGGTGATGCGTAATGCTTTGGTTTTCAAACTGTCTTCCTAAAACCCACGTTCTTCTCTCTTTGACCTCTTCAATCTGGGCTATAATTCAGGTGATTTGTTCACAATTCCCAAATATTCTGAAGTCTCCTTCTCTTCTGAGAGAACAGTTGACATTTGCTCTCAGCCTCAGTTTGTGAAGGCAAATAGGTCTCAGAGCAAATAAAAATATTATTGATTTTTTGCTTTCACTGTATCAGACGAACAAAATACACATGAAGAGGAAAAACACATGAATAAACAAACAATAATGGATCACAACAGGCAATCCATACCCAAAGATAAAAATAGACACAGAGCGATATTGGAGATACTGATGAAGAGACTGCCTGGTTTCCATAATCAAAGGCCATTTTCAGTTCCTTTTAATTTTGTTTCCACTCCGCTTCCCTTCTTTTTGGTGAAAATTTACTTAGTGGAATCTTGTCCTGGAGCAGGATTTTCTGGGAAGTCAGTAAAAACAGAGAAGTTAGCCCCAAGTTTGACCACGCCAGGATGTTACCCATGACTGGTACTTCAAGGCCTTTTTCCAGCAAATGTTTTCTGTTTATGGAGTATTTTGTCATAGCACTTAGAGGCCCCAACAGACGGGGAGCACAATGAAATAGTTGAGAAAGGGATATAATTGAAGTCCTTTCTGATTTATAGTAAAATTTAAAGGTAAAAATAGTGAATTATATGTATGTACATACCAAGCTGAGGCTTGGAGCCCTTGAAGACCAGTCCCAAATGTGGAAACAGAACTCTGAAATATTCTAACAGTGAAACTAAGGAACAAAATACAGTTCAGAAGACGGGCTGGTTTCTCAGTGATTACTGGCCAGTAAATCCTCAAAGCAGAATACTGACCTGGGAGTAAATCACGGAAGGAAATTGCACTCGAATCCTGAGTGCATCTGCAAAAAGAGCGAACAGCTCATGATCTGGGAAAGTACTAGGCTGTCAGTGATTTGGGGAAGTTGTGCCCTTTGTTCAGATCCTTGAATACAGATTACTTTTTAGAGAGCTTCTTCTGGGAATCTTGGCTAAGCCTCTCCCTGTATTAACAGCTTTATGACCTTTCTTTGGGCTGTCAGTGTGCTTCTGTGAGCTGTCTGTCAGTGCTTGCTTTCCACTACGTTACAGCCTGAAGTTTCTGTTAGGTTTTGTCACAGTATTTCCAGTGGATTTGCTTGGACTTTCTTTACGTTTTGTGCAAGCATTCCCCTGCTGTCCAAGGATAAAGCAAGTAGAAAATCTGTTTTGAAGATTCGTTATCTTTCATTTCCTCCGGGATGTGGCAGACCTTTCAAGGCCTGTCAGTAAGGTGGGTATGAGCAGCCACCTCTAGTCCCTTCTAAGAACACAAACACATCCCAGCACCCTTCTGCTGGGTTGGTAGTGAACATCCCATCCCTCTTTGCTTTTCCCCATGTCTGCATGGATCTGTGAGAGACTGATGTGTCGTTCTCATTCTGTCAGTGATCAGATGAGCAGCACTGAATGAGTCACTTCCCCTTGCTGTTTTGTCTAATTATAAGTAGGTTGGTCAGGACAGGAATGATGTCTTAGTTTGCACAGTACACAACACATGGACTCTTCTCAGTATTTCTAGGTGAACTGGTAATATATGTTCATAATGACAATGCCTAAGGCCTGTAACGTTTCCTTCCATGACTGCAGCCTGTGGCTGTACCTCTCTGTGTGTCATTCAGTACCCCTGCAGCTGCCTGCTGGCAGCAGTACTTCAGCTTTGTCATGATCCTAAGCAGCGATGTACAGATCATATTCTGACCTTATGCACTTAGCCCAGCAGATGTGCATGGGTATGGTAACTAGCATAATCTGGTCTATGTTTTATTGCATGAAAACCAGTACTTTGTATGTCTGGTTGGCAAACCAAGTCTTGAACACTCAGTAAGCAAGAAATGCTGTCCTCCACCTGCAAGAATAATGCAATGAGCTTAAACATCACTAGGGTTTTTTTGGCTTTTTGTCTTGCCTGTTTGAGCCTGTATTTGAAACTGGTTTGTGAAACCAATGAGCTCACAACTGTTTAAAAAGGCTGAGATTTTCACCTTTATCATACATCTTTAACTGGAGCAAAAGCACAACATTTTCACAACTTGGACAACTGTGAGCATCAGTAATGTCCTAGTCTGGTTTTAAGGGAACTGTCTGCTTGCTGCACTGCCAAGAGAATTACACTGATATCTGCAAGCAGTGTAAGTGACATATGATGGCAGAGCTGTTCTGAGCAAAACAAAGTAGGGAGAGAAAATACAGGTGCGTGAGATGGGGTTTGTGATGGGGTGCTTAGGAGATGACATAAATCCGTCATCAGGCAGCAGCTCTGTGGAAGTACAGGTTTCTGGAACGGTTCATTGGCAACCTAATGCAAATATGCAAATGATTGCACTTTGAAAAATTAGGCTAGATTCTCCTTTTGAGTGCTGAAGAAACAGTAAGTAAAATTTTGGCACCGTTCTTTGGTACATACAGCGGAGTTCAGAATTTTGCAGAGAAAGCTGGGCACAGAGGGCTTTCCTCTGAGCCTGACCTCTCAGGGGGCCATTCCTACAGTACCATCAGCTCCTGAGCTCATCCCACTCCTCCCAGGGCTTTGAGTGAGCTGGGGCTGCTTGCTGCTGTTTTTCTGCCTCTCTCATGCCCATATAACAAACACTTCCCTACAGTCCATGTCCCTTCCTTGCTGAGCAGGGCGGTGGGAATACGTTCCCTGCACATTGTTGCAGTGGGTGCAGGGTGTGGTACATGCTTTGGGATGGCTTCAGGATATGTCTCTTCCTCTGTGGCATTGTGTCTCATTCCCCAGCGAGATAGCATGTCATTTTTTCCTTTTAACTCCCACAAACCTGCAGAATATAAATACAAAGTTTTTACCTAATATGTGGGAAAGAACAGCCAGAACAAAAGGTGATGCCAGTTGCTTGCCTCTCACCAGAGCCATGAGGAAAGAGCCAAGCTGCAGATCTATTGCAGCCGAGGAGCTGAACTCCCCCTTCCTTCTTCTCCTGGCCCGGCCCAGCCCCCAGGAAGGGCTCAGCACCCCGTGAACGGAGACCCCCGAGCGCGGTGCAGAGCCAGAGGAGTGACAGGTGCCTCCTGATATGCCTAAATGAGAAGAGCCAATCGGAGGAGCCTGCCCAGCTTTTGTTGTCATCTGGCTTTGCTCATGAAATATGAGTTTGATTGACAGATGCATCAAGGTTCACAGTTTATTGGTTTTTGCAAAAGAGCCAGATCTGCCAATTTAGACAGGGGAGTGACACAAAACTTTCCATCTAAATGGACTAATTTTACCACAGGGAATTCCCAGGCAGAGCGCGCCAAGGCAGGCGCAGTCCTGTTTTATTTTTTAACAAGGACTGAATGACAAATATAAACGACAGTTCTGGGCTGACGGAACATCAGCATTTGACACTTCACAGGGGAGCGGTGAAATAAACAATAGGCAGAGAAATTGAATTAGAATCAGATGAGAGTCAGCTAGAGGGGGAGAGGAGGGCCTGATTCTCTACCAGATCATTTATAAAAGAGCAAACTGAATACTAAGTAGGTATAACATGCTCACATCCTGGTTTATTAGCAAATGTAACCTGCTAGCGTGTTGCACTTGTGTGATGTAAATGAATCACTGGACGAAGGTGGGTGGTGGAGGAGGGCAGTGCACAGGGGTGGCAGTGCATGAGGGGCTCCTTCACGGTGCTGCAGACTTCTGTGTTAATGGTACTCCATGCAACTTACAGGCTGCACGGAGTCCCAGAGCAAGAAGTATGACAAGTTCATGCAATTTCTCTCCTGTTGCCACTGCACAGTGCTCTTAGAGTTATGTCTGGTCTGCCTGTATCGGCAACTTTTGGGCTCTCAGCTTTGCAGCTTTAGCTCAATTCTTTACTTTTTCTTTTCTTCTTCTTCCTGTAAGGCGTTTCAATTTAAAACAGGCAATCTTTGACATTTAAGAAGATAATTCTGTACACAATCAGTCTGGGGCTTCTGAGTGCAAACTGTTTCTGCTTGAGATAAAAGGTTGCCTCAGCTGCTAGCACAAGCAAGCTATTATCCTATTTCTGCTCAGCTTTAGCAGGGGATAGGATACATAAACTTTCCCAGTGGGTTAGGCAGCTAGTTTGTTAGCTAGGCATTGCTGGGAGAAATTTGGATTCCTGGCTTTTATGTCATGCTCTGAGATTTGAAGCGTGTCTGGAGAAGTGATTTTCAATCTTTTTCAATTAGCAAACAGTAAGAACAAAAAACAATCAGTAGAAGAATAGCTGCCAGTATAGGGAATCTAGATCCACAGGCTCGCTTTCCCCGTCTACATTAAAGGCAGTTTCTGTAAAAGCAAACTGAAGTTTTGAAAAACAATTTAAAAGTACTGATCTTGATATTAGAGAAAGGGGCTTGAAAATAAGGGGCTTTGGGTTGACTTGCTGCTTAATGATGATTCAACTGTCGTATGTAAGTCAGGGAAGTGCTGGTGTGGCTGGTGCCTTACTGCTGGGCAGCGCAGCTCGCACATGTGCCACGTGAGGACTGCGGATGGACCGTGTGCTGGCAGGGCTTCTGCTGAGGAAAAACACTGCTGCCTTCTGCAGACAGTGGCACAGAGCTGTGTGAAATGTCGCACTGCTCAGTCTTATACCCTTCGGGTTTTCTGTGTAGGTTTTGAGTGTCTTCTTTTTGTAAGTGTTCAACAAGGTGTGTTTGAAATTGGTCTCAGGCTGGAAGTCTCAGTGTTTGTGATATTTCATTGTCACAGTGTCTCTTAAAGCAGAATGATTCATTTCCTTCTGAACACTCGGAGAGGCAAAACCAGAGTGATTCTGATGTAAGGAATATGTTTTGGAAAAAGCCAATTTAAAAGTGAAGCCGTTTTGTTGCATTCCTCTGAGCTGAAGGCCTATCCTTCTGCAAAGACTGGTGTGGAGTTCTGGGTGAAACTGTGGCTGTGCATTGCCCTGAGCCAAGGCAATCTGTTAATGCTTTTCTCACCCACACTGCAGTCACAGGTGCTTTCCATTCAGGCTGCTCAGCGTTTGATAAGATGTGCCCGCAGCAAGTCAGAGTGGCAGTGGTGAAGGGGCTGCTGCCTCTGCACCAAGGCCTGCTTATAGAGAATCCATGATTTCCATGTGAGGGGCCCTGCAGAGGAGTCATGTCTGCAGCAAGAGACCGAGCAAGGCAGTGAGAATGGCGCTGGAAGCAAGTGGCCGGGGATGACAGTGGGGTTTCTCCTGCTAAGGGACAGCAGGAAAGGGTCCTTTCCGAGCAGCTGGCATAACACCATTCTGCACCTCCTAGGTAGGCATTTTAACTCACACTGACCAAACCTTCTCTGGATGAGCAGCTTCCACTAAAACATTGCAGGGAAAAAAAAAAACAACAACAACAAAAAAAAAAACATATCCCTATACCAAGCCAGCTCTTGTCAGCCTGGTCAGCATTTAGAGGGCCATCACCTGGTCTTGTAACACTTGAACTGCTTCTGAAAGCACTAAACCATAGGGTCCTTGTGGTGAGGGGAGGTGCACACGTACTGAAGTGTGTTTCTGGCTCTTGAGTAAAAGGGGTATGTAGTTACTGGTGTAACCATAGTGGTCTTGAGACTGAGAAAATTAGAAGTCAAAAGTTGTTTCGTTTTTATTTTTTCTAAGTGTATATTCTTGTATGCAAAATAGTATCCCAGAGAGGCTGTGGACACCCCATCCCTGGAGGCATTCAAGGCAAGGCTGGATGTGGTTCTGGGCAGTACCTGGTCTAGTGGTTGATGACCCTGCCTATGGCAGGGAGTTGAAACCAGATGATCTTTGAGGTGCTTTTCAACCCAGGCCATTCTGTGATTCTACAATTCTATGATAGTGTTGTGTTATATCCAAATCACGTGATTCCCAATCGATCCTGTGACTTTGTGTGTACTTGGTTCATAATTTTTGAGCACTAGGAGCTGGCAATATGGGCTGTAACAAAGTTCCTTTGCCTCACTACAGGCAGCTCCTGAATCACAGAAGTTAATTGTCCTGAGGATATTCTGAGGTTTTTTTTTCTTCTAAAGCAGTCAAGAGTTTATGTACAGACATTACCATGCATATCTTCATTAATGGCTGCTTGTTCAGTGTCCTCATCGTCCTGTAATATTTAAAGTATTTCACTTTGAATACAAGCATCAGTGTGTTGATTTGCTGGGTGGTAATTTTTAGGGTCATTTTTTCCCCTTTAAAACAGAGGTGTGTTTGCTGTTCTCCCCTCTGCTGTTTCCTCAGGTCCAGTTTTTTGGGACTGATTGTGCACGGTCCAGTAGTGTCATCCACCAGCCCACTTCGTATCTTTGGATGTGTATCATCTGGGTTGGTTGCTGGTACTGTAAATGCTTATGTGTTCCAATGCTTTCCTTGTGTACACCTTACTAAAGACTTTCTTTCTGAAGAGAATTGTCAAAATCTCAGAATGTTCAAACTTTTCTTTATTTTTCTTGTCAGAGGAGTTAGAAAGTGGATATCTTTTCTTAGTGTTGCCCAATATCTTAGAATGTGATCTTCCTCTGTCATGGGCAGACTGGTGGTCTTCGTAGTCACACCACACTCTCACACTGAGATTGCCTGTTGATTATGGGAGAATGTCAACAGTTAATGGGCCAGTTCAGATCAATTATTAAAGGAACAAAATACAATTTGGAGTTGTAGAAATTGTTCTTCTGTGCAAGTTGTTGTTTTATTTTTTTGGAAAGATACATGAATTCTTGTCACTTGTGAAAGTTTTGCTATGGTACAACTACCTATTATGGAGCCTTATACAGAAACCTCAGGGTGCAATTTTCTGAGTTGTATTCATCAGGATTTCAAATGAGATGATCATGTTTACTTCTCAATCTTTCTTCTTGAAAGAAAGATTGACTTCTCTTCTTTAGAGAAAGATTTACTTCTTTCTTCTTCTGTCTTAACAGGATGAATTTTGAAAAGCTGTATTGCTTTATTCTGGTGCACGTGTGTGTGATTCTTTGCATTTCATTTCTCATAGTGAACATACATGAGCAAATTTCACTCAGTTTAACATCCAGGATGCCGTATGTTAGTCCACTGTTGGACTCAAGTCACCTAAACTTTGTTAGATAAAGGTAATCCTGGCAGATGGGAGATTTCGTAGTGTGGAAATCTAGTTTTGCTGAGATTTGGAGCCTGCTCTGGGCCCGTCTGCCTGGCGGGTGAGCCCTGCAAGGCAGGCTCCCTGCTTCTAGAGAGCTGCCTGGCAGTTTTACTGCAGTGTTGTGAAAATTGAATTGCTTTTACAGACTGTTTGGATTTCCACAAATTGACTTTCACTTATGGAAAATGCCCTGTTGGAAGATTTTCAGCCCATTCTATTAATATTGAAAGGGGAAGCATAAACTGAAAGAAAAGGAAATGTTCTTACTGTCTGCTGAGCGAAAGCTTTGTGTAAGCATTTGGTTTCCTGACAGCATTCCTGCACAGATTTCCTTGCAATACACACACAGCAGCAGAAAATCTGTCCCTCTGACTTTCATGGGCTGTTGTGAAAATGTTTGTAAATGACTCAGAATTGGAGAAGGAGAATTGATTTAGCCTAGCCTGACTCCTCACTACGCTTTTACTCCGCCTCTGTGACCTTAAACTGCGCTCGACTTCCTGGAGAATTAATGCTTGACTGAGGAAAAATCGAGCGAATACCTCATTACTCGGTGTGTTTACAGCACACCTTAATAAAATGTCTAGCTCTTTGTTAGGCGAACAATGAGCAGTTTGGAGAATGGGTTATTAATGACTGCATTTGGCTCTGCCTTGCTGTTGACCAAGATAGAAGTTCAGCAAGAGCAAGTTCTAACAAAGCATCAGGCTGGAAGGATTCTTCTAATGGAGCTAACAATGGGGCAGCAGAGGGAGTGGGAATGAGACCTGAGAGGTGCTGGTTGCTTATCTGAGATGTTAGAGGCAGGCAGAGAAGCTCATCTCACAGTGGGCTACGGGGAAACAGTCACAGAGTGCCAGAGGGCATTAAGTTGTCCCACACTATGACGTGGTGGCTACCCAGCACCACTCTGATTTCTGAGCTACCTGGGGACATCAGATGTGTTATGGATCACTGGGGACCAGTTGTGTGAGATCGATATCAGACAGAGTCCCACTGGCAATGATCCGGAGCAGGATGGCAGGAGCAGGCTCCGTGGCTGTCTTGTGCTGGGAGGGGTTGCCTGCATGTGCAGTGCCTTCCATCACGTGGTGATGACTAGCAGTCATGGCATTGCTCACATTGTGCCTGAAGGGTGCTAGGTATGGCAAACATAACATCCTGCAGACCTCAAGGGAATCTGCTGAAAAGAGAGGAGTGCTGAGGGAATGAGAGAGAGAGGGGAAGAGAAACAATCCAGAAGCTACCAGAATGACATACCAAAAAAAAAAAAAAAAAAACCCCACAAAAAAACCCTTTTTATTTTTCATGTGAGGAAAAAAAAAGAGTTGAACAGAACTGAAGCGATGAGGAAAAGCCAAGAGTGGCTGCAACAGCCTAGAATGGAAATGACTCTGCCCCCTGGCACTGGTCCTCTCCGTAGTCTTATCCCTTGCTCAGCCTGGAGATCATGAGCAGAGCTGCACAAGGTTGGATCTGCATTCAGTTCTGTAATTGCTATTGTTTGTTCCCCCTTTCCTGCTTTGCAAGTTAGCTACCATCTTTGACCCAGCTGTGGAGCACAAAATGGTATGTGTGGGGTCCTCTAGAAGCCCTCATTCTGTCAGACCCCGAAGGCAGCTATAATCCTTTTCTGATAAGCCTGCTTTTCCTTAGGGAAGAAAGGGTCTTTTTTTCCAACAGTTCAGTAAACCAAAAAAATTCCTTTAGGAAAATGTTGATGTCCTTATATTAATCTCTACTCAAGAAGACAAATAGGTGCAGGGCTTTTTGTTTTCCTTTTGAGGTTTGTTTGTCAGCCTCGTGTTGTGTGATCAGTTCTGAACTCTTGTTCTGAATGTGACCCATCATTGCTGACAGGTCACAAAGCGCACAGATGTGGCCCCATTTCTACACAGTGGGGCTCATTTACTTCCCACCCCAGGTCTTAACCGATCCGCCCTGTGCAATGCTTCCAGCCACTTGCCCCACATCCCACTGGGCCAAAAGGACATCAGAGCTTCAGAGAACAGGACTCAAAAGTGCTGCCCAGTTTTTAATACCATGGTCCCTGTTCCTCCCAGGAAAACATGGCGTTTAAGAACTCACAAGATTTCTCCCCCTCAAAAAAAAAAAAAAAAAAAAAAACTGTTAGAGGAGAAGGTGCAGTTGCACAGCATTTCTGCTTGGTCCATTAGATAAAGCAACCATAGCAGAAAAGCTAAGAATGATGTGAAAGAAATGAAGAGAGAGCTGAAGAAGAAGAATAAAGAAATGAAGAATTATTTGTGAGAAAAGTAAAAAGAGAGAAATGTAATGGAAATGTTCATTATTATTCAGAATAATACTTAGCACTTCGATAGAATTTTCTTTCCAGGTTCTTAAAGCGCTGAGCCGGTGCTAATTAATTCAGCTGCACCGTACCTCTGTGGACGGGGAGCTACTGTTATCCCTGTTTTACAGAAGATTGGAGTTGAGGCTCAGGGGAGAAATTGAACTTGACAAAGGTTCTCTGGAGCCAGGTGAAGAACTGGGGAGCATGAACTCCCAGATATCTGCTCCCATACCAGTAATACTGCTCTGGATAGAAAAGTGCCCTGGGAATGAAGAACAGTAAAAGTGAGGGATGGAAGTGAATTGGAGTATGTGAAAGAGATGAGAGAAAGGGAAGAGACAGCAGAATGGAGGAGAGAGATGTGAGTCATAGACTTCCCTGGTTTTGCATAGCAATTTCTTTCCTCCAATTTTTTTTTCTTTTCCTGTAAAACTTTTAAAATAACAATGAAAAATAATTCATTTATAATACAACAACTGTTGGCCAGTTGGGGAAGGGGTCCTTCCAAGGTTTGGCTGTTCCCTCAGGTTCTGGGTTTGTGCTGTGCTTTATTGAACACAGTGTTTTGTTTTCAGTGAGCACAACAAGACTTGCACAGTACAGACAGAGTGTTCCTTATCTACAGGATGAGACGAGGCTGTTTTAATAACTACCATGATGAAGATGGAGATGAACTTATATACAAGAGGAATTGCCTTCACATTACACACATTATCTTCCTACAAAGCAGCAATTGTTTTTGCAAATAACATAATATTAAATAATTGGTAAATTTTTGCATTTCCTGCATAGTCCAGTCTAATGGAATCTATATGAATATTGATGGTTTTCTTCCGCATAATATCATCACATAAATCCCTGTGTCAGCTACTAGACTTTAGCTATAATACTGCTTTACAATGCATCCACCGACTGTAAATCAAAACAATCAACACAAGAAACTCTTTGGCAAATGTAATTCAGTACATTCGCATGGGGGTCTACAGATGGTGGTGGAAGAGGATTAGACTGCCCAGTCCTTTGCATAATTCTGCTTTCCTTTTGGTTTTCCTGATCAAACTACTTGCACTATGTACTTTCCAGACCAACCCAATGCCCGGTGGAAGTCCTCTTTTATCAGCGGAATTTCACCGACGGCGAATTTGTCCCTCAGAGGGTCAGATCAAGCCAGCCATGAGTGAGCCAACTGAATCCAGCTTTTGTGTCCTATCTCATGTCTCACGTTTGGCAAAACACGCTTATGAGAAAGAGCATTTCTGAGCAGGTGGCCCCTGGGATGCAGGTTGCTAAACGTGAAGTGTGACAGTTTCCTTTTCTTGAGCCTCCTCAGTCCTAGTGGCCAGTACTGGGATGTACTGCCTGTGGCCCTGGGCACAGGTAGAGCAAGGGCTCTACTGAGGGACTAGAAGGGAGACGATGAACAGGGTTCAGCATGTGTCTGGTGTCTATGGAGGAAAACATTGGAAGAGTGGTACATTTTTAGACATTACTCTGATTTTTGCTTCTCGTGTAGAATAAAATGAGATAACGGGCCAAATTGTGGTCTCAGTGACAGTGACACAACCCTTCTACTTGCAGCAGGTTACTCAGAGGTTAGGTGTGCAGAATAACACTTTAAATAGTAGATCAGAAGTAACCTCTTTAACTTTATTCTGTACAGGAACAGATTGTAGCTCTTTATCTTCTATGTAAACCCCCCCCACCCTTCCCACCCCCCCAAATACCCTTTTCATTTGGGCATTCCGTTAAAGAAGACACAGACCTATAATCAGCTAGAGCCATGCAAGGGCTACAAGTGTTAGGTGAAAGGGGCCTTCAGGATCAACACTGATTTTTACCGATGGTGGCTTTCATTCATACAAGTTAAACTTGGGAACAGAAAGCTGAGTCTGCATCCACATCTCAGTGGTGGGGAACTCTGGATTTTATACGTAACGTTGGCTGTACGGACTGTACCATTTGCTTTTATGCCCTTTGGGAGTTTGATCCTCAATCCTGTCTTTGTCCATGGACAGCAGCCTATTCGCTTTATCGGAAACCTCTCTAAAGCAACAAGGATCTGCTTGGGCGGACTTGATGCCCTGGGGACAGGCTATAGCTGCCTTCATGTTTTCTTTGAGTATTTTTTAAGAAGTGTCAGTGCAAGGAACAGTTTATGAGTTTGCTGACAATACAGGAGTAATAAGCATTTCTATTGACAATTAGCCTTTTGCAGAACAGTGTTTGCTAGTCACTTGGGAGCCAAAAGAGCAGAAAATCCCTAGGGAATCATCAGGTGAGCATTTGGGATAAGGGGTAAATATTAGGGTACACAATATAGGGCTGAATGTGAAAAGATGAGGTTGCATGTTGGGACTGGCTGGAAGGATGTGGGCATATGGATTTGAATGTAGGCCCATAAATTATCAGGCATATGAGCAGATGGACTGGAAATTGAAGAGGGGCCCATATTGTAAGGCTGGAGTGGTTAGGAAATTAGGTGTTGGATACAGATAATGAGGCTGTTGTCAGTAGGATATGGGGATCTGGAGAACGGGTGCTGGACATATGTAAAATTGTGAAAGTTGGGATGTGAGTGAACGGATGTAGGCATGGGTACAGGGATCAGGGTAAAAGGAGAGGAGCCTAAGGGCTAGGGAACCAAGCAATAATCCCAGCCAATCCTGAATTTGTCCATCTCAGTCTCAGCTGTCCGGAGGGCAATCAGATGGGCCCACGTGAAGCCCCACACTTTCCTTTCCACCACAAAGCGCAGTTAGAGTGCAGCTGGGCTTGTTTTCTTTGTTTGCCAACCAGTGACATGGAAAACATTTGTTGACTCAGAGAGCTTTTTGTCGACTGATGTGTTTGGTAACTTTGTCAGATGTGACTTGTCCACACTGCTCCCCAGAGACAGGATTTGGGGAAGGGGGAGGAGGAGGAGGCGACAGGAGTGGAGCTGGCATCCAATCCTCTCCAATACCACCATCCCATTGTAGTGCAAAACAGAAAGGAAACAAAACCCGAGAGAGTGAAAGAGGAGCATCAAGCGTCAGAGGAACTGGTCTGCCATTTGGGTGGCGGGGAGGGGTGAGACTTGGAGTTTTATTTTTGAAGGGTTTTTTAATTATTATTTTGATTTGTTGTTGTTGTTTTTGTTTGCTTGGGTTTTTTAGAAAATTGGGGGGTTGTTCTTTTTTTTTTTTAAATCCTTTTTACAGACCTTCATGACAAAGCATAAAAACACAGTTATATTTATATATCTATTTATATATTTCTTCATTTCGTCGGTCGGTTTGTAATTGTTGCTCCATCCTCCTGTCTGAGCTGATTGTGTGTCACAGAAGTTGTGGGTGCGTGTGAGGTTCAGCCCAGCTCTGGCCTCGAGGGCACCGCGCAGCCAGCACCAGGAGCCATGCCCGGGGGTGGGATGAGGTGCGTGGGGAGTTACAGAAAGTCACTTGGTCCTTCTCTTGTTTGCCAGATGGGCAGGGCTTAGTGCCACCATCTCTGGTCTACCCAGGCTGTTCCTTCTGTCCTGGGAAACAGGGCGATGGTCACAGGGTATGCATTCTGAAGAGTTCACCACAGAGGAGCATGTCTTTGGGGATCAGTGTTTTGTGAGCAGCTGTCTCCCTACTTCCCCCAGCCCGTACCGCTCCCAGGAGAATGGGGTCCCGCAAGGCAATGGCTGCCAGTTCCCCTCCAGTCTTGGGAGCGCAGGAGGTTGAGCTGTGCCGAGGTGCTGTGGAGGGCTCCTGAGGTGCCTCAGGGTGCAGGGGGATGCAGGGAAAACGGGGTTCTCAGTCTGGCGTGGTGAGCGGTGGAGAGGGAGGTGTGCTGCGGGGAGGCACGGCGAGGCTCTCTTCACCTTCCCAGGGGCAGAGGGATGGGTCAGACAGGTACAATATGGAGGCCTAAGCTGTCACCCTGCAGTTTCATGTGGTTTCCATGGTAGCTAGTGGCGGTCATAGGCAGCGGCAGCAGTGGGAGGTGCGGAGCCCCGGGATGTGGCACTATAATAATAAGGGGAACCTGAAAGTTAACACAGGAGAAGAATGGACTGGTTGAAAGGACAAACAGTAAATAAAATAAAATAAAATAAAAAATTAAAAGGCAAACAAAGAAAAGAAACGAAGGAGAACTAAAACCAAAAGAAACAAGGAAAAGGAAAGGGAGCAAAAGAAAGAACCTTGTGGTCTTGGCTGTGGCAGGGGCCAGTGGGAGGCAGTCAGTGGAGGCTTTCCAAGGCCATGCTTCAAAGAGAAGTTACCAAGGCCCCTGGGTGTAAAGGCCCTCTGTGGGAAGCTATTCTTGGTCCTTCTAACCATCACTGAGGAGCTGAGAGGGAAGCATCAAGCACTGAACAGAAATACCCTACCCCGTGCTTGGTTAAGGGCACCAGGGAGCTTCTCAGCATGTGCTGAGTGTGTCTGCTAAGGTATGGTGGGCTGGTTTTAAAAGCAGGAGGGGAAAGGGAACAAAATTACTTTGTTTTATACTTGGGATTTTAGTCACATGTGGGAATGAAAGCTCTCTAGTTATTGAATGTTTGTTAAATAGTGATTGATTATTAAGATTGCATTTACTGAGGTTTAACAACACTGGAATAAAATGTGCATCTATTATCCAGTTGTTAAACCCTGTAAATATGTAGTTAATAATCACAGCTGATTTATTTTACATATAATAAATATCTTCCTGTTTTCTTGCAAAGAGTTGTTGTGTTAGAAGATAGGGTATTACAATAATTTTTTCCCTTCTGAAAAAAAAAAAAACTGACTTTTTCTGGTCATAGTGGAGTTACTACAGATGGATATATTCCCACAAGAAAGCTCAACTGACAATTATAGATGCAGTGCTGAAGGCTGTCTCACATTCTAAACAGTGTTCCACCTGATCTTATAAGAACTCCTACTGGATTTCCAGGTCTTCAGCAAAGATTAGGTTGGGAGAGGAGTAAAAGCTTATCTGGGTTTTTGATTGGACCTTGGATGGATGCTAATTGTGGCTGGAGACAATAGTGGAACTTGAATTTAGCATCTGATCTGGATTAAACTGCGGATGCAGCCCAAAAAGACAGAATTGAGCTGGAATTCTAAGTGATCTCATGAAAGAACTGGCTTCAGCTCTTTCATGAAGAGGATTATAGCTGATGCATGAGATCTATATTCCCATCCAGACACTGGACTAGAGAGTGAGCAAAAAGACCCTTCATCTGGCCAAATATTTGAGAACCCTTTTCAGAAACAAACAAACAGAGAAAAGAAAACAAAGAGACAAACAGAAGGAGCGCGAAGCTGGGGGTGCGGTGGGAAAGTGGTACTCACTTAGTAATGCAGGGTTGCTGAACCGCCAGGCCTCGTTGTAGGTTGTGTACTGAGGGTGGCTGTAGGGGTTCCCTGAGAACTCGCTCCCTGCAAGAAATCAAGGAAGGTGTGAAATACAGTTAAGGATGAAGATCTATCTGTACTGTGTCATTGAGCCAGTGTTTGTGGTGAGTCCGTATGCCATCAGGAAAACTAGTGTATGTAGCTTCCTTGCCCAGCTGGGACCCTGCCCTTCAGGTCACCATAGGTTTTGTGCACTCTGTGTGCAGTGTTGCTTATCTGTACAATTAAAAATCAAGAGATTGACCTCATAATGAATAAATTAGTTTAAAACGATATATTTAAAAATACAAATATTAAACAAACTGGCTTTGCCTTCTGATTTCTGATTCTCAGGCTGCAGTATGATTGCACATGCAAGCTTTTTCTACATCTATCAACTTTCTTTTAAATAGTGTCGGTGACAAGAAGTGGCACGGGAGCTTTAAGGTACAACACTCTCAATAAACTCCTCAGAACCAGCAGTGCTGTTGCTGTCAGTATGCACAGTTAAGTTTTGTCTTTGGGGCACTGAAGGGTGACAATGTATTGGTGCAGAAGCATATTTTTTGAGCTTGTTATTGGAGCTGTTCTGAGAGTAGGATAGGATTAAATGTAAAACAAAAAGAGTGATTCATATGTTTCCCATTCTTTCTTACTCTTTGACGATGTTAGTCATGAAAGTGATTCAGAGACTCACGTTTATGATTAATCAGTGAGTTACAGAGAAAAATTTCTGTATTCCAGTTCCAGAAAAGAAACATCCGATGGTCATTACATTAGGTGCTATCTTGAATGTGGAAGACAAGCTGAGCAATGGATCCCTCCTTCACATTTGGCGAAAGAGGCACAAACCACAAAACTTGTGAACTTTGTGATCTAATAAGACTCTGAACAGGGATTTGAGTGTTGCATTCTTCTTAAATGTTTTATTGTCCATAAGGAGCTGGATCTCTTTGTATTATAGATGTCTGCCCAGGGCTAGGGGAATTATATTTGGGAACTGGTAGGTACGGTATTGCATTCAAATTAAATAAATCTCCCAAAACTTAAAAAAAAAAGAAACAAAAAAAAACTATGACTCTGTTAAGAAAAATAGTCATTATGTGACTCAATTTGATGCAGTACCAATAGGCGATGGGTGACATCTGAAAAGCATTATGTGCTCAAAAGGCAATGAGTGAACAGCGTGACATAGCTTCTGGTCTGCTCCAAAGGGCGTGTGGAGAACAAAGAAGTGTTGGGAGAGCAGCTGGGGTCCCTGCTAGGTGCCATGGAGGAGGAAAAGGAGGCAGCACATCTTGTGCTGCTGTGTTGGATGCTTGTGTTGCAATTACTGAAGAAATGTCAATTAATTATACTGTAATCTCTGCAAATCTCCCCTCAAAGGAGAGTTAAAGCAAAAAATGTGTATTCTCAAGTGGTAGAAGTGAAGCCTGTTGAAGCTGGTGTATTTGCAGTGATTTAAACTTGAGAAGGATCTGTCCCACTGGGTCCTTTAAAGATGCTCAGAATAACCAAAGCAGTGTATGTTTCAAAACCATTTACCATCCAAAACTCCTTTACAGTAGTTTTTAGTTTCAGCATAAAAATATATTTAATATGACAGACCCTAATAAACATTGTTTTAGTGACAATAACTCAGCGTATTTTCGTATCTAGAAACATTCTACATTGGAAATCACAAGAGGTGTCTGGGAAGGAATAGGTGAAGCCTATTATGGTGCCTAAGATGACGTGGGGTAGGACACAGGCAAAAAACAGCAGATAGTCCAGGTTTACCTCTACAGCTAATCATCTGTGGGTATAGTTGGATGAATTTGACCCCCAAGGAAGAAAAAAACCAATGCAAATGAGAATTACTGCTTTGAAATGCCTCACATAGAGTTAACTTCTTGATGTAGAGAAGTTCTGATGTTTCAAGGCTTCTGTCTCACCTTCTTTCTAGTTGTCACCCTAAACTGTTTATAGCATTCCTAAAGCATGGGTTAAGTAGAGGAGAAAGAGCCCCAGCTATGGAGAGCCAGGGAGGAGAGAGGGCAGCCACTGGAAACAGTGTTTATTGACGAGGAGTGAAAGCATGCATGCAGCAGGATAATGAGCTTTTGAGCTCAACTGTGACCAAGAGGAACTGAGCTATCGCCTTCCCGGATCACTAATGAAACAAGTGTAATTTCCTCATCAACATTGGATTCTGTTTAACGACTCCCTGCCGTTGCCATCACCAGCCCTCTGCAGGCTCTGTGCTCTATGTAAACTGCAGTTCCTTTCAGAGAATGCTCACTTCACCAAAACTATCTGCAGAAACTTGATGGACTTTCTGGGAAAGCGGAAGAAGTGAGCCAGAGATCAAAGTGCTCTGTTACCTTTGCAGGAAGCACTTCTCAGATGCACAAATTTCATCCTTCTCTGAGTGATTAACTCCTGCTTTTTCAGGTGTGCATGCAGGGGCTGCTCGTTTCCATCTATGTCCATCCCATCACCCCAGATTACAGGCAACTGCAAATGCAGGACGTGTATCTTACTGCATTGTGCACATAGACTTCCAAGATACTGGCTGGCATGACTGACCATGTTGCATGGATGTACAGTCACTAGAGACAAGCTTTTCTCTAGACTACGTGGGGGAGAACTCCAGTAAAGGGTTGTCATGGGCAGAACAGAAAAGCTATGGTTGGCACTGGTCAATCTTCTCAGAAACAGCTTTCTGCTGGAAAATGCTGTCTCACCGAAATGGAAATGTTTTGCATGTGCTTGTCAGCTCACTGCAGTTTTGGAAGGAAAAGTTCTGAAATGATTGCAAATTGAAACAAAGTATGATGTTTCAGCTTCCTTGTTTTGCTTCATTTTGCCTTTCTCATCTCATTTAATTTCCTTTCAACTCTTCTATTATTTTAATATGTCCTGACATCTAGAACATGTTGTCATTATTGAAATGTTTCATCCTGATGTTTGCAAATTGAACTATTTCAAGATTCTGACTCCTCATCCCAATGCAAGATGAAAACAAATGTCAAAAAATCAGAATTTTGCATGAGTTGGAAATTCTGCTTTCTGGTCAAGTTCTGCTTTTAGCTTAGAGCCTTTATTTAGGGAAAATAGAGCCTCTTTCTCATGTTTGCTTATATTGGACAGTGATGTTTGTTTACCTGTCAGTAATCCCTTGCTTCCTATTTCTGATATACCTGATGCACTGGCTCTTGGTCTTTTTGGCCTCAGGGGGATGTAGCAATCCAGTGGTGATGTGCTGCTTTGTTTTCCCTTTTTGGCGTGGACTCTTAGCAGCAAGCACAGAGGATCGATCTCTTGAGGCCCATATTCGGTGTAGTTTGCACTCTGGGAACCTTCTCTACCAGTATTTCTTGGTATCTGTATTTAAATCTTGGTACGTTCAGTCTTCTAATACAGAAACTATGAGGCATGAAGTGAGCCTAGCAGGTGGCACGTTCAGAACAAATAAGGGAGGTAGTTCTCACACAACACTCAGTTAAGCTACAGAACTTTTTGCCATAGGCTGCTACAGATATTAAAGGCTTATATTGGTTCAAGTGGCACTGCTTAAAATTGTGGAGGGGAATTCTGTCCAGTGTTTAATATTAAACAGGAAGCTACCAACTGCCTTAGAAAGTCTCTGAGCTGCTACTTGTTGCAGGCAGAGAGGTCTTTCACAAAAGTGCTGATACTGGCTTGCTTTACTCTTGCACTCTTCCCAGGATTCACTTTTGGCCTCTGACAGAGAGCAGTGGCTGAAGAGACCTGCGGTGTGACCTATTAAAGCTGATCTTGTGTTCCTACCCAGGAAGCCTCTTTATCTCCAGCTTGTTGGCTTCCATCACATAAGAAGACAGGAACAGAAAGGCTGCCAGGCTGGAGCTGACCAGCGGGGCCTGACCAGCACAGCCAGGACTCGGCACTATGTAGAAAGATGCAGTAACTAATGCAGGATGCCTGAGCAGGCGTCAGGAAGACTTTCCATGACTGAATCTGGGCATCAGTTCTAATGTAAAGATGTCTGTTAGACTTGAATAATCTCTTTGGATTATAACTCAACTTTCTTCTTCATCATTCTATTCCTAGCAGTTTTTCAGGGTTGGGTTTTTTTTTTTCTTTTTTTCTTTTTAATTTCAGTAGCTGTGTGTTTTTAGAGACGCTCTTATCTTACAGTAAGTAGCCTCTGCATCAGATCTCCTGTTCTTGGATAAATTATTCCTGTGATTAGCAGTCTTAAAATCATTGTCCCAGTTTAGGTGTCAGTATCACCCTTGTATTGAGGGTGTTAAAATTACATAGCAGACACTGAACATGAGGTCCTGTGTGTTCAAAGTTGAGAAGAACCCTGCCTGTGGTTTAGAAATAAGTATTCAAAGAGTCATCTATTTTAGTGCTACCAATCATTTCTGTATTGCGTGACCTACGAACTATAACTGACATGTATGTTGTTAACTGAATTTGATTACTGTTACGGAGTGCTTTTTAAAATTGATTTATATCATCGTAGTGCTCCTCTGATTCTGGAGCCAAGTTGAAACCTTCTCTCAGAAAAACTCAGCGTAGGTGATGCCCTGAGTTTTGCAAGCTCTGCAGCACCCCAAAAATTCAGCAGCCATCTATACTGAGGGACTGAAGGGGGTTTAAGGAGGGTATCCATTTTACCTGATCTGAAGGTCTCAGCATAGTGCAAGAGCTTTTTATATGTCTTAGGATCATATGCAATAGGCATCTTGCTAGCTGCAGAATGTGACCATAGGCATTAGCTAGTACTTTGTGGTATATAAACAGTGATTTGTCATTTAAAGGTGTTAAGGCTGACCTACAAACATTCCCTATTGGTGATATTTTCACTGATTAACTGTGCTGTGCAGCGTGAGCTTGTTTAGCTGGCTGTTTCAAGGTTTGGATGAGGGTTAAATAGACTCACAAACCCTGGAAATCATTTTGCAGTGATCTAAAAGCTTTCCCTTAGCTTTCTGCCACTACACTTCACAGTTGCTGTCTGAGTCATTCCTCTGATAGCAGAGGTTGCAGAACAGGCTCTACCTGCTCATTAGCTATTGCAGCTCCCATAAGCAGAAAGCAGTGCAGATGAAGTCTTGAGTCCTGAGCTACTGTGGCTGAGAAATGAAAATCCTGCCTCTTCATTTATCTACTTGGGCTAGCTGTCATCTGAGAACTGGAGAGTAAAGACTGTGGGAATAACCTTCTCAATTTTTCAAGGGTAAATGATCCCCTGAGCTCCCCATACCCTGGGCAGCATTACTCAAGACATTTGCCAAACGAATGTGCTTCTTCCAAGGCTTTGGGTGGGAAAAGAACAGTTTGCCTTGCAGTGTAGGATTAGGTAGACAGAGCTCTTGAGCTGGAGGCACTGTCTTATAAACAGGAAGTGGGTAAGTTGCTGGCTGTTGAAAGTGAATAGTTTCTCCTGAAATGCTGTTAATCATTGTTGAGCTCTTAGCTAGTTTAGGCTGTGGACACCAGGTCTCCAAAACCTGCAGGTGTTAAATTACCATTGACGGTTTGCAGTTTGAAGCCCTGTCTTTAGACAGACGTAAGTTGTTACCCTAAGTTAGTGACCAGCTGAATATCCTGAGCCACGAGGAGTACATAATAATCTGCACGGATCATTGAAAAATAATTGCATTAGTTAATGAATACTAAGGTTAATTAATTACCAATTAATTGGCACAGGTTATAGATAGCTAGTTGCCCATAGCAGCAGTGAATCAGTTACCAGGGGAAAGACATACACTGCAGAATGGGTGATGAGCTACTTTGGTTTTAGGCACCTGACATATTATTTGTGAAAAGAATAGACGTCAATGGCAGCAAAGCAATAACAAAGCCAACTGTGAAAGCTGTTACACTGCTGGTATGCTGTTCAAACACGTGTGCACCATTATTGAATTCTGGACTTACCAGGAACCATTCCTGCCAGAGTTGAGGTTGGGTAGCTGCCTTGTCCAGTTGGGGGAACATGGGGTGGGTAGCCAGGCAAGGTGGTGCTTGCCATATCACGACCTGAAAAAGGAAAGAATTGGAACAGGCGATCAGTAGGGATAGGGTCATTCAGTATTGATTTGATATCACCTTTGTCCCACCATCATTTGACTAGCAGTTTGATGGGCAAGTGCTGTGCGGCCTGCAGCACATATGTACTGACCTTCCACTGAAAGTTTTGGGGGAAGATTGTGGCACTTTTGATCTCAGGCTATAAGGATGAATGTTAAAACTTAGCACTGTGAGGCTCAAAAGAATTTATTTTCACTGTCAATTTTTTTAGCCCTTTGGAAATGTTGGATCTATTTTAAGTAGATCAAAATGGCCCTAAGCTGCACAGAGAATGGCAGCACATTAATTGCCAGAGTAGCTGGGGTCCCTTCTATAAGCAGTCGATGCAGTTCCAAAAATGTGGTGATGTTGCCTAAGGGCATGATCGATGTGTAAGGCACTAGAAAGTGATCCAAGAGTTTTCTGCTCCTGTCTCTGTTCCCACTTCTGCTGTTCACCTGCTGGCACTTTTAGGCAAGTCACTTCACCTCTCTGTGCTTCTTTTTATGCTGCAAACTCTTTGGTGCAAGGGCACATTCCCAGTACATTTGCACAGTGCTTATCGTGAGATCAATAGTTGCTGGACAACTTCCAGGTGCTGGTGTAATATATAATAACAGAATTGTGCAAATTAATTTGAATGTCACTTCATTTTTATCACAGATACAGGTTTTTGTTAGTAGTTCTCCAAGTCTTGGTATCTTCTCTCCACCAAAGATGTTAGAAAGAGGTATGGGCCAAGTGGATGATGGTAGTTTATTTTTCATCTCTTAGGAAGTACAGCTGGAGGCTTCTTGGTTGATGCCAGAGGCATTTCCTCATTTGGACTGGTTAGCCTGAAAATGGGCCAGCCAGAAGGGCATTTTGCTGTTAGTGCTTATTGCATTTAAATGAACTGAAATCATCTCAGAAGCTGCTGGGAGTTTCAAGCCAAAACCGAAAAAAAAAAAAAAAAAGGGTAAATAAATTAAGATAATCTTTCCTCTGCAGCTGCTGGGAGATTTACAGCTCAACCTCCAGTGCTGCCTACTGAGATCTCAGCCTGCTCCAGCCATCCAAAGTCTCTCATCTTCCCTAGGTGAGCTGTAGCTCACCAAGAAGTTTGTGCCATTTGTTGCTCCTTTCTGAAGTGATGCCTATACTGCCTATTCTTAGAGAGCTGGAGTTTGACATACCTTTGGAAGTGACAGTTTAAGGATGTTCCACTGACCACTGGATTCACTGGAACTGTGCTGGGATGTGTGATTGGAAGAATAAGAATTGCTTTAGCTTGACTAGGGTAGAACAGTAACTGATAAGCAAGCCCTAGAACAAGCATGGATGTTGTCAGAGGTGTCAGAAATAAGTAACAGTTACATGGCAGAGTGAAAACAAAATCAACGTGGAGAATTACCCCTGGGGGAGGAAATTTCTCTAGAATTAGGTGGGCTAAAGCAGTGTCGTTGCTTTTGTAGATCTTGACTAAAGATTGCTGAGGTGATTTGCTCAAGAAAAACGAAAAGCAAGTTCTTTCTCCCTGAAGAGATTCCTGAGCCACAGCTGACATTCCTAGCTCACTTTGTCTGAAAAAATGGCCACAGAACTGCTAGGCAGAGATCGAGCCATTTTCCAGCCACTCCCCAGTACTGATAGAAATAAATATATGTAATGCTTTGAGGATTTATATTCTACACTCTTCTACTCTTTTATCACCACTATTGCTTTAGTGATTTGTAGTTGCACGTTAGGCAGTATGACTGATATCAACTAGACCTAGTTCTTTTTTTCTCACGTTCTTTTAAGGGAAGAAAATATTTATGCTTCAAATTCATGTATTTTTGGTTTTCTTTATTCGCTACTCAGAGATGTAGATGATGAGTGAGAAAACAGTGTCACTGAAAAGTTAGAGAGAGCGTTATATAGTAACAGGCATAATTAATTCATTTTGACACCTCCATTCGTGTGAGAATACATACACACTCACTCTGCTACCCGATCTGCACGCATACGCCCCTATGTTTTTATTCAGATGTGAGCTCACAGAGGCTGATATTCAAAATTCAATGTGGAAGATTTGCTTGGAAGTAATCATCTGTCAAAATCCCAATCTTGAAGGTAACAAACAAGCACAGTATCACTAAGATGAATAAGAATCCTGCAGAGGAACTCTTAAGTACTACTACATAGAAGCAACCCCCTTCCATTACCTCTTCTCATTACCACCAAGTAAACAAGATAATTAAATTATTGTACTGGAAGGTTATGGCAAAACTAGCATTTGTCCTGCTTATAGCATGCTTCCAGTTCTAGTCACCCTCCTTTCTCCTGGAGCCTTCTGAGTGAGAACCTCATCTTCATCACCCTGCCTTTCTTTGAGCTTTTGAACACTTTCTTCCAAGTCTAATTCTCTGTAAAGATCCTAAGGCAAGTTCCTCTCCTGAAACACAGTGCCTTCCAGCTTAGGGGGTGGTCATATATGACACTATCCCCACTGAAGCACATTGTTGGAGAAAATCTGTCAGTAGAAGCCCTGGCTTAAAGGAATACCTGGAGCTTAGGGGGCTCTTATTGGCTGCAGTAAGATTTGGACAAGGTTATGAATGCAAAATTCTTTTCTGTAGTTGCTTGCTACTGTCCTACAGGGAGGTTTGGAAACACAAATATCTGAGAAGACAAAGGCAGGATGTTAAGTCAAAAGAGAAAAAAAACTATAGGAACATGAAAGAGGTAGAGGTAAGATATGTTTCTTGAGCACTAGGAACTGTGGTCTGCACTCTGAAGAACTTGCCTGATTTACATTCTTTGACAGTGGAGTGACAGCACTCTCAGTCATCACCTAAAAAGATTGCCTCTATTTCATCCAAGCTACCCCTGAGCTTCTGCAGCAGTGATGCTTCAGTCACCCACACAGGAGCTTCCCTTGATACCTACCTTAAACTCTACTCTCCTTCCTCCCCTCCAGCCTGCTGTACCTAAGTGCTCCATTTCTGCCGCCTCCTTCTGTCCTTCCCTTGAAGGCCACCACAAGTATGTATGCGCTTGGCTATAAGACTTCAGAGTTTCTAACCCACTCTTCCTGGTCATGACATTCAGACCATGCCTTTTATCTTGACTGCCTGGCCTATCACACGGAGGTGCCATGGAAGCAGCTGTTTCAGTGCAGCTCACAGTGTAGTGGGGGCACTGCTCACCTACTGACTGCATACTGGTCTCACTTGGTAGCTTTCACAAGCCATGCTGAATAACCATGCTAGCAGTCCCAGGGGTGGCTAACTTACTCAAGCTGCAACCATCTGCCTTAGGCTAGCACACAGAACCTTTGCTGGGCCCGCTGTACACAGGGGAGTTATGGTTATGGAGACAATGAAGGATTTTGCTGTACACATATTTCCTTACTAAGCCCCAGGCCCATCCAAGTGGGTCACCCGGTCACTTCTGTGTAGTTACAGCTTTTTTTTCCCCCATTTTATTCTACAAAAATGAAGGAATGGCGTGAAGTCTCCCTTTGATTCTCCATGGAGCTGGGAACGCATGCTGCATACGCAGAACTGGAACACCGTTGCTCTGCTTCCCACTTGCACTCAAAGAGCTTGCAGCATTCACTGGTCTCCCCATCAGGTGAAACTGACCCCCTTTCCTGCAGCATCCCCACTGTGTTTGTGGCCAAGGCCGGTTACCTGCTATCAGAGGCTGGCTGCTGGACTGCCCAAAGTGGGCACCATGATGAAGGAAGGCACTGTAGCAAGGCGTGGACGCATCGTCTGAAAGGGTCATGTGGAAGGGCTGAAGTTCAGCCTGCCCAGAGCCGACCGGCGTGGTGGGGGTGAAAGGGGTGAGAGAGGCTCCATGAGGCTCTTGCTTTATACTGAGGGGAGAGGAGAGGTTTTCTGTGGTAGGGTAAGGGATGGACACAGACAGACAAAGGGAACAGGGGGAGGAAGAGGAGGGTGGGAAGGGAGGAGAGGAAGAACAAAATGGGTAAATGAAAATGAAGTGGTTAAAATCTACAGGGAAATTAATTTAAAAACAAAAATAAAAAATAAAAAGGTTAGGAGTAGATCAGAGGAGCCAGTGCTGAGACAACAGCAGTAAATGCACCCGGGGGCTAGGCTCTGACTGCAGTGATGCCTCTGCAGGGCAGCAGGGTACGAGAAAATGGAGTGCAGTGGCGGATGGGAGGGATGGGATGCAGGGAAGTGTGGGAGGGAGCATGCGGGAGAAGGAGGACAGGAAGAAGCATGGGGTTGGGAAGGAGAAGAATGCTCTGAAGCTTCTGTGCTCCCTTTCCTGCTGCTTTCTCTTGCTCACGTGACGATGCTATGTTCACACAGTTTGGCCCAGGGAATTACACCCCTTTGTCTCTTCAAACCCAAGGTAACCTTCCCCAGGAGAGCAGCATGGTTATGAGCACCTGTTAAAGAGGATGCTAGGTGTAATGGCTAAAGCTCGTCAAGTCAAGCTCCTTAAAAGCTTTGACAAAAGAGGTGCTGCTGAAGTTTGCAGTGGTTAAAAAGAAAAACTGAACAGTGCCATTAAATAGGTAAATAAATAGATAAATAATCAATTGATCTTTTTTACAGTGGTGTGCACCCAGTACTGTCTCTGGTAGTTCCCATACAGATAGGCTGATGATCAGATACAATGGAGGAGAGGAAATGTGGGAAACTTATATAAGGTCTTATTTTAATTAGTGTTTGCATTAAACCTCCATTTCTGATGTGCAGATTTGCACAATAGATAGAGCTTTGAAGCTGCTCTTAACTGAGCTCCCAGGTAAGAAGTCTGGGAATTGTAGAACTCTGCACCTGAAGTGTGGTACTCCAGTACGCCCGGTGTTGTTGGGTCAGCAGTATTGGAGTCCTGTATTTAAACAGCTGAAAGAGAAGCATGGATGACATGCTCACATGTAGTCCAAATCACCTAGCAAACCAATCTTCCTCAGGTAAACAAAGCCAATTAATAAAAGCTATCTCTCTGCTATGATGGCAGATAAGTTAGTTGTGGTGGTTTTGATTTATACAGAGGTACAAATGTGACGTATAATTAGACCATGAATCTGGCCTCATTAAAGTAGAACCGGCTTTAACTGACTCCAAGCACAATATTGTGAGGCTGCAGTGCTCACCTCAACAATAAAGGGCTGGGCAGTTTCTGTCTGTGAATGTTGTTTATCCTGAGGCATTTGTTTCCAAAGGTTTGTTACCTAGCCGAAAGGATAATTTTCCATCTGTGTTCTCTTCCAAGTACCTCTAACCTGGATGGCCAGCAAAGATCCATGAGCTGTGAGACTCCTTTGCAGTAAAGACATATGGTCATGGGTCAGTTGATTGGGAAGGATCAGTTCTGGACAAAAGGAGTGCAGTTCCTTTTGGTTTAGATCATGTAGGAAAGCCTCTGGTATGCTCAGGGGGGACTGTCATTTCTCCTCCACTTTTGTAATTGGAAGTTCTGTTGGACATGGAACTTTTCTTAGGGATGTGATAAACAGAAGCTTGATTCTGTGGTGATTATTACCCAGTTAATTAGAGTCACCAGAGTGAGCAGCACATCAGCTTCCAGGCTCTGCTTTTTACTGCTGGATACTGCCCTACAGTCCTACAAGTGAGTCTTCCTTAAGCCAGTGCCCAGTCAGTAGGTGGAGGACCCCAAATCTATTTCTCTCTTGGCTCCACTGTCATCAGACGTCAAGGAGTGTACAGATCTGCCAAAATAAACTGGGGAGTCCTTGGTGCTGGGCATTGTCCTGGCTCCTTGCTGCTCTCTGTGCTGTGCAGGAAAGGACAGGTGTAGGGAGCCGCTGGGGAGAAGATGGACGTGGGAAATGTGGGTGGGCAGAAGCAAGAGGTGCTGTGGGCAGAGGTTAATCCTGTTTGCACAGCCCCTGGGCACGTTGGGTTTCCTAGTCCCTCCCCTGCTTTATTTCTCTTTTAAAGCATGGAATTTTCAGCTATAATCCTTCCTAAACCGTGGCATTTTTCAGGCGCTCTGTGTAAGTGAAACCATAATCTCTGGTAAAACAGACCGCTTAAGCTGCTGTAGCATTAGGCCAATCTGATCCAGCCCCTGGATTTCCGCTCTGCCCAGCCACCACAGAGAGGATTTCAGCCTGAAAGACTGCCTAAAGCCCTCACGATGGGAATAACAGTGCCAGGCCTTGCCTTGCAAAGCTGTGCAGGGTTAAGGGACCAGAAGCTATTTGTCCTGGTGCTCTGAGGCTGTTAAAGCCCCTGTCAGGCTTGCTGCAGAGATGAGCCTAGCCTTCTCTTGAACACATCAAGGCTTATGAAGAAAAATTCCTCACACCTTGCAGACGCAGCACCACTTAGTGCAGGGGGATAAAGAAGTCAAGAGTAAGATGGCAAAGAGAACTGGGACACAGTGCTGCTGAGCACTGCTCTCTAAGAAAAGCAGAGGAGAGGAGGGCAAGGTGAGACACCAAATGTTTGCACGACCACACCTCAGACTTCTACGCATCTTTTTGTCTGTCTGTCATTCAGTTTCCACTCTGCAACTGTGTGGACATAGCTTATACCCCGTGCGTTGTTACTGGTGGGTGGCAGTACGAATTTTACCCCTCTCTTCACTTACTGAGAGCACCTGGATTCTGTCTCTGATAGAACTCCTACTTCTGCTGTGCTGGAATAATTGTCCCAGCAGTGAATTATAGCTTCAAAGTGTGTCAGTAGCAGATGAGATCAATTGATTGATCTATTTATCCACACGTGAGTGACACAGTCCCATTTTTCATTTTAACCACCTCAAACTTCAGCTGCACCGATTTTGTTTCCACTTCTGATTTTCTCCAATCTCTAATTTTTTTTTTGGTATATGGGATGGAGAGCAGGAAAGGGAGTTCCGTAGTTGGCCCTTCCTGTCCCAAGTCCTACTAGGGCCTGCAAGCCAGCTCTCGTGGCAAATCTGAGTCTCATGGGGGTCCCTCAGTGAGATGGTACCGGGGAGGCCCAAGATATCTAACAGCATCTTACTGGTATGGAAATGGACCTGTGAATGTCTAGGGGATGGGATGAGGTGTAGCCCCTCTCCAAGGGAGCAGAAAGCTATTCCTCTTCCAGACTCCTTTCTTCTAAATGGCACACTATAGCCTTGTTTATAAGCAACAAAAAAATATCACCCAGTGTCGTGGTGGGGGAAATTTATAAGGGTCAGCAGGATGGGGATATAGCTGAGAACATAGCAGAGGACTACATATTTTCTGCATCTCCAGCTCCTTTCTTTCCAACTGTACTTGCTGAGTTATGGCTGTTTTTCTTCCTTTCTAACCCTCTCCTCCGTTATTCTGGCGGAGAACTAGAACTGGTGATCTCTGGCCTAAATTCCCCCTGTGAATGAAGGGATTTTGGCCAGACAGGGTGAGAGGAAGATTCACAGCTTTGGGTTCCTACGGAGACTCATCTCAGCTTTTATCGCGCTCTCTGCTGCTGAAGGGAAAGAAGCAGGGAAGTTCACAGGACTAGAAAAGCAGCTTGCTTTTTGCTGCTGGTTTCTTGGAGGACAAGCTAGCTGCCTCTAGTGCTCCTTTTCTTTGCAGTAAAGGAAGCATATCAAGACGGCACATCCCTGCACTCTGAGATGGTGCACACCCACTTGAGGACACTGCTGATGGTTTTGCTAACGTTTAGAGTCCTTTTCCTGGTGTCTTTCTAAAGTATTTTTATGATCTCAATGCCTCATACTCTTTAGAGCACATACCCTTACAGCATCCCTCAGGGATCAGTTTAGTCTGTGAGGAACTCAGCACAAAGAAGATGTACACAGGGTCATGCAGGAAGCCTGCATCAAAGCTAAACTTTATCTCGCGTGGTTTTGAACCCTTTGCTTGTACCCACCACTGAAATTTTCCGTATTTACATTTCCCCTGTGCTAATAAATTCATTCATTAGGAAGGTTTCACTGTGGCAAGAAGAATGGGATGTGATCCTCAGTGTTCATAAACTGTGCATTTACACAACAGTCTGTGGAGTTGCACTGCTTCATCTCATGTGAGAATCTTGCCTCAGAAAAGTCAAGCAGAAGACCAAACTGTCAAGCCTGTCTTGGCTTTTGCTTTCTGCCATGTCAGAAGAACCACTTTTCCTGGCTTTATTTTGCAAGAGCATTATGCAAGTGGCAATGAAGATAAAAATCATCCTATCTTTTTTTTTTCTTTATTTGCATTAATAACAGACTTTTGCTAGAGCAACTGAAAAATACTTAAAAACCAATCTATTCCTCACTGTGCATTTCTTGCCTACTCTTTAAACTCCTTCTGACTGGAAAATAAGTTTTGAGCATCCAGGTTTTATCTTGTTTCTGCAAGATCTATCCAGATTCCTAGCCCAGTACTTAACTTGTGGGTCGATTAAATATATGTTCAAAGAAAAAGAAAAGGAAAAACAAAAAAAGGTTTGCTCTTGAATCGCTTTCCAAGAGAGTAAAAACTGTTGACACCACTGATGTCAAATTTTTAAATCCATATACCCCATTTTTTACAAAACTGAATTCTACAAACCTATATTTTTCATCTGATCTAATTAATTGCTGCTCTCCTTGTAATCTGACCTGCTACCTCTGTCTGTTACTTCAGAGAGAAACTGAGCTTTTGTAGTCATCACACCTAGCTAACCATAGAGCTGCCGATGCACCTATGACCTGGGCTTAATCTTTGAAACTAGTTGAATACTGTTAATGTCAATCACTTGAGAACACCACTGAAGTGAACTTTACGTGGCTTTAACTACATTTGTTTGCAGAGGGGACTGATAAAGGAAGATGCACTTCAAAGTCTGAGGGAAAAAAGTTGTGCCTGTACATTTGGCAAACACAAGTTCAGTGAGTTCATACTGTTGTCCTCTTTCTTGCATCACAGCCCGTTTGAGTGTTGCATTTACAGATTACAGCCAACCTTAAGAGAAGCATATACTCATGTTCCCTGGTGGGCTGGGGCTTGGATGTTAAATTTTAAACAAAATGCTTTTGAAATATATGCTGGGAAATGTAATTAGAACAGAGCACATTATTTTTTCACATAGTTAATACAACAAATAGGTGACTCCGTGACTTGCATTACAAGGATAGTCTGCTGATCAGAAGATAGGATACATCTTCCTGGGGAGTCCACAGTAATCCTACCCCTACAAAGAGGGGCCAAAGGTTGCCCTAAGCTCTCCATTTCTCTGAAAGGCTGCAGTGGGCAATTTTAATTGTACAAGCAGCTGGCCTGGTTAAATCCAATAGAGTTGATGGAGATCAAAAGTTATTAGCATCTGCTGACAGCTGTTGCTTAACTCAGCTATAAAGCACTGTCTTTGCTGTCAGTTAGCAAATATCTACATCACAAAAATTTTCATCATAGCCATATTTATTTGTTCCTTCATTTAGCCTCAAAAGAAAAGCCAAAAACTGAACTGTTGGCAAGACTGTGTAACTCTCTTCTCTATAAAGAAAGTCCCTTTTTGTCACAGTGTGTGGCAGCCTAAATGCCACCTCTTGCTAAGGAAATTGGGCAGGGAATGCCAATTCACTGCTCTTACTGTTACACTTATATGCTAATTAGGGAAGGCACTATTTCCTTTGGTCCCATCCATTTCTGTGTTCCTCAGTTCACTATGCTTTCGGGTCCATGAGTTGCTTTCTTCAGCATCATAAAGTTATTGTTAGTGAAGCTTCCATGATAAGCATAGAAATAGTTCATGTGATTCCTGTTCCCCCCTGCTATTCCTGTCATTTCCAGGGATCATTCATCTTATCATCCATCACTCTTGGCCAGTTGGCCTCAGGGAATAGTAAGGGAATAGTAGTGATGCCTTTTGCCATTCCAAATTCTTTGACACAATAAGAAGATATAATCTCTTTTTAGATATGGGAAACAGTTGATGAGATTCGGAGGTCCTGAGGACACCTACTTTTGCCACTTCCTCAACTTAAATAGAAGCTTGCAGCCTCTTTGCAGAAGCAAGCACTTAGTTCAGAAGTGCAATATATGGAACTGGGTGTCATTCCTCATCCTGCCTGTCCCTCATCTGCAGCAATTCCATGTGCTTAATTTGGCACATTTCCATTCTGCAGAGTGCCCTCACGGAAAATATCTCCTTCATTTTGATGAGGCAGGATCATAACGATCATGCAGCAGCCATGTGAGTGATTATCATATTCCATTTTCAGGACACTGGGGCAGCCAGAGATGTGCCCAACAGGCTGCTTGGCTTCTGCAGCCATGATGGTGAGCAGCAGGCTGCTGGTCTGCATCTAGGGGATTCACCATCACCAAAGCCCTTGGCAGTTCTGTAGAAGTCTTGTGTCAGCTCATTCAAGCCTTCACCAGAGCTGTTGCTCACTGGTATCAGAAGATGAAGGAAATCAGAGCAAGAGGAAATTTTCACCAGTATGAACAAGGAAAAAGGGAAGGAAGCAATCCCCCTCTCAGTGTAACAAGAAAAGTACAACTGAATTTAGTGGTCAATTTTAATCGTTATTGAAAAAAGCAAGCTGGATTAACCAGGTTTACATTTGCACTATGTGGCTCTTTTCTAAAAGGTTGAATTTTAGGATGATGATATTTAGGCTAATATAAAATTTACAGTAAGCATGGTTATTTATTTTTTGCTAAGTAGGTGAACTGCATCTGTGCACATTTATTTAAGCAATTATGTTGTTTAACATAATTTGTCTTTACATATTACTATATGGGAAAATAATGAAAGATGAGTCCATGTTATTATTTTATTAGATTATTAACTTTTTTCTTTGTGATTTGTGTCAAGTTGTATTTGAATGGAAATTAGAATTCAATTAAAAACAGTATTTGCAATTTATTCATGCTAATTATATAAAATGACCACGTTTCCTGACTTCCCAAATATGTCGGAACAAAAAAAGGCAAGCCTTTCTAAGCAGGTTTCACATTAAAAATGACTTACTAAATGAAGGAAAAGATATATATATACATGGAGGAAATTGAACTGATTTTAGAACTAATAGATCTCATCCTCTCACACCAAGTTTAATTCACTCACTGACAGAGGAAAACAAATGCTCCTGCTTTTTCAAATCCTAGTTTGTTTCTTAGTTTTGAATGACCTGGTTATTGAACTGAACAAAATTCTCTTCAGTTCACTCACTAAACTGAAATGAAGAAAATATTATCTTTTCACCTTGCAGGAGGGTAAGGTCCTCAAAAGATGGTTTATCATTTCAGAAAACTTGGGACCCAGATGTCTAGCCAGCCATTTCTCTGTGCTTAGCATCCCAACTTTCTTGAAAACTTTCATAGAAATCAGGTGTGTTTAACTTCTATTTTTGCATGACTTTAGACATATCAAGTAGCCTTAGCTTCAGTAACTATAATTATTTTTGCATACATTTATGTTAAAATAGTAACTGAGCTTTAAACATTGACTTAGTGCAAAAATATCTGATCCTGTGCAAGAGATGAAGATCTGGCAGAAAGTGAGACCTATGGAATCTGTGCTTGTTTGGTGCCTTTGTTTGTCACACTGTGAGTGGTGGTTGTCATTATTTCTCACCCTGGATAACGTTTGTTTTTCTTGGGAAAAATGTGTTTCCCAGTGAAAAGGAAACATTTTCTATACAGAACCTGGTAGCTAGCTTGGTGGGTGATAAAGATTTTAAAATATACCTGTTCCTGATCACAGAGACTAACCATGGCACAGAAGAGCTCATAAACTTCCTAACAGGAAGAGAAGTGTGCACATATTCCTGGTGCAGTCAATGTTAGAAGTTGATGATGTGCATCTTTTTTTGCTCTCTTTTCTTGGGCATCACTTACTTCTCTTTGCAGATCACTGTTGCAGTGGGCTGGTAAAAGAAGTCTATTTAGTTAGAACTGACAGGATTTAATTAAGTCCATTGTATTTGATTTCCCACAATGGTGCCTTTTTGCCGGATAGCCTCTGGGCTAGCTAGTGGAGTGGGAAAGGATTCTGTTCACAGCTATTAACCTAAGTCCCCAGAACTAAGTCTGGTTTGAAGACACCAGTTTCTAAACTTGGCACTGGTGAGGCCGCACCTTGAGTACTGCGTTCAGTTGTGGGTCCCTCGCTTCAAGAAAGACACCGAGGCCCTGGAGCGTGTCCAGAGGAGGACAGTGAAGCTGTGAGGGGTCTGGAGCACAGGCCTGATGAGGAGTGGCTGAGGGAGCTGGGATTGTTCAGTCTGCAGAAGAGGGGAGACCTTACTGCTCTCTGTAACTACCTGAAGGGAAGTTGTAGTGAGACTGGGGTTGGCCTCTTCTCTTGTGTAACTAGTGATAGGACCAGGGAATGGTTTCAACTTGCACCAGGGGAGATTCAGGCTGGACATTAAGAAGTACTACTTTTCCAAAAGAGTGGTCAGGCACTGGAATGGGCTGCCCAGGGAGGTGGTGGAGTCATCGATCCTGGAGGTGTTGAAGGAACATTTGGACACTGTGTTGAGGGACATGGTTTAGTGGGAGCTATTGGTGATAGGTGGACAGTTGGACTGGATGGTCATGTAGGTCTTTTCCAACCTTGGTGATTCTGTGATCCCATGACATCTCAGTTCAAAGCTCTGTAAACAGTTTCTGCTTTTAAAGAGCACCAGTTGCTAGTGACTGAAAGCTTGAGATTCTCCTCAGCCCACCTCTGGGGTGATAGCTGCTGAGTACTTTCTAAAAATCAAAGACCTGTGGAAACTGCTAGATAAAAGAAAGCTACTGAAGTTTTCTGTATGTGCCTAGCCCTGTACAGATTTATATTGTCTGATCTGTTTGCCTTTCACAGAAATAACTGAAGTAGAAAATCTCAGATCAACAGATGTCTTGTCTTAGTGTTCAACTGCACATACATGCCATATCTTGGTACGTTTAACTTTGGGTCTTTGCTTCAAAGAAACCTGACTGATATCCAAAGATACTGCCCAAGAAACTCGGCAGGGATTCTGCCAGTTCAACTGTTGTGGACATGCAACATGAGGCAAGATGGAGCTGGCTCATTGACCTGCCTGTGGAGGAAGAGATGAGGCAGTATTCTCAGGCAGCTTTTAAGAGCTTTCTCTCTGTTACTTCATGTGAAAGTGGCAAATATCTGCATAGTCTGTTCTATATAAAGGGCAGTGGAAATGTGTTTCCCGTCCTAGTGACTTTGACCAGAACTTGATGAATGTGGCTTTGGGGGTGCTTTCCTGCATGCTCCAAGGTGGCTGCCAGCATTTCCAGCTCTCAATTCTATGAAGCACACAGATGGCTAAAGGGATTTTAACATCATCTGTACTTAATATTTCGGTTACTTATTATTGAGGTTTTGATGTTGTTTGGAGGGGTGTGTTCTTAGACCTGTGAGAGATGAGAGAATGTGCTATGGCAAACAAGTCAAGAGCCAGAGAATAGAGGACTTTCTCTAAGGTCTTCTGAAAGGTCAAGAATCCAAGAAACCAGCTTTGGTTTGGGAAGAGCTAGTGGTACCTTTTCTGCTTAGGAAGACTGAGCTGGGGAAACATTGTTATGTCCTGAAATAGCTGAACTCACAGTTTGTACACTGTATGGGTATACACTGTATTTTTTCAGATATCGCCTGGCTTCACAGATTGCCCTGGGACAAGAGCAGAGATGCATTCATAGTTGACACTACAGTAGCAAACCAGGCAACCAGCAATTTAGTACTCACTATGATGACAATATCCCTTCTGGAGAGAGGGAGCTGTGAATTCCCAGCTTCTTCCTTGGCTCCTACCCAGAGGTAGATATGGAGGCAGCCCTGAGTTCCTCACCTCTCTGGTCCTTCCTTAAAGCACTGTCCATCCCCACAGCACCATATCATGAATCATTCATCTTTAATAGATTATGCAAATCAGGGGTACCGAATCAGTGAAGATCAATAATTGCAACCATTTAATTGCCAACAAAAACATTTTAAGAATGAACATTATCTGAAGTCCTTTCTTGGGTAATGGCACCATTAATCCAAACATTGGATCCTGGCCTAAGCGTAGAGGAAAAATCCTCTGCCCTTCTTTCCCTGCTGCCTTTCAGGGTGTTGAGAGCCTTTTTTCCCTTTTCATTTCCACTGTCTGAGTTTCCCCATCATTACCACCAGTGAACATCTCCCAGCGCTAATAGTTCTGCTTTTGTTACTCCACGCTGATTGAAATGTTGCATACAGATTGAGATGTTAGCACTAAGTTGCCACCTGGGAATGTCAAGCTGGGTTTGAAATGAACTTTTCTCACTCTTGGATCCAGATGGATCAGATGGGGATATTCTTGAGCCGAGCTGGGAGTTTTGCAGGGAGCAGGGTGGGGACAGTGCAGGATGAGGGGGACAAAGAGGAGACTTTCTGCCTCGGCCCACAGCCGCTTCTATGGGTCCAAATCTATCTCCTCTTGCCCCTTTCTGAGGGTCATATACGAAGCTTGTGCAGTGTCCCCAGCCTTCAAGAATCCAGCTGCCACGTCAGTAGTCTGAAATGCTCCACCTCTTAGAGAAAAGGACTGAAAAGGATTACTTTAATGGCCCTTTTGAATATTAAATTGTGACTGTAGGCACCTCACCTTTCAATCCAGCTAAGGGAATCTGCATTCCATGAAGGAAGGGCAGTGCTGCTCTCCTGCTGGCTTTGCCCCCCTTGCAGAGGGGAGTGTTTCCTGTAAGAGTTGTAGATCTGCTAAATGGTAGGCAGACACCAGCTGAGTTTTCTCTTGCACATGCGAATACAAAGAAAAATAGAACAAATTTGCCACAGCTGAGCCATTCTCTGAAACTCTAAGGAACTGTTTGGCTACAAGGATCCTGGGTCAAGCCTGATAGCAGAAAAGGCCTTGAGGGGTCAGTGGTGTCAAGCTTTCTAGGTACTCCCTAAATATGCAGTTCACCTGCTCATGGTGCTCCATGCCATATTGTAGTCCTCACACTGGCTGTGTATTTGCCTTATGAGACAGAGTATTGAGTACTGTGTTCTGTTTTGGACCCCTTTCTACAAGAAAGACAAAGAGGTCCTGGAGCGTGTTCAAAGAAGGGCAACCAAGCTGTGAGGGGACAGGAGCACAGGACTTATGAGAAGCATCTGAGGGATTGCTCAGTCTGGAGAACAGAAGGCTTAGAGTAGACCTTACTGCCCTCTACAACTCCCTGAAAAGAGGTTGTGGTGAAGTGGGGGTTGGCCTCTTCTCCTGGCTTGCAGTGATAGGACTAGAGGTACCAGGGGAAGGTTCAAGTTGGATATTAGGAAAGAATTCTTCTCTGAAAGAGTGCTCAGGCACTGGAATGGACTGCCCAGAGATTTGGTGGAGTCACCATCCCAGGTGGTGTTCAAGGAATGTGTAAATGTAGTACTGAGGAACATGGTTTAGTGAGCAACATTGGTGGTAGGTGGACAGTTGGACTAGATGATCTTAGAGGTCTTTTCCAACTTCAGTGATTCTATGATTCTATCTGGGGTAGCTGCTACTGATCCTGCCTGGTCTCAGAGTTCCTGGTAGCCAAATATTGCATGCAACATCATCCCTTTCCTCAGCGTTTGCTGAACAATCAACCCGCCTCAGTCACAAGGCTATTAACTGCATCCTCTACAAGAAAAAAATGGAGCTAGAAACTCCACTGCTGATAGTTCTTGGTCACCAGAGGCCTCCTTTTGGGCCAAGAGGCAATAGGTCCTTCCCTTGCTGACAGGGTTTATACCTCTGTCATAACTTACTTGTCTGTTGTACTGTGAGAGTTCTAGAGGGGCCACAATGGTTGTAAGGCAAGAGGGAAATACCAAAGAGGGGCAAATCCCTTGGGCCTTGCTGTCTGCCTAAGCGACTTAGGAGAAGGGCAGCGTATGAGGGGGAGCAGCAGCAACTGAAGCCTTAGAAGAAGGGGCTTTGGCAGCAGGGTGTCTCCTTATGGCTCACGCATGCATGGGCAAGGCCATCTAACGGAGTGCCGTGCCACCAGGCCGGACAGTGCCACCAGTAGAGGAAGCATCTGTGGAGCAGCAGCTGCCCAAATTGCCTCGTACTTCTGCCATCCCAGTTCCTCTGCTGTGTTGCACTTGCTATCATTTCTTTCCTCCCAGCCTCACCTAGATTTCATGTGCCCTCAAGTAAGGGAAGGAGGGAGGCTGTGAACAACCTTCTTTTGCCAGCTGCTGTTAGAGACTCCTGGCCTTACAGAAGTCACAGTCATAGTTCAGCAGACCTCAGTATTTAGTTTGCAATGCCCACTCCAAATGCCAGGGCTGAAGAAAACTTAAATTAGTATTTCTCCCCGAGAAAACCAAATGCATCTATAGGTGAACTATGAACCTCTCATTCACAGACACAAAGGAAAAGATCACAGTGCACATGTGGACATAGCTGCGCTCCCCTGGCAGCCATCCCTAAGCCACGGGGCATACAAGTGTCTGCTTCACACTTGGGGTTGCCTGTCTGTGAGTCACACCTGGGCACATCCAGGTGTACCCCATACTGTCAGCGCTGAATTGCAAGATTCCCTTGGCCCCTAACTTCCTCCACAGTCTTTCTGTCTCTGTCCAGATATGCCAGAGAGGGGTATCTTGTATTAGCAGAAAAAGCAGAAGCTAATGGTGATGAGGGAAATAAATTAAAAGCTTGGTTCTGCTGTTTGGTCAGGCAGCTTACCGGTCACCACAGGGTACGTCTGGGGTCCTGACACATTTGTCCCCAGGTCTGGGTTAGCAGAGGTGGATAGACTTGATTTGACTTCATCGAGACCAGGGGTCAGAGCTGGGAGGGAGTACTCATTACCCTGGGGAAGAGAGGAGAAAGACAGCTTGCTATTGATGCGCCGAGAGAAAGGGAGCAGTGTACAGATGGGAGGGAGGAAGAGGAGAGATGCAAACCCCTGCACAGATGGAAGAGGAGGAGGAGGAGGAAATGGAGAAGATGAAGTGACAAGGGCTGCAGGTGGGGGACCTGGGATGAGCTATTCCACCCTCCTGCGTGTTGCTGTGAAGAGGATGAGGGGTCAGGCTGGGCATGGGATCTGCCTCCATTTCTGTGACATGGCTGAGCCTTCATTCAGTGCTGTGGGCAGAGGATATGCCCACCTATACAAGCTCGGGGGGGGGGGGGACAACAACAAAGGAGATATGTTTGCCCCGGTGACAAGGACACTTGGGGCAGAAGATGGCCGTGGCGAGACTGGGACCTGAGGCTGCAGGAGGCTGCTGATGCTGGCCACTTGCAGTCAGCTCTGTCCCCTGTGCCGCTGTCCCTGTCCTAGCTCTTTAAAAACAAACAAAGAAGCCTCATCCTCTGCCTCTGTCACTCTGTGCACTGGGGTATGAAATTGGGGAAGGGGGGAGCCACATGGCTAACAGAAGGGTGGGAGGGAGAGAGCCATTGAATCTGAAAGGGTGTCCTGTCCGAAAGGCTCTGGTAATTGCCTTTTTATTGTGGCAGCCTCCGGACCAGACGCGGGAGCTGGAGAAACCAGGAAGGCTACAGAACAGCAGGAAAAGTTGCTCTGATTAATATTACGTTAAATTAAAACTGATTTTCTGCTCTTTCTGCTGCGTTTTTTTCCAGGCGCTTCCCCAGCCCCCTCCCCACATCTCCCCCTCCTGCAGCGGGCTCCCCACGCGCTGCCCCCTCCCCGCCCCGTCCCTGCCTGCCTAGGACTGCCTCGTCATTTCCAATTCCTTCTCGTATTGATCTTCCTGTAGAAATCAGTTTTGTAATTAGCTGCAAATTAGGCCTTCTACTGGGGGTGAGCCTGCCCCCTGATTTATCACCAGAGTAATTCGCTGTGATCGGAGAGAAATTAAAATGAACTCAATTAGGCTTCGGATTTGCTTTATGGGCCCTGCTCAGAGTTTCAGGGGGAAAAATGACTGTGCTGGTGCTTAATAGTCTAATGAAAGTAAATAAAGGTTATTCATTGTAATAAACCCAGGGACTCTGGGATGAAGGGAGTCCACAGCCAACCTCTCCTTCTCTTCCTTTGTTGGTTTATGGCTTGGGGCGGTTTAAAAAGACTTTTGATTTTCATTTTATTAAGACAAACAGCTTTTGGGATAAAAGGCTGGTGGAGAGGGGGAGGCAGGGAAAGGGGGGCAGTGCCGCAGGAGTGCAGAAAACTGGGCTGGAGACAGGAGTCAAGTCTCAGTCTTGGGCCGAGGGAGAAAACGCTCTGAGCCTGATAAAGCTTGCCACTTGCTGCTCGCTGTGTGATGCAAGAGTGTGGGAGCTCCTGTGCCATGCCGTGGTGTGGTGGCATTCGTGGCTGTGTGATCGCAGGGCGTGTGCACGTGGCTGGTGGGTGACTGCGCTGGGGAAAGGACCTCAGGTTTAGGGAGAGCGGTGTGCGTGCGGATGGCAAATTCAGGATGGGTCCACGTGTACATCAGTACAGTAATACAACTGGAAAGTGCTGTAAAACGTGAACGTAATGTGTGTGCAGTGACAGGTCAGTGTGAGAAGAGGGGGTGAAGAAAGAGAGAGGGGCTTCTGTGAGGGAATCTCCCTGCCATCACCCTACAGGCACCTATGGGTCCGTATTGCCAGGCCGGGCCCTCACCTGCTCAGATTTGATGTGCTCTGATGTTTGAAAGACGTCAGGGTAAGAAGGACGCTCAAAAACTCGATCTAAAGCTTCCAGCTGCTGCTGGGTGAAAGTGTCGCCACGAAGGTGCTTCCGCAAACTGTCCACGCTGCTCTGGGAGTCTCCGTTGGGAACGGAGCCCTCGGATACATCTGCAGGGCACAGACAGAGAAAACAGGGAGTTAGCAGCACCCTGGCACGGGGCGGCAGCGGGTGCGGGTGAGAGCAGGGCAGCAGGAGAAGGGCCCTGCGCTGCTCTGGAGCCGTGCTGCTCTGGGGGGCTGGCTGCAGGCTGGGAGGCCCCTTCTGTCTGCGCTGGCTGCTGGCCTGCTCTGTGGGATGCTCCTGCCCAGTGTGAGCAGGGCTGTGGAGAATGGTGCTCAGCTCAGAGATGAGTTATGGTTCCACTGATTTTCAGTGTTAAAAATTGCCAAATCTCCATTGCTGAGCATAAAATGGGAGCAAAGCACAGCGATTAGCATCGCTAGGAGGCTACCAGAGAGGCAGTTCACAGAAAATCTAGAGCGTTGAGGATGGGCTTACGCTGCAGAGGCCTGAGGAAGCCTGAAATGGAGAGAGACCTCTTCTGCAGGCTGGAAGGGAGCAGTCTGCGTTGTAACTTCCCAGTTCCAGTACAAGCCGTATCTCCATTACAGTTTCCTTCTCATCTGATTATGGCCTGCCATATCCCAGATGGGTTTTTCAGCCCCCTGGATAACATGAATAATCCTGTACCCGACTCCACGTTTCAGCAGAGAAGGGCCTCTTTCTGCAGAGCACTCTGTCCCATCCACCATGTATTACTTTCTGTTATGATCTCTGTCCCGTTCTGCTACATATTAGCTCATGATTTATCACAACCCATATCTCAGTTATAAAATTCCCTCCTAAAATACTTGAATCTTTGTCTATGACAGTCCCCCTTTCTATCCAAAACGAATTATTGTATCGCTTATTGTATTCCTTAGTGGGAATCAGCCTTCCTTATGATCCTTTGTTCTTACTAGGAAAAAAAGCCCTTTTATTTATTTATTTTTTTTTGTAGAAGCATTACCAGAAGTGCATCTCTGTCTCTGCAACAGCCCTCTAGAACAATCTAATCTCCCTGCTGTGCCTCCTGTCATGTTCCAGGTGTCTCAGTCTCTGCTGTGCCACCCCATGTCTGTTAGAGCCCTTTCATCCCCTCTGAGATGAGTCCATTATGAATGTCCTGCCCCGAAGTGAATCATATCCAAAGTGAAGCTTTCCCTGTGATAAACCATCTTATCACCCACCTGTTTTTTTTTCCCTGTTATCCCCCAATTCAAATGAGGTGCATTTATCTCTGTTATAACCCCTTTTTATCTAAAGTGAGTGAGTCTCCTGCTATTAGCATCTGTCACATCCAAGGTGAGTCTGTCTGTTATAACCTCCTGTCCCAGCTGAAGTGAATCTTCCTTTGTCATAATCCTTCATCTCATCTGAGGCTAGTCTGCTCGTTATAATCTTCTCCAACTGTGCCGAGTATCTGTGCTATCACCCCTCGGTCTAACTTTGGTGTGACCGGTTATAATCCTCTGTCTTACCCATGCTGATATATCTCCACACCCTCCATGCAGAATCTCTGCCCGCTGCTTCATCAGACACAAGCCTGACTGTCTGATAACCCTGCCTAAACAAAGATCAGGTTCTCCCACTTACATTACTGTCAGCGTTCTGCCTTTTTGCTACTGTTCCTCATACTTCAGCCTCTTTCAGAATCTTCTAGTCTGTGAATCTCTGCAACCCGCTGCCTTGCAAGGAAGTGGTTGAGGGATCTGTGTAGACCTTTTCCCTTCTCCATGTGACTGTGAATGTGCTCGTGGCCAGGCAATGTTCCCATGAGCCCATGCCACTCTGCTGCTCCAACTTCTAGCTCATAGATGGTGCTAAGATGGGTATTTTTCTGGCACGGCTAATGCCCAGCTGGTGGCCCAAAGTAATAACTGAGCCCACTGCCTTCTGGCTATGAGATATATCCGTTTATAGGTGATTATATGATATGATATAATCAATAGTACATTATATACAGTAACGTAGTACAGTACCACTCTCAAGACCATAGAAAATATTACGTATTGATTTGTCCCAGCCAGCAGCCTTCCCTCGAGCATCCCCTTCTCTCTTTCTTTTCCACCTCTAACCAGAGCAGAGCTTACTGGCTCTGATCCTGACATTTTCTCCTCTCTTCAGTCTTATTTGCACAGGGGAAATTCCTTAAGTTTCTGAAAGCTAGAGTTTATGACATATTTGTCTAAGAGAAAACAAAGCAAGGGCTTGGCTGGATTGCACTGTCAGTGCAGTCTGCATGGGCTGTATCGGTTAGTGTGTGTGATCGTGCACACCATTTATGCACATGGGTATTTTTGCAGTAGGCTATGATTCTGAGATGCTCTAGGTTCTGCATTGCCGTACACGCCTGAGCAGCCATTTGTGTGAGGTAGCTGATATAGGTTGTATTTGGTTTCCAAGGATGGCAGCCCTACAATATGCATGGCATTTGGAGTGAGTGAGCTTGCGCTGTCAGGAAACCAGATTTTACCCTGAGTAGGTTACCCTGTGTGCTTGGTCAGGTTTGTGCACACATGCACTTGCATTTACAATCCCTATCTGCCTGCTGAGCCCTGTGCACACATCCCCTTCTGTGCATGGGCCATGCCTTTGTGTGAAGGAGCTGAAACTACAGCTTTCCCAAGTCTCAGTAGGAGTCTCTTTTCCTTCATTTATTCAGAGGCCCTTCAGATCTTGACAAATCTGTCACTCTAAATTTGCGAGAGATTATGGTGCTCTCTCCCTAGCACGGAGAGAGGTGATATATGATATCTGCTGCCCCTATTGATTGCCTGATCTGGTGGCAGAGGGCTGGCGAAATGAACTTGAAATGAACATCATGCCTCAACTCATTGTGCGTATAATACACTACTTAATCCCACATTTTTCAGCTGCTATGGAATTCAATTGATCAATCATGTCCCTCTGATAGTACTGTTTTAGGGGTTATTGCTGCTCTGCTCACTGACCTTTTTATTTATTTATTTATTTGTTTGTGTGTGTGTGTGTGTGTGTGCATTTGGCACACTGAGGACAAGCTGATAAGAAGGGGCCTGTACAGTCAGTGGGAAATGAAGGAAAAGGATGAAAGGAGGGGAAGGGGGTTAGATAAGGAAGCGGAATAATCAGCGCGACAGAATAGATAAGGGAGTGAAAAAGTTGTAAGGAGAAAGGCAATGCTTTAATTTAGAGAGAAGCTTTGGAGATGGGGAGCACCACATCATAGCTTAGGCAGGTCAGCCTTAAAATGTACAGAAGGGAGGAAACTTTTGACAGAGGACTGCGGGCTACCTAGGGGTGAACCTTGTCTAAACAGCTTGCAGTAGTATTGGGCTTATGTATGGGAACTGCTGAATCACGGCCTGAACCACTGATTGGTCACCTGAGGTGAGCACCAAGTCAGCCATGGGGGCACAGGTGAAGGTGATATACCTGTGTGGGTGGAAGGGGTGGAGCCTAGTTCCTCCTCTCTCAAACCCCATTTAAGGGCTGACCACCACCAGGGAAGGATCTCTTCTTGGAGATCCCTTCCATGTGGAGTCCTCTGCGAGCCTTGTCATCTTAAAGGTGAGCCATCTTCTCTTTTGTATTACCTGTATAACTGTTTGTATAGAACTACTTGAAATATACCATCTTCTATACTATTCCCTGGTGGAGTATCGTCATTAGGAGTTATTTACTCTACATTTGGCGAGCCAGGCAGCTCTAACTAAATCCATAATGTCGTTTATTTGGAGTATATTTAAATGGGCCAAGGGGGAGAACGTTACCCCCCTAGAACAGATAATCCCTGGTCTAATTCCAGGATTCATGGGGTCACCCTACTATGGATTGGCATCCGTTATTGAGAAATGGGGACCCATGCGGGTTCCAGGGACTGCCGCTCCTTCTCCATCTTATTTGACTGACTACTTTGTAGGATTAGATAAAGACATACTTATTACCAAGGAGCGGCGGTTAGCTGCCTCTGCAGTAGCCTGGCCATTAGTAATGGCCATACTCAAGTTAGATGTCGCAAATGTTAATATGGAAACTGAAAATCAGCTATTACGAGACCGTATTGAGAAACTGGAACAACAGCTGGGTACGTTAACAACCAAAAAGCCTGGCCTAAATGTCCCCACAAGACAAATAAGGAATATATTGGTAGAAGACACCCCAAAATCAGAGGAAGAAGACTCTGATATGACAGGGGAAAAGATCTCTAAGGCAGATCTCGAAACTCCATCTATGATGGACCCATTCGAGATTCGGCCTATTATAACTCAAAAAACAAAGAAGGTACAGGATAGACCAGCAGGGGTGCCTCCTGACCAATGGCCCCCTGCAGAAACCTGCCTCCATGTGACCGCTCGTCCATACACAGCTAATGAGTTGATGGACCTAGTACAACGGTTCCATCAGAAACCAAGAGAAAGCATACCATCATGGCTCCTAAGGTTATGGGATGCAGGAGCTGAAAGTGTTTTAGTAAATGGAACAGAAATGTCAAAATTAGCATCTATAACGATAAACCCGGCATTAAGACAAAGATTATATGCAGCTGTCCATTATAATGAGGAAAACCATTCTATTATAGATTGGTTGATGGCTGCGTGCCGCTTAACATGGCCCAATAAAACTGATATCCCTCTTAATACTGGTTTGTGGTCCTCTATGGAGGACCTCCAGACCTATATCAGAGAACTGGGTATGAGGGAGGCTCTGTATGCGGACACTTTTGAAAGCCCCGATACGGAAAAATTTACAGCGGGCATGAGAGATCTAATACTACAGCAGGCCCCCTCCCACCTATATGGGATGTTGGTTTCCATATTAAATCCGTTGGTGGCATCAGAAGCCATCGTACAGCAGGCAGCCCAGTTAGTAGCAGACTTAGGGGAGACGGAGCGCGTAAGAACCAGGTACCAATAGAATAAAATGGCCCTGGAAGGTGCAGGTAGGACCACGATGGTGCGGCCTACTTGCACCTTGGGGGAGATTATTGGAGGTGGGGGGTTCGGTAGCTCCTCCGGTTATAGGTACATGGCCTACTGAAATAATGGTTAACACTCCAGTCTTCATTGCTAAGGGGACCCCTATCATGTCTCTGTGGCAGATCAGGACACCCCCTTTGGTGCCTGATATAGTCGTACAGCCACAGACATCGGGTCAAAGGGTCTGGTACAGGCGACCAGGGCGTGCCCCTGTACAAGCTGAAGTGTTAACCCAAGACAGGAATACGGCCTGTATCTTGCCCTGGAAAGCGGATCTTCCCCTCTTGGTACCTCTAAAACACTTGTATTACTCCCCATAAGTCTATGAATCACCAGAAGGAATCAAAACAATACTGCAGTGTTCCAGAGTTGTTATAAGACCATGTGAAGCATCTGGTGATGGTCTAACCGGGACTGATGACACGTAAGATGGACCTGCACTGTATGATTACATGCTTCCAGTAGATACCACCGAGCACTGGCCCAAAGAAGAGTTCGACGGATGCGCCGATCATCACTCATATCAGATTACATCAGCATGCGTTGCGACGGGCAATTATGTAAGCGTCGCGATGTATTGGGTCTCTGTATCAAGGGGAACTCACCTTATGGTTACTTGATCAGTGGTTCATGTCGTGAAGGGGTGGAGTGTATGGGAACTGCTGAATCACGGCCTGAACCACTGATTGGTCACCTGAGGTGAGCACCAAGTCAGCCATGGGGGCACAGGTGAAGGTGATATACCTGTGTGGGTGGAAGGGGTGGAGCCTAGTTCCTCCTCTCTCAAACCCCATTTAAGGGCTGACCACCACCAGGGAAGGATCTCTTCTTGGAGATCCCTTCCATGTGGAGTCCTCTGCGAGCCTTGTCATCTTAAAGGTGAGCCATCTTCTCTTTTGTATTACCTGTATAACTGTTTGTATAGAACTACTTGAAATATACCATCTTCTATACTATTCCCTGGTGGAGTATCGTCATTAGGAGTTATTTACTCTACAGCTTAATGGTGATAGGGCACACAAATCCCAAATGTCACAGAGCAGTAATATGAGTTGTGCATATAGGATTGTAGTTACGAAGCAGAAGTTTCATAGAGATGATCCTGCAGAACAGATTTATAGGCTTTGCGTTGCTAATGCTGAGATTTTCACAGTCACGAATCGTTATAGTTTCTTCAAAACCAAAGGGCTGTAAATCCCCTGTATTTGCTTTATGGTGTCAAAATCTGTAGAGGTTGTGTTTTTACTTTTTCATCTAAAACTGCAAAGAACAGAAACCTAACTTTGTTTTCAGATCAGTGCTGCTATTCTTATCTGGCCCTGTGAGCTGGATTTTCAGGAGAAGCCTCAGATACTGTAATACACAAATTCCGGGAGCTGGCAATTGTAGGGGTGTGAGCAAAGGTGGCAATAATGAACAGAGAGGACTTTGGGGAAGAGGTGAGGTCTGCCAAAGAAGCTCTTGATGCTTGTGGGAGGAGTGCTGTGGTGAAGCATGTTTTCTGCTGCTAGATGAGCCTGGAAGTAGGGAGCTGTACTAGCTTTGCCACTGGGGAGTGGCATCACTTTTCCCAGTCCCCTTTTACTGGTGCAGGAACCTCTGCAGTACTGTGACACAGGCACCTCTCTGTTAAATCGAGAGGCTTGTAACAAACAGCTTGAGAGGCGAACCATGGCCTCGGTCACTGTGTTCCTCACAAGAGCACACAGCTGCTGTCAGCATGATCAGGACTGGACTTGCATGCGTGACAGGAAACATCTCTCCTCCCAGGGGGCTGTGGAGGGAAGGTGCAGAGCCAACACTCGGCATAAACCTTTGACATGGCACAGAAGTGCTCCACAGGTGTCACAGAAGTATCCTGACAGATAACAAGGAAATCCTCTGCCAAAGGACACAGGAGCAACCGTAACTACATCTGACACAGGGACTGAGCCCATTACAAAGCTCCAAACAAAGAGATGCTTCCAGGCCCGGAAGCCCCAAAGTCACCATCACGTACGAATAGCACAAAGCTGTAGCAAGATAGCTACTCCACTAGCTCTGGGGGATCAGAAAGCACCCTTGCTCAGGCTTGGATAGGACCATCCCTGCCAGTAATGTAGGAGAACTCCTAGTAGTGCTGGCGTGGGAGCACCTCTTTGGCACAGAAGCACTCCAGAAGGTCATGACAACCTGTACAACTGGTGTGCAGGCAGGGAAATAGCGTTCAGTTCCTGGGGCAGGGCTGTTGCTGCCCTGGCAACATTTCTGTGTGTACCCTGTGCAGCCCTTGCTAATGCTGGGGTCCTGCAGCATTCCCGATAAAACCCTGGCCACAGCAAAAGTGATATGGTGGACATGAGAGCTGCCAGCCAGGGGACACAGCAGAATCCATTTCACTGTCAAAGCCTCTGAGGGAAATGCATCTGACTGACACAGCAATGCTGAGCTGGCTGTCAGAACAGCACTCCCTGCCCCAGCCAGGTCCTGCCCTCTCCTGCAGACTAGCACGTCTCCACTCCCTCTATAGCACATGGTCTGGTAGCCGTGACTCGTTCCCTGGTAGCCACCTCCTTGCTACAAGAGCTGCCCCTTCCCAAGCCTTTGTGCATTGTGTTCAGGCTCCATCCCTTTATCCAATCTCCCTTCTCTTTTTTCCCCCTCTGACGTGCCCTGTGTCCCAGCGCAGCGTGGCCTGTCAGGCATCTCTCCCGTCCATCCCCTGGGGGCCCTTCACAGTGCTGCCAGTTGTTGCAGTTTCAAACTCAATTGTTCTCCTTGGTACTGAGGCAAATGGAGTCATTAATTACCTTCTATCGGCTGGGCCGAGTTCAGAACGCGATCAATAGCCGGCGCTTGTCATTCACGGCAGCCAGCCCCACGCAGCCCCTCGTGCTGCCTTGGCCTGGTGGCAGCTGCCAGGGAGCAGGGCACCCTGTCTGAGCAGGGCTGAGGGGAGACAGCAAGGGCAGGAACCTCATCTGAGGGAGCACATCACACATTTGCACATGGCCAATGTGTCCCGCTTTGGACAAGTTGGGCCGCACCAGCTTGTTGTGCAGTTTCTAGAAGCTCCGTTTGCATCCACAGTGATTATTAATTCAATACTCTGCTCCCATCAGTCACTTGGGTAACACTCAGGAGGATTTGGAAAATGGAGGTTGCCAATTGTGGTGTCCATTTCCTTCCAGAATAATTTCTGCAGTCCTTTGAGCAGGGTGCAAGAAAGCACCTTCTCCAGACAGGTCAGTGTGGTGTTTTGGGGCTAAGTGCTGCAAGAATTGTGCTTGACTGCCATAACTGAACTGGTGGGGAGAAGGATACCTCAAACTCAGGCGGAAGAGATCCCAAGTGAGTGCTGGACAGAGACAGCAGAGCATAGAAAGGGCTGGCAAGATCTAGCAGTATGCGGAGAAGGAATTTTATCAGAGATCCACACTGACAGTGAAAGATATGGGAAGAGTTCAGGTTAGGGACAGTACCCTGCGGAAACAGAGACACTGGAAGACATGCTGGAGAACTGTCATCACAGGGAAGTGGATCAGGCTTTGTGAGCTCTGCATTTGCTTAGGTTGCTGTGTCCATTCGCCTCAAGGGAATCCACAAACCTGAATCTGGGAATGCAAATGGATGATATTGCACCAGTCCATGTGTCCTGGTGTAATTTAGGTGTGTTAGCAACACATGAACTGTGCATTCGTTACGTGCACAGGCTCAGAGAGGAAAAACTCAGAAACAAAGGGATTTTATTGTTTGAAGTTAGAGTGTAGGTCAGGTGAGGAATTGTGAGCAAGGAAGGCTGCTGGCACAGGGCAGAGTATGTGCCTGCGAGGGAGTGAGGTGTGTGCCAGGGCTGGGCAGCATGGGGCTGCGTGGGACAGAGGCAGCAGGAGGAGCAGAGGTGAGCAGTGCGGCATTAATGCAGGGCTCGCATGAGCAAAACTGCAATGCTCAATGAGAATGTAAATGAAATGAATTGTGTGTGCAAATGTGTAATGAAGTGTGTACTCTGATCTGTCTAGGATTATCAAGGGAGCATGCAAATGTGCATTTAAGGAAGTGAGTGTGTGTGTGCATATGAAAATCATATGTATTTACTACAGCATCTGAATGTGTGGTTGCAAATTTGGCCCTGGGAAACTTAGTCTGTGCAGACCTAGCTTTATGTAATAGCAAAATCAGCACATCCAGTTTTACTGAGTGCTTCAGTAAAGGCCTTTCCCAGGTGTTAGTCTGCAAACAGCTGCCTCAGATGCATGTACAGCGTGCATGATGGCGTGTACAGGTGTGCAGATGAGGTGTGCTAGCCCAGGGAGCCAAAGCTGGAGCTTTCTGTGCAAACCATTACCACTGCTTTGTGACCTTTGGATATTCTGGAGGTGAGGGCACATATTCTGCTCTCAGGCTGCTGTAAATCTACAACAATTCCCTTACCTCTGAGTAGTCACTGGGGATTTATACCATTGTAACGAAGGACAGAGTGTGGGTCCAGTATGTCTCACTAGCACTGCTAGGCTTAACTGCTAGCCAGATAGAAATGCAGCTGCCTCCAGGAGCCAGTACATCTGCTTTGTTTATGCTGGTGGAGGAGCAAGCAACACTATCACACAGCCAGCCAGATCCCCAAGTTAGCATAAATCTTTTAAGTCTCTCACACTCAGTGGTTATACTGATTTACACATCCTGAAAGTTATCAGAAGGGTTACCCTGATTTATACTGCTGTGGTGCTCAGCACACTGCCTTTAGTGCAGGGGCTCAGAGAGAGCTGCAGCAGGGAGGCAGGAGCTGGGAGCCCAGCTCTTCCCTCTGCCAGGGCTGGGATGTGCTTAGCAGCACCGATGTATGCTGGCTGCTTTTGCCGCCTCCCCTCATCTTCCTAAGCAGTTTGTTGGGGAGCTCCCTCTCATCAGGATCCCCCACCCCCCGGTGAGCACATAAAACCGGGTGCCTTTTGTTAGCTTCAAAGGACAGAAGCAATGCAAAAAATTACATTGCATGCAGCCCTAACTATGCTTGTTTAGAGAAACTGCTTGCATTTATGAAGTCTTTGGTGCGGAAAGCAGGGTTGCAAATGACTGCATCAGAGCGACAGTAAAGGCCATTAATTTCCTGTTATGTTTTCCTGTGTTGGGGGCTTTATTAATTTAATTTTACACTGTCGAACAACAGCGAGCGCTGACACCGCCACACTGGAAGGTTTTTTTTCCACAAGCAGTGCTTTGCCTGACATGCAAATCAACACTGCCATCAGAACCGCTAGAGGCAAGGGAGGGAGCACAGACCGGGCTGTTCCTGCCAACCCCACTGCCCATGGCCTGGAGGCCCCTGAGAGCCCAGTGGAGCCCACTGGCACCTGAGTGTGAAGCTACCAGTGCTAGGACTCAGCAGACCCAGATAAGTCCACGCATGCCTTTAATGTGGTCAAGAAAATACAAATTCCTCCTTACCCTGTTGGCTGATCCCCCATCGACATGCTTCTGAATCCCCCATCTCCTTCTGTCTCTCTTGCTCCAGACTCTCCTTCCCTTTGATTCTACCTTATTTTCCCCTCACACATGCTTTTACCGTAACCTCCCAAGTCACTGAAGGCCAGGCCTACCCCTGAGCCAGATGTCGGTGAATCATGTTAGTGGAAGCTCTTCTGAGTCAGCACTAAACCAGTGCTCAAGCAGAGTGTTTTTAGAGCTGCCATTTTTGATGTGCCATAAAACAAAGGCTCCAATCACTCAGAGTCATTAAAATTCCCACGGCATTTTTTGTAAGAGTACAGACATTAACCTGGCTGTCCTGAACAAAATCCAGCCTGAGTGATTACCCACAGCATATCTTAATTCTCTTGTGGTTTCATTTGGACATGGCACAGCAAAATTTCAGTGTTGATGCTCTGTATTGTTCAACATCTGCCACGGTCCATCCGAGTCAGCCACATTTGAGTAGTAAATGAGATCTTTAGAATGAGAAGGTTAATAAACGATGTATTATTTAGGATGGGTAATTGCAAGATGCTGTGCAATGGGAGAGCTACAGGCCTGCAGTATGCTGCAGTCAGCTTGGATTGGCACCATGCACATTCCTTTTCTGAATGTGTTCATTCCTGTAATACCTATAAATCATTAGCAATTTGACTGATATATGAAAGATCCTGTGGTGATATGACCTATGCAATATTTAGATTGGAGATGTGTTCCAAACTGTAAGAGGGGACTCAGTCACTGGTAGCAATCAGTTTCACAGACAGAGCCTGTGCAGAGGAGAGCCATAGGTGTCTTTCAGGCAGTGGCTGATTTGTTTTCTAGTTCACTGAGATTTAGTAAAGTTCGCCCACAGCCTAGGATAGGTCTGATCTGCTTTGCAAGGTCAGCTCCTGTGCTCAGTGTCTACCTTGTCATGCATTAGATGCCAAAAACCGAAGTGAAAAGCCAACAGCTCCTTTGGGAAACCAGATGTGGAAATGTGCCTGTCCTTTCTATAACAGCCTTTTCTAATGCGTCTAAGAGAGGGCTGGAAGAACCTCAAGAATATATGAACATTTCATACACAATGAACACCTCATTAAGGTTTGACTGGATGCATCCTGAGCCTGTCCTAGTGCAGGCCCCTAGCTTAAAAGCAGAATAACACCACTGAGCTCTCAACAAAGGCAGAACCAGTGAGAGAAAGAAGCACTGACATACTGCACATCCAAATGGAAAAGTAGATGTGACATCCAAAACCTAGCTCCTGGGTCAGGCACTGTGCTTCTGTCTGAGAAGAGAACTTGGTACCTCAAAGCTAATGGGATCTAACTTGCAATATGTATGGGTGGGTGAAGCAAAAGCAAAGGATAAATGTGTCCCGAGGTGATATTTTTAGGCCCCTTTACAAAACTAACATTTTAAAAGGCATTAAATTGGCACGAAATGCATTTAACAGCTATTGATGCATGGCAAGATCACCCTCAAGAAGTATGGACGTTAGCCATGTCTGACTGGCTGGGTAAGTCTAACTGTTTCTACCAGGTCTTCTATTGCTATTGGAGTTGTGCAAGGTCTTAGGGCTTACCCTAGCCTCTGTAGGCCAACACAAAATGCTGTTTGTGGCAGGCATGCTTGGCAGCCGCTGAGGTAACTGGAAGAAATCCAGTGTTTCCTGAAAGGCTCTTAACATGTTCACAAACTGCATTTTTCTTGTGGCAAAATGAATCACGTAGCTTTTTCTGCCTCTCTGCCCTGCTCTTGTCACTTCCTTGCCCTCCTCTGCCCAGCCAGAATATACATGAGCTAATCAGTAGGTGAGATCTTGTTGCTTCCCCCTGGGATCCAGGGAAACAAGTTTGGAGGGTCTGATGCTATCACCGAGGGAAGCAAAGAGCTCCAGCTTCCCTTTCAAACAGCAGCGGTCCCGTTCAGGGAGGAGGAGGGGTCCTCTCTGGCCCCGGCTGAGAACAAGGTGCTTAGTGTTTTCCTTTAGAGGGAGAAGACACTCCTCTGTGAGAATGATTTCCATCTATAAACAGCAAGTGATGCTTAATATTGCATTGATGCAGATTTGGGAGCAAGATAGACAAATTAGGAGCTAAAGGGTGCACAGAAGATTTCCTGTTGTGCCCTTTGGCTGCTGTGATGCGAATGGGGAGAGAGGGAGAGAATGGAAGGGAGCACGAGCTGTCCTCCGCCAACGCCTCTGCAAAGGTTGGGATTCCTGAGGCCGCTGTTGTCTTGTGCTGTCAAGGTCAGCAGGTTCAGGTTCACTGAACGGTCAGGATGGTTTGAATTACTGGCACTGCCTGCCGATGCCTCTGCTGATTGCGATCCGTCTTCCAGCGCCTGCTGCGGGATGCTGCTCCCTGGCCATGTGCTGTGCACTGTGTGGGGCGCGGGAAATGGCAGCGAGGCAGATGTTCTTGTTAAGAGGATAAGGTTTTAGGAAGATTTAAGGAGCCATGGCAGTGCCAAGGAGAGGCGCATGCTCCATGCACTGAGCACATGGAGACCAGGCTTCCAGAAGCAGTTGTTCTATTCCATTTATCCTTCAATCCTCCTGCAAGTTTCCGTCTTTCATAAAAGTTACAAGAGTGGCTTGAAAAGGGACTGTCAGATCCTCATGGGGTGAAAAGCCTGTTGGAGAAGATTTCTATTTGGTTTTATATAGGTAGAATGCTTAGTGAGCAAAGACTGATGTCCAAGTCTCCATGTAAGCTGTGCTGCTAGGATGCATCCTGCTGTGTCACCAGGCAGAGCGGGGCAGGCAGCTGCTGTGTCCCTGCAGGAGCACCCAGAGGCTCACAGTGCCATAGCCCGGATGCAGGCTGGAGCAATGCGAGGAACCACAGTGGAGCAGGTGGGGAGAACCGTGTGAGGGCCTGCCCCACAGGTTTGGCAACACGGACATGGGCCAGGCAGCATCAGCTTGCTGCCCAGTGCCGAAATAAGCACATGAGAAAGAGCAGAGGATGAAATCAGAACATGACTGGAAGTGATGTGGGACTAGTGCCCAGCAGCTATCTCTGCTGCTGGATGTCTCCACAGTCATCATGGAGTAGACTTCACTACAGAGAAGTCTGGCCTTCTCTGTTCAGAAACCTGAACACTGGTTTTGGATTTGTACTCTGAGGTTTGCAGCATGTCTCTGTAAATCGCTCAGCCCCCAGGTACTGTCAGCTACATCTGCATCTCCACACGTGCAGCGTCTGTGCTCACACTGCTGCTGCACCAAACACTGTCCTGCACGAGTACACCTGGAGGAAAGTCAGGGCAGTGCTGAGAGTGGAGCAGCCTCAGAGGAGACTGAGACTAACTCATCCTCACTGCTCCGAGGATGGGAAGCTCCCATCCTCTCTGAGGCTCTGAGCTCAGTTCCAGGCAGTCTCTGTGAGGCCTGTCCCTGTCGTCAGGCATGTGCTGCACTGCCTTCACCTCAGTGCCCCACTCTTCTCCCAGCTCTCTCTCCGGGTACAGAGCAATGGGCTTTGGCAATAAGAGTCAGGGACAGTGCCCAGTATCATGCTGGTTTACATTAATGAGATACACATGGTGTAATCCAGCAATGGAGTCAGCTCTACAAAGAGAGGTAATAGCAGGCTGCCATGAACAGAGCAGCTCAGGTAATTGGTTTATCTATCTAGAAGCAGTAGTAGCAATCTCTGCACAGACAGAGTAGCAGTAAAGTCTCTTCCTTAAGGCTATTTCCTTTGTCTTTTCAATTGCTTGCACATCCATGTGAGATAGAGAGAGAGAGAGAAGGAGAGAGAGAGGGAGAGCTAGAGAGAGAGGGAGAAATGTTAATTTGTGAATTAATGGCTTTTCTCAGCGGAATTGTAAATTCAAATGTCACCTCACAGGGTGACACTATGCTGGGCTGCTGAAGAAGCAATGATAAGATCCCCCTCATCCCCGTGCCGACATATACCCATGCCCCTCCCCTCCCGGAAAGATAGCTGCGGAGTGGAACATGCTACTTTTAATTTGCAATAACACCACAGCAGAGGGATGCGAGGGTGACTGTTTCTGACCCTCCCTTCCACAAGAGCCCGGGCCATATCTTTCCCATTCCTCTGCTACCTCTTTCAACCCCCTCTTCAACTCCTCCCATTCTAAACTGAGTCCAAGACAACACATTATCTCAACTCCCCCCACCCCAAACTAATCAAAGGATGAGCTAGGGGAGGGCTCTTTAGAACGGATGCCGCTGCAACCCTCTCCTCTCCTGCAATAATCAGGTGAATTAATGACCCTGAAGTTAAAGTGAGTGCTGATACTCAGGCGTTGTGCAGCGTAGGGGAGAAAGCCTTCATTGTTTTCGAGCAGGAGGCGGGCAGCAGCAAGGGAGATTCATGGATGGAGATTGAATATGCAATTTTCTTTCACCTTGCCAAGAGCTGCCCCTGGGCTGTGCCTGGCCTAAATTTTTTTTTTTTTCCTCTTGCCATCTCTGCCTTATCCGGCCCTCCCACCTCCCTTCCATTCTTTCCAGAAAATTACCTTCAAAATTGATTTCCACTTTTACAAACAAATATAATGGGAACATGAGGGGGAAAAAAAATCTTGGGCTGTGATGAATTAGGGCTGTCAGGTGCTTCCAAGTCTCCTTTGTTTTTGTTTTACTGCCCGTTAGGTTCTTTGTTTTTCCAGCAGCTGGGAATAGTGCCCCTGCCCACACACTCCATGGCTACCATCACGGGATATGTCCGTCACCTGATGTCATCACTGAGTTATCCCTGCTCTCCATCACTATGATGCAAACAGCCACTGTGTCCACACTGCCCTACCTCTGGATATCAGGATGCAACCAATCTCATGGAGATGAAGCATGTCCCACACTGCTGGCTACTTGCTTTCTGCAGCCACCCTGCATGTCCTTGGAGTTACCTCAGATCATTTCTACTCTGCTCCCCCTGTTCTCTTTTGCCTTTCTAACTGACTCATGAAAGGGATTTCCCATCCCTCACTGTTCTGACTGATCAGCCTAGGCCATGAGCAGGGCCCTTTGATCTCCACCGCACCTCAGTGCTACATCACCTTGGTTCTGTAGCAGTACTGCCCTTGAGTCTCATTGCCACATCTCTTGACCCAGTAACAGCACCATCTCTAACTCCCACCAGTGTGGCACCCTGATCCACTGCTAATACGAGCTGTATGTCTCCTTGCCACGTCACCAACAGTCATCTAAAAGCGCAGTTTGCTTCCACATTCCTACCTCTTCCTATCCCTCTTGGAGTTTATTCTGTCACCCACTGTGCCCTGAGATCCTCAAGGATCCAGGCACCGTGTTCCTGTAGTCTTTAAGTCCATGAGACAGTGCAGCAGCCAGCTCTGAATGTAGGCAGACCCAGGGTACAGATCACAAGAGGGACAGGCACCAGCGCAGCCAGGGAGCAGCCCCTGCACCACAGGTGGGCACGTGGGGTGCTCAGAGACACCGGGAAGAGCTGTGGCTGCCTGACTGCTGCTGACATCAGCTGCAACAGCCCCTCCCAACAGTGAGTCAGGAACACAGAAGATCTAGCCACAAACTAAACACACATCAATAAGCAGTCAGATAAGCATGCATTCAGGGCACTCACACAAATAAAATTCAAGAAATGCTCTATGCGTAAGACTCACAAAACACAGCCAGTCACATCTGAAAACACAAGAATGCAGTCTGGGACACAAGGAAGTACTAATGCAGTATGTGTCAATTACATGTAATATCTGAGTAAACAAATAGCTTACAACAGCATACATACACTAACTAAATGGAAACCTGGAACTCAGTGGAATTTCCTTAAATTCACATATGCAAAATTAAATCATGTAAGCAAATGCAAACTATTTACAGAAATAGACAACCTTCACACAGGCAAGAGCAGCCAATATATGCATATAAAACATGTGCACGAATATATAACCCCAGTGCAGATGTACCCTCTGTACCAACGACACACAGAGGTGTGCAGCACTAACTAGTGCTTGTATCTGGCAGCCACAAAGATACAGTCATACTGCAACTGTGGAACAATACATACACAGAGAATATACATAGAAATATGCAACATTCACATATATGCTTAACGTGTGAATACAAACACCTGGCATTCACAGAAGTACATTGCACTAATGCTGAGCTGTACACACCCAGACATCCAGGTGATCCACACTATGCATACTCCTACTAGGCAGTATTATACACAGCTTAACATACATGATTTCCACATATCTGGGTGCATGCACAAAGTCACAGGTCTACCCTGCTGCTCGTCCTGGTAGAATAAACACTGATACGAGGAGAGCACCCACCCTAACACAGAGATACAGAAAACAAACAGGCGTGCATTCCGAGGTACACAGATACACAGAGATGCACACATAAACAGCCAAAACCAAACCAGCTTGTCTTCAGATAGTGCCAAACCATGCCAAACTAAGCAGCAGTGTCAGCTTCAGAAGCAGAGCAACCTGTCCAAATGGCTGCCTGTGATGCAAGCTGTTAAACCCCCTTACCTGAAGCCCTCCCGAGCCACGCACCCTCCGAACTGCCAGGCTGTGTGCACACAGACATCTGTCCCTCTCTGTTACAGGCAGGCTCCAGCTCTGTGATGCAGCAGCCCACATTTCTGATTGTGCTGTGCTGCTTATGCATTGCCATCTCCTTTATCCAGACTCCCCAGCTGGCTTTCTCCACACATCCTCTCCCTTTGCTGTCTGTCCTTGCAGCTCATTTGTGAGGTACCTGCCTCGTGTTCTCTTAGAATCTCACCAGCAAAGACCCTCAGGAGGGAGAGATGAGGGGCTGCTGAGAATAAACTGCCTCTTGATTTACATCTTCATCTGGAGTGAGAGGAGTGCTACCTCTAGTGTGTGTAGGAGCTGTGAATCTGGAAGTTCCCTGTAACCACTGCTGTCTGCTGCAGTACACCATCACTGCAACCAGGAAGACACTGGGAACTTGGCCACGCAGTGTGATACTGCACTGTCCTGGGCCGAGCAGGGGGAAGGTGCTATGAGCAACACCCCAGAGATTTCTCACTGTGCTCACACAGCCATGAACTGCTGGGTGCACGCCCTGCAACTGAGTTGGGTGATCAGAATGGGGAGTTAGTGCCTGAGGTAACGTAACTGCATGTGTCTCTGGTGTCATTGAGACTACTGCAGACCTGCAATAAAGCAATCGTGTGGAATAGTGCAAACAAATCATCTGTGGTGGCAAGAAATCACAGCACAAAACAATGCAGCCACACCACAGCAATGCTGTTGTGTCACCTGCAGGGGTCCAAACCCACTCTGTTGCCTTCAGCAGCAGTGATGTTGGGAGAGCAGAAATCCACCCATTGCCCTGACATGAACGTACATCAGATGTCACAATACGATCAGGTGCAATGCCTTGCAGGCATGCACAGGTAGCACAAGACAACAAATTCATTTCCCTTCAGGGCAGTTAAGGGCCCTCATACCACTACACTGCTGGTAGAACACCGTCACACTGCAGATGACAATGTAAGCATGCTGTCTGTCCTAAAACAACCCCAGTATATTGTGGAGTGACTCCATCATGTTCCATGAAAACATACAGTGCTCAAGACAGCACTGCAGTGACATACCCCTGCTGACTTCAGTCAAGATTAGATGACAGTCTGACACTAATCAACAAATGATATCAACTGCAGTAGCAACTGCCTGAGTGGCAGTGACAGTACAGCACAGCCGGCCATGAGGCACCGAGTCACTTGCTGGAAGCAGCATTGCTCACGCAGTGATACAGATGTACCACCCCACCACCACCTCCTTGCACAGTGTGATGGCTTCCAGTGCAGCAGGGTACACTTATCTCATCGTTAGTGTCAGAAACCCACAACGTGATAAGCACAGTCACACCGCCTGCAAAGACACATCAATGGCACTGACGAGGACATGAAGTCACCTGAAATGTCACAACTGCATCTTCCAAGTGATAGAATCATTGCCACCATGAGCAGCACAAATGGGATAATGCTTGCAGTGGCACACACAGCTGCTGTATAGCTGCTCAAAGCCTGAGATCTCTGCAAGCACGTGCATTTCTCCTCCCTTTCACTGAAATTATTGAGTTCAAATTTTTCTTCAAGACACTGTGGTCTGGGATGGCATCTAATAAACCGTTTTCTGTTTTGGGACCGTAGCAGCTCTCCTTGCTCCACACTCCACTGATGGAGGCATTTCTGCCTTCCCAGTAGGAATGCAGGCATCATGGACAAGCTGGAAATCCCTTAAGCTGATTGCTGTCAAACCTTGCTCTGCAGTCAGAGTCCCCGTTGGAAGTGAGAGAAGAGAAAGCCACCTGTAACACTGTAATGCTCCTCAGCAGAGGCCATGATAGTAAGAGTCAGAAAATTGAACATGCTGTACCAGAGCAACACATAGCACCGCAGTGACACTGCCTGACCTGCAGCTACACGTCCAGCACTGCTGAATGCTCCTACAGCTGCATCAGTACCTCGTTCTGAGCAGCTCAGTGCCACAGCCTGCAGCACACAGCCCCATTTGGAACTGTACGGTGAATCACCTGCATCGTAACACCTGTAACTGACTTGCCAAAATAGCAGTGACCCTTCACTGTTCCCCTGCGCTGACACAGCCCTGCCTCACTTATTTCAGTGTAAATCACTACGATCATCCAAGTGACAGGTGAAGAGAGGGAAGGAGGAACTTCTGCCTTCCGAGGTTAGCTCCCCCATCCCCACCGGGGATTCCTTTACTGCAAACAGCCTGAGTATTACTGCCATTTACAGTAGCAATCACTCTGTCCCCTCCTCTCCCACAAACCTACTGCTGATATTAGCACTGATTGTACTAACAAGCTTGTGGGTTTTATTACTACTGATACTAATAATACTGGACACATTACGTCTGCTCGCACCAATAACAGGCTATAGATATGATCCCTGCTAATGCCAATAATACTGGGGGATATTATCTCTGCCATTGTCAGCACTGCAGATATTATTGCCAGTAATGCTGTAAAATACTACAGATATTGTCAGGGACCAAGATTAATAATGCTGGGATTGTTACAACAGTAGTCTTGCTGGAACACAAATCCCAAATGAGAATTTGGATCTACAGTGAAGTCCATTTGTGGCCTGCTATTGAGAGAAAGAGCTATCTTTAATAAGAGTAGTTTTGTAAAGGTCCTCGAAGTTTTACTCAGCTGGAGATGCAGGGAACCATCAGAAACATTATCTGCCCTCTCTCTCCCTTGTCTTTCTATATACTGCTTAAGACTGTGGTACTGGAGTCCTTCTAATTTTCTCTTTGTTCCTCTGGCTCACCCTGATTCTCGCCCTTTTAGCTGTCAGAAGGGGATTATGGAACTACAGAACAACAACAATCTAGATCAATAGAGTGCCCTCTCAGGAAGTTTGCTGATCATATGAAACTGGGAGAAATGGCTGAGACACCACAAGGCTGTGCTGCCATTCAGATGCTCAGATCTAGCTTGCTCTCAGTGCCATATTCTTCCCAGGCCAGCACGTTTGGTACCAGTATTGGTCCCCCTCGTCTCCATGACCTGGCTGTCACTGCCCATCGCTGAGCCCACCTCTGGCTCCTTCTGTCCAACTTGGGAGTTCTGCTACATCATCTTGACACGTAATTATCTCTCCTCTTCTTAATCATCTGTGCTACTGTCTAATGCAGCACCAGCTGCAGAAAAGAGGACCTGGGGGAGGGGGCGTGCTCAGACAGAGGCTCCTCTATCTCTCCCACCCTGTCCCCAGCCAGCACAGGGGTTGCCAACAGGGTTTTCAGGAGCCAGAATTCAGGAGCGCTTTGGTCCTTCCCCTTTCTCTGCAGCACTGCATTCCTCACAAGACATCATCCTTGCAGCAAAGCTGGCCCAATGGAGCAGAAAGAAGGAGAACAGTGCTGCTGTCTTTGCCTTCTTCAGGGAAGAGCCATTCCCAAAGTGCTGGGAAAGTAGATGTGCTTTTCTACATGAGAATAAACCCTGCAGTTAAGAAATTGCAACAAGACAGTCCTCAGAAGCTTTGGGAAATCATGAGAAGGCCTATATATCCAGAATGAAAATGAAAGGAATACCTGCATTGGATTTCTTGCTTTCTTTTCTTAATCCTCATCTCAGCTAGGAGTGCCCAGAGCTCTCAGCACTGCAGGGCAGGTCGCCCAGGGGGAGGGAGTGCAGGTAACTGGCTGTGCAAAACCTCCCCTTGGACCTTCTGACTTTAGTGTACAGCCCTGCTGTGGTGCTGTCTGTCAGTGTTCCTTAAAGCCACTGTGAGCACAGGGACTCAGCTCCTGGGCAGGGGTGTTCAGCAGCTGCCAGGCATCCCTTGTGAGGTTTCTCTGGGACAGAAGTGTGACATCTCCCTGAGGCAGATACCCAGGATGGCAGAATGAAGGCTCTCCTCTAAGGAGTTCTCAGCTGTGTCACGTTACTGAGATCCCACACCTCCAGGATCATCTGGTACCTTTTTGATTTCTAAGGAGATATGTGGGCTCTTGGCCAATAGCAGGAAGTTGCACAGTGCTTCTCGCCCTTCAAAAATCAAATCCAAGATGAATTAAAGATGGACGCAGGGAGTTTTCTTTCTGTTAGCGAATCTTTGTGAAGTGTCATGATCTTGGATATCTGTTTCTGAGTTTAATTGTACTGCTTCAAAAATCTGAAATTCCAGGCCTGGTGTTGATTGTGTGGCTGCATGTAAGTAGGATAATCGTTGCAGGCATTTAAAAAGCGTAGCTGCTAAAGCCAGATTGAACTGCTTCACTTTGAAATGAGATAGAGAGGTACAACACTGACAGCTTGTGATCACCAAGCTGGAATGAATGAGAACAGGGGTTCACAGAAACCCCAAATACTGCCAAGAGATACACAACCATTAGAGAAACTTTTTGCTCAATTTGAAATGTCACTATTTCCTCTGTTAGTAATGATAAGAAATGCTGGAGAGGCTTACAATGTTTTCAGTCTCTTACTCCTGACATTTTTTTGACTTTGAGGCATTGACTCAGCCCTTCCATTGCTACACTTTTCTCTCAGCTAGGCCCTACTGCCATCTAGCTGGGAAATGGATCTTCCTCTGGGTCTTGATCCAATTTGCAATGGCATCAGCAAAAGTCTTCCCATTTGCTTTGATAGGAGATGAATTGGGTCTTTGCTTCCAGCCTCTAGTTTTAGTTTGTATTAAGAAGAAATGGGTCAGGCCTTTTCTTAGGATTACTGTTTATTCAGAACTAGAATTTAGAAATGTGAACCTCACCTGCATCAATGCTCAGGAAGTGACTGGAGGAACCTCAGAATGCAACATCTCTCTCAGAAGAACTTTCTTACCATGCATCACAAAGAGCCCTGGTATTGCTGTACACCGCACAGCCTGGGATTACGGCACACACAGCACAGGGAGCCACCAACACTGCCAAGAGAGCCCCATGCAACAGGCAAAACCAACACCCTGAAGGCAGTGTTGAGCTGCATAGACTGGTCAGATGTTACTCTTAGAAAAGTTCACCTCCTAGCCCTCAGTTCATGAACGCACCATATTAGAAAAGACAAAATTGTACAAAAGCACTATAAACACACCAAGACTTTTCCCATCCATTCCAACTGTGTCTTTCTGGACCTGAGGCTCCAGCTTTTGGTTCATTTCAAGATTCACTTTGCCCTGAGTCCTTCACAACAAGTCGGAAAGAGAAGGAAACAGCTTAATCCTAGTTTCTTAGATCCCTATTGGAAGGCTTGGTTAACAACCTTGAGGCCACAGAAGAGCTCCTGTTCTGCTTTCCACTTGTCACAAGCATGGCAGTTCTACTGTATAGACACTACCCATGGAATCCAGACCTTTATAGCCACCACAGCTAATGCCTCTCATGGCACACCGAGGTGAAGGAGCTTGTTTGCAAGAGGAGGGAAAGATACCCCATGTTGCTGATACTTCTCCGTGATGGCATTTGGTTTGAAAACAAGTGAGTTGGGGAAACCTTGTTTACCCGCAGTTCCAACTCTGGGCACCTGCTGGCACCTAGGGAGCTCAGTTCCAGCCATTTCCAGCAGTGAATGAACTTGGGATCAGCTCCAGCAATGGAAACAGTTCTCTGCCTGCTGAGCAGATGTCTGGAGACACAGCCTGTCATGAAAAGGCCTCGGAAGAAGAGCACTTGAAGCCAGCAGGGCAGTGGCGGGGAGCTGGTCTCTGTTGCTAAAACTGATCTAGCCCCTGGAGCAGCTGCAAACCTTGGCCTGAAATTGGAGCCTGTACATGGGGACAAAGAATATAAAAGGGAGGATGAGCTTCTCCCCTCCCCCTACCTTCATCACGTTTCCTCTTCTCGCCATTCGACCGAGGAATCCCCAGGATCCCGTTAATGGAGTAAGAGCCCACTGGATCATTGGAGGCACTGGAGACGGGAGGGGATGCTGTGCTGGGCACTGGACAAAAGGAAAAGGGAGAAAGGGCCATGAGGAGAGCAGCCAGCACTCAGGGATCCCCCCACTGAAAGCTACACATACCACTACTCTCACAGGAGGGCCTGGGCACTAAGCAGGCTCCCTGTCCCACACACAGAAGGACTCACACTAATCCTGCTCTGCTAATGCTGCTGAATCCTAGCTGTGCCATCCTGTTCATATACCGAATCTCCATAGCCTTCCAGTACAGGGCCAATAGCAACGAGCCGGTGTGCTCCACCAAGAAGCTATGTGTTGTTGTTTCCCAGTTCAGAGCAGGTCTCCCAGGGCATCCAAGGAAACTGAGTGCAGTGCTGCACAGGCCACATTCCCCAGGGGCTCACAGACTATCCATATTTTGCCAGATCATTTCCTCTCAACGTTTTTCCACCTGGAGTGCACATACTCTGTCTCAGCCAGACCAGCCTCTAACGTGTCCACCCAATACACTCCATGAAAAATCACCTTCTCTTAGTGCAGGTGAGAAGCTCTTCAGTGTTGGGCCAATAGATTCAGTTCCCTACTAGAACAAACCATGGGCTCGTGATACGTTCTCCAACCAAGATTAATAAAAGTCTTGTGTCTTTCTTTAAAACAGATCAGTGTAAATTGGCAGACTCCTCCAGCCACTCAGGACTCTCCAGGACTGCTCTGGAGTTTCCAATACATCCAAAAAGACAAGTCACCCAGATTAGAAATAATTACTTCCCAATAATTAGGGCTTTAAGGTTTAGAGCAAGTAGAGTTGTACATCCTGTAGGCAAGCTCATTACAAGCCAGCATGACCTCGTCGTTAGGAGGATATCCTGGTTCCCTTTCAAGCCACTAGCCATCATTCAGCTCATAAAGCATTGAGCACAAGTGTTCAGTACCTCCAGTAGAGGCTTTCCAGAACAGAGCAGAACCTGCCAGCACTGCCCGATGTAGACCCACGCGTCCCAGTACGCCCCAGAGCAACAAGAGGCTCCAGCAGCAGCACTCGCAGACACCCTCCCAGCTCTGCCAACTCATTCCCTAGACACTGCATTGCTCCTCCAAGAAGGGATAATAGCTGCCAACTCCATCTGATGTGGTCAGTGTTTCCCAGGCCATTGAGTGAGTCCAGATTAAAAGGGCATCCAGAAATGCTCTTCCATACTGAGTCATTAATTCCTTTGTGTTCTTGAACACAGTTCATGTACAGGAGTATATCTGCCAGCTCTGTTTCACATAGGCCAGCACTTTCCAGTAAATCCTTGTTTAGTAGCTGATTCTCAGTAACCAACAACATCCAAGACAGCGTCTTAGGACACAGATAAGCACCATATCCCATAATACTACGTGTTTTCTCCTGCTCTGATTTACCATTAGATAACCTCGTGCTAGCAGCAGCAATTTGCACCATACAACCCACATCAGTGAACAACACCCCATCACACGTCGAGCACAACACCTTTAAACACAACAGACTTGTAGACATTTGGTAGCTTTATTACAGCCTCCATCTTCTGCTCACCTCAATAAGCCCGTTTCCCATAGCAGAAAGCGCATTTTCTTAGTGAAATACACCCATGGGATATCTGACTGCAGAGCTAGAACATTGAAGGACTCTGTGGTGAGGTATCAGAACGACATGTCCTGATCTGTGAATTGCTGTCTCAGAAACAGGCCAGCTCCAGCAACGGGAGAGATGAGAAACAGGGAGAGGGGAGGAAAGCAAGGCCAAGTAAGAAGGAGAATACAGGTGAAGGCTAGTGCTTGGGTAGGATGGCAGCAAGTACTTCTCTCTAGGGAGGTGAAGGGGAGAGCGAGCAAGTGAAAGGAGTGTTAAGACAGGCTAGCTTTGGGCAAACTCCTTTGGGTAAACTCTCTGCAATGCTCCTAGGCAGCAGAGAACAGAAACCTCTGCTTTCTGGTGAGGTTTCTTTCCCTCCATCTCCCTTCTTCCTAGCACCTGCTTGTCACACTTGTTCGCCCCTGCTGAGCTTCATTCCCATTCCCACCTGTCCCATCACCAACCCCCCAGCCAGTCTCCTTACCGATAGTATGTCCTGGTGCAGCCACACCTGTCCCACTCCCATCTGGTGTTGGGTGGAAAGGTTGCTGAACTTTGGTTCTGATAATCCTGGAAAAAGAGCAAAACATGTTCAGAACTCAGCTCCTCATGCAGTTTCTCTGCTCCTTTCTACACTGTGACTCCAGCAACGAGAGCTGGGGGCCTGAGCTGACATCCAGATGCAGCAGAGCACCATCTTAGCATTTCTTGTGGTCCTGATTCTAGTGCTTTAGTGGTCCTGCTCCCACAGAATTGTCCTTGCTGTACTCTGTCATATTCCCAAACAATGTAGTCACTGCAGGATTATGGTGCTTAGGGAGAAATCTGGGGTCCAGCCTTTCCTACGTGTTAGCGATTGCGTTATTGTTTGTGGTCAGATCTTCTAGTGTGCTCACAAGGCAGCTTTTGCAGCTAACAGACACTGCTGGATTTACAAATGGTGTAGATTTCATTTTGTTGCATACTTCAGAAATTCCTTTCTGGCATAGAACTGGGAGATTTGAACTGCTGGAGGGCTTTCCCAAAGCCCTACTCTTTGTAAATGAGACAGTGGGAGCAGAAAGCACCTGTATAGAATGATGAGGGGATATAGGTCACCAGGAAAAAGAATCTACAGCAAAGGGATGCTGCTTTTGTTTATCAGGTCGTGCACGAACACAGCACAGGAACCCAAAAAGATGTCAGCAGATGCCACAAAGTTCACAGTGCAGCTCAGAATGAAAATAAACTGAACTGCAATTGTGAGTGTTTGCTTTCTTGTTACATGCAATCTTTCACCTCTCAGTCACTGATTTAAATCCAGCTGAGGTCAGTGTGAAAGAAAATCACTATCCCCTAAGACTTGCTTGGGGAGCCTGCCCACTGCCAGATGCTGGGTAGCTGTGGCTCAGGAACTACCATGTCTTACCACGGGGCTCAGCAAATAAGCCATGACCTGTGAAGGCCACGGAGACCAAATTCTTTTCTGAGCTTAAAACAAGCCTCTCCAATTAGGATGAAGGCTGCAGATGCTCTTTCGGCTTAGTTTCTGGAACTGTCAGCCTTGCATTGTGTTAGCTTTAACCTCTCCTCAAAACTCTCTCCGCAGAAAGTGAAAGCAGATAATGCATTCTCCCTGCCCACCCAAGGGCTTCTCTTAGAAATTCATGCTAAAGAAAGAGTTGGCAAGACTTCAAAGAGCAAACGCGTAGCATGGACAGAGGCGGGCAAAGATTTTGGGAGGACATTTTGAAAAAAGCATGGGTTCACAAAGTGAAGCCTTCGTAGGAGGAGAAAGGCATTTCAGAGCGTATCACCTCAGGTTATTGGAAAACACAGCTAGATGGTGAAACCTGGGCAGTTCCTGAAGGGACAGAGGACACCCTGGACATAGCTGCAGATAGGTGATGTCAGGGCTCTGGCTGGGAATGGAGAATCCTCCCACTCCTCATCCTACATAGTACAGAGGTGCCTGGTTCACAGCTGTGGGGGGGACATGGACAAGATGTGTCAGAGAGCCTCAGGCCAAGGGGCTGGATTTTGAGGTCATGCTGGTGTGCACGAGGTGGGAGCTGATCTCAGGAGTTAGTGCTCGGGCAAATAATGCAACTTTCTTCTTCTTTTCTATTTTCTTTTTCTTTTTCTTTCCTCTCACATTCCCCCTAAAGCCCCCTGAAGTGCCACTCTGGTTGTGTGAGTTTATTGATTTCCCCCAGCCCAGAGAAACAGGAAAAGGGGATGGGGTGCAGGCAAAGGGATGGAAATAGAAAGCTATAAATTATTTGTGACAGGAAAGCAATAGTGCCAGAGTGCTGAGCACAAGTCCCGTGTCACTATTAGATTCCTTTTAGCCTGATGACACTGTAAAAGAGGTTAAGTGTCTGATGGAATCGTACACCTTGGGGGCAGGGGCAGTCCAGGAGCAGAACAAGCCACAGAGAGCGGGTATATCAATTCTCCAGGCCAATAATATTCCCCTCATTGATTGCAACACAAAGTTCAAAAATCTCATTATAGTCAGGCAGACCTGGAACTTTTTAAAAATCAATAGAGTGATATAACGTATGTATACTTTGTATAAATGTATCTATCTATCCGTCTGTCCATCCATCCATCCATCTCCAAAAATCTGCCTGCGGGTGTCTAAGTTAACCTACACATTATACTATGTTATGTTCTATTGTAGTGCAGCATGGTGAATGGACTAGAAGCTTTCCCCTGCAGCCTTAGCTGACATGTCACACCATGTCCTGTTAGCACTGAGATGACATCAGACAGTCCCGTTCGCACTGTGATATGACATCAGATTGCGCGCTCACACAGGCAGCTGGCATCAGCCACTCTGCTCCTGCTGCAGGAGCTATGCTGCGTGGAAACTGCTATGTTTCCAAGGCCATCTAGAGTAAAACCTGCCTGAGAGATGATTTGTGTATAGCAGTCCTGTCCATAATGCTTGGAAACCCCAGGCAAGGATGAGGGAGGTTCCATTTCCTTCCCTGTTCTGTTGTTGGGCTCTCAGCTCAGGGTGCTGGTTGGTGCCCACTGCAGCAGTGTGCACAAAGGTGTGTCCATCAGGAGCTAGAGTGAACTCACGAGCTCATTTCACCAAGTAGCCATCAACTGGTGATGTTTGTCGGTCACTACCAACCAGGGCCAGCTCCAGCTGGTGACCTTGAGGTAAAATGTTCCGTTGGAAATATTTCCTTCTTACAAAGGAGGCTGGCTTCGTATCAAGAGTGTCCAGGAGCAGTGAGCAAGTGCGAGCGTTCTGGGCTTTGCAGCCTCAGGTGGCTTGGTTCAGCTCATTCCTGGCATTAAATGGCTGAACCTAAGGAGTTAGTAGATGTCTCCTATGGCTGAAAAAAGAGGCAGGCCAAGCGCTCCTCTGCCACATAGGCCTGGCCTCACTCTGACACTGGAAGGAGAGAAGTCTCCGAACCTAACTTGGAGCACAGAATCTGGCCAGGGTCGCCCAGGGTCATGTTATTTGGGGCAGTGATGACCAACACTGCTCCCCAGAATTGCTGCTGTCACTGAAGCAGGCTTCGAGTGAGTCGTGTATGTGAGACCACCTAGTGAAACAGCAGATAAAAGGTGAAGGAGGCTGACTTCACCCTGTAGCAACAGATGCAGCATAGTAATGCAGTATTTAAACTTCAGGATTGACGAAAGGTTCCGACCGTTCACAGAGACTGAAATATGCACAGAGCTGCCCCAAACTTAGGAGCACTGTGCTCCTGCTCTGTGAGAGGGAGCAAACCCTTTGTCACCTCTTGCTGTTTTCTGCAGCTTGTTCTTGCCTCTAGATGCTGGAGAAAGACATGCCTTTTGCAGAACACTGCTGCCGCTCTTCCCAGAAGAGGAAGGGACACAGATCTTGGCACACCACTCAGCAGTGCTGATTTCTAGAAGTAAATGCCAATGTTTTCAAAGGCCTTTCTTTTCTCCAATAGCAATTGTCACTTTGGACTAATTTCATCTCTGCTCTAATTCCATCACAGTCAGTGACTCCAATAACGGCCTTTGTGTTTAATTAGGGGCATAAACTGGCACTTATTGTAAATCCCCATTTTTCATTTTCCAGTGGGAGATTTTTGTATGAGTTGTCTACTCTGAGTTTCAGAGAACATACAGTTTTGATCCATAACTGACTGAAGTTTCAGCAACAGGACATTTATAGACCTTTGATGGCAGTAAAGCAACCAAACTTCATTTCACAATCTGAATTTAATATGTGACATTATCATAAGTAATGGCATACAGTAACATTACAGTACATAGTATCGTACTGTGAATTATAAGTCCATTCCTGGCATTTGCAAGTTACCACAGTTTACGTATAGTAATTCTATCTAGAGTGAATACTTCAGATAGCTCCGACTGAAACCAACTGCTTGCTTCGAATGCTTCTGAGTTTCTTAAATGTTCAGCATTAGACCAGGAATTTCCAGTGTTTGATTTCTATTAGTTTGGTTTTTCTTTTGCAGCTTTAATGCAATCTGTTTTGCTGATTCTAAATGCAGAGTAACATGAAAAGTCGTCTCCAGTAATCTGACAATTACAAGCTCGAATCAAATTCGATCAAGGATGTAGAAAAAAAAATTAAAGATAAAATCAGCTGAGATGTAATCCTTTCTGAGAACCAGAATTTCTCACCTTTTAAAGAAGTGAGTGAAAAATCTCCCCTAGACCTGTTCAGGAGTTATTTGCTAAAGAATGACAGAGCATAAGAAACATCCCTTGCCTCTCTGACATTTCTGTCCAGGCTGTCTTGTAGACTGCCATACTCTGTGGTTTCTCCACTCTCACTGTTGCTGGGAGAGATTTCAGACAGTATCTCAAAGCCCAGGTGAAAGCCCGGTGGGGTTCATCGGAGGGAGATGAGCTATGGATGAGCCCTCTGGAAGTCCCAGTGTAGCATCTCCTTAAATCCTGGAAGAACCAGGTGAAGTTGCACTAAAGAAGCATCGTGTGTCCTGCTGCATCAAGGAAACTTGACAGATTTCATATAGCATTGGTGTCTTTTCTGTGATCATCTTCCTTTGTCACTGATAATTTTTCAGAGTGGAAGGGTAGAGTCTGTGAAGCACCAAACCCCTTGTAATTGTTTTGGAGTGTTCGTACTTTAAATACTCCATATTAGAAGCACATTACAAGACCCCAGGGTGTGCATTACTGGGCAATTAAAGCCATTCTTGGAAGGCTAACCCTGCTAAGCTTCAGCCTGGCTCTCTGCTGTGTGTCTAAGGGCGGCTGCAGTGGCCAAAGGAGCTGTCACTGCAGTGCCTCGCCACTCTGTTAGCACGGCCATACCTGCAGGGACACGGTGTGGGGCTGAGCGACACAGCCACACCTTTTGTGCCTCAGGGCTGGGGACCCCTGGTGATGCTGGCATCAGAGCATGCCTCAGAGAGAGATGGGGAGAGGGAGCCTTGGGCTCCTCGCTGCTGAAAATATCCCACCTGCAGGTGGGTGCTGTGCAGGCACAGAGAGCTCTGAGCACGATGTGCGTGCACAAAGTAGAGACTGCATGTTTCTGTGCATGGGCCTAGGCATGGCTGAATTCTCTGTTCAGCAAAAAATGGGGAGAAAGTACTGTCTGACAAAGTTCAGAATGGAAAGCAAGCTTCATAGTTCGGTGAGGAAAAGCAACCAAGGGATTTGGAGGGTGAAGGAAAATGAAGTCTGACAGTTGGAGCCTAATCCTACTTAAGGGAAGAGCTTTGGTTCCTCGCATTGTCATGGACTCTCATCAGGACTTTGGACAAATGGTGTTTCTGTGTTCTGTTTCCTGCCTGAACTGTGAAGATAGGAGCGCTGCCTTGCCACCTGGGGCACTGCGAGGACAGCTGGAAGGAGGGGAGAAGGGCTCAGGTTCAGGCAGAGCAGGGGCCAAGGAAGTGCTTCAGCGAGCTGTAGCACGGTGCTGGCTCCATTCCCCTTCCTGAAGCAGAAGTGACACGAACCCTGCTGACAGTGACTGCCTGTGAAGGGAAGGGAGCTGGGCAGAGGAGATGGGAGCTGTGTTTCAGCTATGCTAACTGCAGTGGTCATGCAGCAAGTTTAGTTGGGAGGCTCAGAACTGCAGTTGCCCCCCAAAACCATAGCATAATTTTAATCAGTGTTGGGGGCAGTACCTTCTCAAAATCTACTGCAACACTTGCAGCCCTCAGAACAACAGCTGACATTGGCAGGAGCAGCAGACTCTGCTTCCTTTCTAGCAGGCCCGAGGCTCTGGCACTGTCTGCCAAGAGAGCAGAATGCTTCCAAACCTTGCCATATTCTGGGGCCACAAGCAATAATTGTGCATTCAAACTCTCTTCTGTCACAAAAATTGCATTTCCTTCTCCCTGGCTTTTGGAAAGGGAGAGAGAAGAAGGGTGATCACATACGGCATCAGTATATAAGCACAGGTATGGTGGAACGCTTAGATTGGTTAGATAGACAGTGCTAAGAGGTGGCTGAATTGTGGCTGCCTATTTTCTTGAACCTTCCAAATAGACGAGAGGAAGAAATGGAGATGCCTTGCTTATCTTGAAACACAATCTCTGCCCTCTCTGAGAAGATTTGGCCCTTTATCTGCTGTTAATCTGTGTGGTTCCATCATCTTAACTGGAGCTGCACTAGCATCATGCCTGAAGGGGGGGAGGAGGGGGGGAGAAGTGCCAGCTTGTTCCAGCTGAGCCTGCTCACACTAAAACACCAGAGAAAACCCAATCCTGCCCTTTTCTCACACTGCAAAGACCATTGCTTGTCTGCACACTGAGAAGAGACAGCAGCAGTTTTACTATCCGAAGGGCTTAGAGAGGAGCTAGGATTTTTTTGTTGTTTTAAATCAGTGACCCATGATGACACCATACGGTTTTATTTCATTTAATTTGAGCAGAGCATTAACGTTCAGCTTCTAGCAGATCTCTGCCCATTGCAGTTCTGCTGCGCTACATGGAACAAGTCGAGACGTAAGGAAGAGCAGTGGGAGGAAGGAAAGGTGAAGCAAAAGGTGTCCCTGGGAGTGGGGAGACATGCCAAGCGGGGCATTGCTCTGTCAGCTCGTCTGTGGAGCAGCAGCACCCAGCTGCATCCCACGGCTACAGGCTGACAGCATTCCACCCCATGCGTGTAGGTCGCCTAGACTGACACTGTGGAATACATTGCTGCATCAGGTCATGAGAAACATTTTCCCATTTATCCAAGGGGATCTGTGTGAGCCCATTGCACGAGGGTGCAACCGTGAAGGTGAGCAGGGAGCGTGGCTGTGCTCCACAGAGCTACACAGCCATCCAGTGCTTGGAGCTGGCTGAAGAGTATCTACATGAGCTGCAGTCAGCAGTGACTGCAGCATAGAAATGTCCTCAGGCAGGTGTTTCCACTTTTATTACACTCCATTCACGTTTGGAAGGTTTTTTTTTTTTGCAGTCAGGAAACCCAGAAATGTGTTATAATCCAAACATCTAGAAGATGTCATTCAGTGTACCAAATATTGGAAGCAAATTGGGTGTAGATGTTTGACAGCCCAGATTGCAGGTGAATTAAGGAAATCTTAAAGGACAAAAAAGAGTTTTGCTGCTCTTGGAAACACAGGTGTGGGTGGAACGATATGGCTCATCCAGTCTGAATTTTGATAGCACAGGCAACCACAGAGCAAATGCTCAACACAGAGCATCCACAGGAGTATCCATCCTAGGAGCTCCAGACAACAAACTCACAGTCTCTGCAACAAAAGATCAAAAGCTTCAGGAACAACAACGAGCTGCAGGAAGGGAACAGGAAAAAAAGCACTGCCAGGGGCTACATTTACTTCACTGTAAATGTAAGTGAAGAGGGAAAATGCCCACGAACGTCTGAGCCGCTAGATGCTGATCATTTTCTAGGAGTCTGCCACAGAGTGCCCTTGCACTGCAGTGACTGCCGGTCCCAGTGACACCAGTCCCCTGCAGAGCAGCCAGCTTGGGTCCTGCCAGCAGCACAGCTGCGGTGGCACAGAGCTGGCAGAGGGTCCAGCCCACGAGCTGCCAGCTCTCGGTGACCGTCGCACAGCACGCGCTGGAGCTGCCGCAACAGCAGCCGTGCCAGCAGGTGAGTTAGGGAGACCTACGGAAACACATGGGCTTGCCAAGGTTAAATATCTTAATCTGGAGCGTGGGAACTTTTAATTGAAAGCTTTGCTTTGAGCCCGTTTCCAGTTATTAAAATTCAGGAGTCTGTGCCGAATTCCTTGTGGACATTCATTTTGATTAACAGAAGACGTGTGTACTAGAAGAAGAGGCTTGAACTGGGAGGAAACAGATAAATGTAGATAACTCTCAGCTCTCTTGCAAGCTTTGCCATACCTTTTGCCATAAGTAAAACCTTAGATCTTTAAGATAAATTTCAGCATTCATTTCAAACCAAGGTATTTCTGGCTTCCACAACTGTGAAGAACAGGTGGAAGCGGGATCTGGCTGTCTCCCAAAGGCCAGAACAGAGGCAAAGAAAAAAAGCAAGTACACTCTTATTTACAATCTTGTCTATTTTATGGTGATCTCTCCATTATGGAGGCTGCTAACTTGGGATTTATTTAACACCAAGGCTTGGCAGTGTAGGGGTATTAACCCTGATTTTAAACAGTGAAGGTTTCGGAGGGGGACCCTCAGCAGCAGAAGGTCGTGCTTGAAAGGCTGGAAATTTCCACATGGAACCTGAATCTTTCCTTTGCTGTTCTAGTCCTTACTCCTGCTATTCCTTATCCCTCCTTCTGGAGGCTGCCCAAAACTGCCAGCAAAGGCAAACATATGAACCCAGCAGAGCAGGAGTGCTCAGGTGACACACACAGGAACCCGACATAGAGCTGGTGCCCACCTCCAAAGACAGCATGCTTATTTTCCCAGTTTCTCCTAATGGAAGGACAAATTCATAGCTGGTCTGCTTGGCTCATATGAGTGACTAAAAGGTCTGAAATTTAGCCAGCATGGGCTATATGTTCGTTTCCATGTCAGAGCTGTTTGTGGCCTAGGAGCACCAGCATTTGTCTTTTAGAGGGATGTAATTGATCATATGGTGCTGTATGTACTTGTTTATCTTTTCCTGCAGGCCTACATGTACAACTGTGGCTATGTGTAGTTAAACATTTGGGTCACATATTGTATTCAGACCCCATGAAGAATTAATAAACATTTATTCAACCATTACAGTTTTTAACAGAGTTAATGGCAGATAGGCTGCTCAGCCCTGTGGCTGTAGCCATCTCTAGCTCACTATATTGATTTTGTTGTACAGCACCAGGCACCATTATTACAAACAGTCAGTCATAACCACCTAGAATCATCCATAACAAGGCTATAATATCCATTATATAATAACTAATATGTATCAACGTGGATATAAGTCATGTGGCTCCTTGCTGTAAGGCCCTTAACTGTATATGCATTTACTTAGTTAGTATAACTTTATACGTTATAATTAGGATTAGTATAACTTTGGCAGCGCAGATCTGTTCTGCTCCTACATTGTGTACCTGGCACCCGTCTAACCAAGTGCAGGGCTGCACACATGGACCCTGAGCAAGACATTGCTTGTATGCCATTCCCATACAACCACAATGGCTGCTGGGAGCTCGCTGGATTTCCAGGTCCCAGTTTCTAGCCCCGATCTGTGTCCATAAGAGTTAGTCTAAGGGTTTACCTACATATGGCTATGAAAAGTAACTAATGTGAGTTAACTGGAAGTGTGAAATTGAAGTGGTCTAGCTAAACTGCATTACACTTCTGACACCTTTGTTTAGAATTAAGACAGCTTTAATTTAGTCTAGCTTAATTCACTTTGGAAAACGCAGTAAACTAAATTCAATTTAGGATGCTCATCCAAACAGTGTTTTAATGGTTTTAACCAATGTACTTTCAAAGTTAATTCAGATTAATTTTCTCATTTGTCCCTATGTAAGCAAGCCTGTTGCCCATGCTGTGTCAATGAAACCATCTCAGCTGGGATGCCTTCAGCAATGCCAGGTTGACAGCAGGCTCCCAGGAGCCCCAGTGCTTACGTGAGCCTCTCTGACACCACTGCTGCTTTATCCCCATGTCTCCATGCTGGTGGCTTTCCTCCCATGCCTGAGCTGTGGGGAGGGACTGGGCTGTGCCAGCACGCTGAGCTGGCTGCTGTCAGCCTAGGAGAGGGCTGCTGCTTGTTCAGTACTGCCCGAAGCTGCGAGCTGTAAATATTCCATTATTCACATTTTACAGGTGTTTGCAAGGGAGTGTTGTATTGTTTCTAGCTCAGCCAAACTACAAAGTCCTCCTTCTGAAAGGTGCAGGATTCTAGAGAACCCTTAGTCATTTTTCTCCAGTTCCATTATTTCAAAATATGATCTCTTTAACTGAACAAAGTGGGTCTGAATACTTCCACCCCCATCCATTTTTTCATCCAACTTAGCACAGGAACAAGTTTGGATGCAGTCAGGACTTTAAAGCGGAGATGTACAGAGAAACATACACAGTGGTATTTAGAAAACTATCCTACATTTAACCTTGAGTATTTTCTAGTCCAAGAAGCCAAGAGGTAGCATGTGGTGGTCCAAAGATTTTATGTTTTATCATGCCATTTTTACAAGGCTATCACAAAACCAACTGCAAACAGAGCATTCTGAGAAGTAACACAGAAACATTGTTTGTGCAAAAATCCTGATCTTTGAAAGTATACTCATGGAAATTTCAAACTTCTCATTACCTGAAGTTGAACTCTAAAGCCACACTATAGACTTAGTCAAAACACAGAGCAGGAGGAAATCGTAGACAAATGTTATTTTTATCACAATGCAAAAAGAGCCCTTGAGAAACTGCATTTTTGTGCATCTCAACTCAGATGAAGCACCTGACCTAATCCTTCACAAAGAGACTGACCAGGCGAACAACAAACTCACCTAAATAACCCAAGCCACGAAGTACTTCTTGATTACACAGTTAGCTCTTTTTTTGTGTGCTCGTTTCATTATGGAGTTAGTGCTAATGAATACATTTTGGTTGATGGATACTACAGCCTCAGATCTTTGGTATAAAATTAGCACAGTGTCATTGAAACAGTTACCAGGCTAATACAAGGAGACAGTCCTGTGTATTAATATGCTTGTGCAGAACGTATTTGAGTGCAACCGGGTACGGATTTCTGTGCAACTAGCTAAGAGAGCACTGTAAGTAAAATGTAGAATTGTAGCAGCACATCAGTTTGCAGGACTTTTTTGGTGTGGATACGCAGGCTGTGTGTGTGCAGAGGATACACAAAGCTGCAGTGCTGTACCAGCACGAGCGCGGGCCTGTGTTTCTGCCCGCACATTCATTTGCATGTGTGTCAGTCTGCAGGTATGTTCCTACTCGTGTGTGTAATCTGGCGGCCGTGCTCCCTGAATAGCAATGAGCTCGGTATGAGCATGTATGTGTTTATGTCTGTGAGCATCTAGCCGCAAGTGAATGTGACCGCATGGTGCACCTCTGTTCTCTGGGGCTGTCCGGAGCGTCCTGGGGCTCTGTGAGATAGGATGGGTGCTGCCTCGCCTCTGTGCCCCATGGCTTTAATGCTCCTAAAAGCTAGTGTACTGCAGCAGCAAGCCTGCTGCCTGGAACTCTGGAAGAGCTGGGTCCTGGCCCAGCCATGCTGTCGGTGGGCTCCCTGACTGAGCAGCAATCCTAATTCGCTCCATGCCTCGGTTTCCCCTCCCATCTTTTTTTCTTCCCCACAAAAACTACAGATGTGGGCTGTCACATACTGCAGGGGACAACGCAGCACTCTTTGTGATGGGTCCTGGTCCCGGGGCACACAGCCCTGCAGAGCCACCAGCCCTGTGCCACACGGACACTGTTTGTGCTGGGTGGCTGCTGGGGTTTGGTGGACAGCTTCGTCTGCCCGTGCCTCAACAGAGCAGGGAGAGCTGGGAAGGAAGGAGTTATTAAATGCCAAGTGGATATGCAATAAATCCCATTGATTTTACAAACTCCAACTTGTCTTCAATCTCTTTCCATTCCTTATCCTGGGGGCATTGCAACAAAACCCTATTTTAAATACCTTTGCTTCCCCTTCCCCCACTCCCCCTCCTCCCGCTCCCCAAAAAAGTGTCAATATTTTATTTGGATTTTTAACTTCGCTCCATAACAGTTGTTTGACCTCCTGACTCATGCGAGTCACATAAATTCTGGGACTTTATTCAGGAGCCATGTTCCTGCTATTGAATAAGCAATTTGGGAGGGTGAATTAATGACTTGTGCTGTTGCTGGAAAGTCCCTGAAGAAATATTAAAATTGCTTGCAGACTGAATCAATACTCACTGAACACCCAGCATGAGGACCTGGGCTTTTTAATGGCTACAAACAGCCGCACTTGGGAGAGGAAGGGGAATTCCTGTGCGCACACCGTGCAGCTGACAGCAGCCTCCCATCCTTGCTTCCCCTCCAGTGCTGGGCACATCCTGGGAGAGTCGTGCCATGCCCTGCCAGGGACTGGCTCCAGAGGGTGGCAGCCCTTCTGCCTGTAGTGAGGCCCTGCTGTGTTGTGCTGCGGTGAGCCTGGGTGCTGCCGTGTAGCAGTGACCACGCTGTGCATTTGGGCACCACCACAGGTGTTGCTGCCCTGCAGCAGCCCATCTCAGGGCCATGTCCCATGTACCCGTGCCCATGCGCAGTGCACATCCTTTGGGCCTTTGCTGCTTGCTCACCGGGCTGCCGCGAGCCAGACTCTGTTCACCCCCTGAGTTTTGCTGTCAGCCCCCTTTGCCAACAGTGAGTTTTGTTGCTGAGTTTCTGCACCCCTTTGAGGGCAGGCCACATGTTTTGCCATTGTGTTTTTGAATGGCTCTTTTGTATTTGCTTGTTGGGCAGCTATTATTGTGTATTAACACCGGGGTGTGTGCGCTTTGTATGACCGCATGTCTGTTTCATTGATTCCATCAGTATTATTTTGTAATCGTGTGTCTCTGTGATTGAGTTAGTGCGCAATTCAGGGCTCCTGTGTATTGAATAATGATGTCAGGGATCGGGTTGTTTGACTGGGTAATGGCCTTTTTTCAGCCTAGTAAGTGAATGTGTCCTTCTCCTGTTTCCCTGCCCCGCTGGGGCAGGATGACTCACGCTGGGTGATTCCCTGGGGTGCTCACACGCAGCTGGAGCACCCCCTGGCTCCAAGCTCTCCCTGTGGCATGGCTGCATGGGAATGTCCATGCGTGTGTACGTCTTTTTCTAAGGCCATGTCAGTGTTTAAATGTGCATGTGCCTGCTAGAGCACTCAGGAGTTGGCCTATGGGCTTTGGATAAATCTCCATGTGTCCTAAATTTCTCAAAAAATGTATGCAAGACTGTACTGTGTGGTTCTGCATACATTTCAGTCCGTGCAAGGATCTACAAATGACCACGCATGGCTACAATGAAGTGTGTTTCTTCCTTTGGAAGGATCTCCTGTGTGCCCATCTGTTCTAACACGCAGGGCACCATGGTGTGTGTGAGTACCTGACTGGGTGGTGGTCTTTTATATCTGCATGCATGGCTGTGGTTCTGTGCCAGCTGCATGAAGCCAAAATGTGTGCTGAGTGCTTTAAAGGTGCCATGAGTCTCTGGGCTCGTGCAGTGGCTGCTGACGTGTGTGCTGTGCACTGCTGCCCCAAGTGCAGCCACATTTGGTCCCTTGGAAATGGGCAGGAGCAGGGTTATTTCTCTGCCGATGATTGCGTGTCAGTGCCGCACGGATTTATTTGTGCTGTGCACGCAGTGTCTGGCACTGGGCTGCTCTGCACCTCCTCGCCACAAGGGTTTGGCCGGCAGCACTCAGCCAGACAAAGCCTGGGAGAAGGGCTGTGAGAGGTCTGCAGAACTTCTAGAGAAAGCCCTCAGCTCTGTCCTGGCACTAGAGTGCCCCAGAAGGAGAGAGCCACGGTCTCTACCCACTAGATCTGTGCAGCTGGGATTGGGCAAGACAGTGAGTTCAGTCTCTGTCGTTCAGTGAGGCTGCAAGCAGATAACTCCCTGCTGCCTCTCACATCAGCCTGAGCCTTGCTCCTTCTCCTGCCTCCTTGTGTGTGTGCTCTGCCACTCCTTCCCCCCATGCTCCTGCCCAAGCCCCGCAGAGCCATTCAGGGCTCCAGCAACGCCTGCCCCGCAGCATCCTAGGGTGACGGGAGGGAGAGGGAGGGAGCGAGGGAGGGAGCCCTGCTTGGAAGTAATTGGAGGCTGTTAAACAGAGGAGCCCAGCATATCACTCTAGTAATGGAAATAAATTCCATTGTATTTGCATTTTAATTTTCCACATAAACAAAGGCGCGGAGTGTGCTGGCTTCGCCAGAATCACCGGCCAGAATTTAATTAGAAATGAAAAGTTTATAGGGTCCTCTTTAATGCGATTAATGCACAGTTAACATTTATCACATACATATGCTGGAATCGCCTTTTTTAAGCAACCACCGGCCATGAAATGAATTTCTTTTCAACTTTTTTAGCGTGCGTGAGGAAGGCTGTCTCTGGTGAGGCGGTCCAGTGAGCACACTCCTGACAGCTTGGTAAACTGCAGCCCACAGAGGCTTAGCAGCCCCCATCCTCACCGAGGAAAGTTCAAGGTGGCTTAGAGGGAAGCATGGTCTAGTGGTTAAAGCCCGAGGTTGGGAGTCAGGGGATCTGGGTTGTATTCCCAACTCTGCCACATGCTCGCTGCATGACTGACTGGCGCTCAGCGTCTGTTTCTCAGGGTGTTAAAGAGAAAAAAGAAATCGGCTGGAAGAAGATATCTCAGCCCCAGACCCCCACGACTCTCAAGCTCGCCAGAAGCTGGCCCAGCCCTGTTGCGTGGGGCCTGGCTCACATCCTGCGCCATGCTGGGGTTAGGGACACTTGGAAAAGCAAGCCTTCATCTGGAGAAATAGTCACTGTTCTTCTCTGTGGAACAAAATATGGAGACAAAGGGTTGGAGCTGGGCCCACGTGCCCTGCCAGGAAGGTGTACCACTTCTCTCTTGCTCTGTTCCCTTTCTTCCCACATCACCACTGCTGTCCCTTCCTTCCTGGCCGTGTGACAGATGGTGTCGGCAGCCACCCCCTGCTCCCACTCTTCCTTCTCAGGCTCACAGACAAGAAGAGCAAATAAACGAGGCCCATGGACACACAGCATTAGCGTGTTAGGGACACAGCAGGGGAAGGAGGAACATGAAACCTCTATTGATCCCTTGAGGAATGATGTCCCTTCCTTATCTTATCAGATTCTCTTCACTCTTCAATTATAGTCTGTTGAAATTGGCCTCTTAACCCAAACAAGATAGCCTGGGTAACAAGGAGAGGAGTGGGAGGGGAGGGGACAGGAGGGCAGAGTCCGGTGTGTTAAGCTATGGCTCTCATTAGAAATAACTCCTTTGGTGACACCCCAGCCCCAGTGCCCCAGGTCCCCCTTCCTGCAGCCCTAGGTCACGTATAGGAAGAATAAGTACGCATCCGAGCCCTTCCAAATGCATCATGCCGCATGTATTCCCTTAGATGTGCTGGGTGCCCCCTTCAGGAGGTGTGTAGCACCATGCCTTGGCTCTATCCTGTGCGTCCTGGCAAGCAGCCGTTGGGTTGAGGCATTGTTTCCATGTTTGGGTTCTCCCACAGCCAGCTCCATACATTCACTATAAGCCTACACTCCCAGCCAGACATGTTGCCCTAGTGATACGCCCACACTCCTCCTCATACACATGTCATGGGGTAAGGGGGAATGTCCAACCCAAATATCCATTACACAGAAGATTGTCTGAAGGAACAATAGGCACTCAGCAGTCTAGCTGCAGAAATGCATGCAGTTTTCCATGCTCGAATTACATCCCTGTGCACAGAATGAGCCAGCAGTGTATTCAAACCTTGCGAAGGTTCAGTTTGGCATAGTGCTGCTCTGAGCTACATTTACTCTCCCAAAGACTCTGCTCCCTGGGATCTCTTCATCCCCTGCCTTTGGTGTGCCGAGGCACTGCCCTGTTCATGCATCTACCCCAAGGAGCCATGCTCCCTTTGGTTTCTCACATGTGCAGTCTGCTGCCCAGCACATGCTCCTCCCAGAAATTCACAGCCGGACATGCTCACCCTGTCCCCATCCTCACTGCCTCCTTAGGCACAGACCCCAGCTCAAGAATGCATTTCCTGAAATTGCTGAAGCCACAGAAGGGAGCTGGATGGCAGCACTGGGAGGCTGCATTCCCTTTGGCATAGTGGCCAGGACCGCCTTATGTAAACTGCAGTGTGTCTCATTTGGCAATATCCAACTCACATCTGCTTTAGCCTTTCACTTCATCATCATCTCCTGCCCTTTCCTCCCACTGGTGCCACCCAGCAGTGCTCACGCGCTCTTCATGCTATAGCTGTCTGTCTGTCAGAGGCAGCACCGCAAATGTTGTCTCTTTAACACCCTAAATTTGCTGTTTGTTCAGCAGGGAGAGGGGATTTGTGGCATTACACATTGTCCACTTTGCCCTGCTTGCTCAGCCCTGACCACATGCACATGGCACATCCCAGCCAGGCATCTCCCTGTGCTCTCACAGTGTGCAAATGTGGATTCGTCTTGAAAAATATTATTCTTTCCTCTCCTCTTCTCTTCTAGATCTCCTCCCTTCCCTATTGATTTTATATACAAAGGTTTATGTATTTTTTCGTATGCATAATTTCTGTGTAAATATATAATTTTTCAAGTTTGAAAGCCAGAATTTAGGCAACAAGGAGAGATCTTTCTGGGCTTGAATCTAGGCAAATATTACCAGCAGGCACTGTTACATAGCTACGTTGTGCTGCAGATTTTCAAGGCAGATGACCAAAAATTGTTGAAATAACTGTGGAGAAGCAGGAGCATGCTGAGAGGCAGTGGTGGGCACTGTGGCTGAGCAGATTTCCCTTCTCTGTGCCACGTAGCTTTGGCCAGGACTGGGTGCTAAACCCATGCCCTGCCCTGTAGAGAGCACAGGGCTTGCCTTGTAAGGGAGGAGAGTTGTTCAAAATGAACCAAAACAAAGAAAAACTAAATTGCCCCCCAGGAGAAAACCATCAGTAGAGGCACACTCCAGCTTCTCTCTGTGCACATGCATGTGTGTGCGTTGGAGGAGCCGCAAATTTCAGAAGTGCCGATGGGATGGCAGAGCTGGGGGGTGGCAGCAGCAAGGAGTGGCTTGCACAGGCAGGGACGAGGCACCAGAACCTGCTCTCCTGCTTTAGCAGTGAGGTTGGGGTAAATGTTTCATGTGTAAGTGTGTTCTGGGAACTTACAGCCCGCTAGCTCAGGCTCTTGGCATGTCACTCTTTCTCCTTTCTGTCAAAACGGGTACATGCATAAATCCCAGGCCAGGCAGAAGACAAAGGAATATCTTTCCCCGACCGCATTGCCTGTGCTTCCTGGAGCCCACCAGCACTTTGTGTCACCATCTATGATGTGCCTGCCAGGAGATGCATGTTCTCTGACATATGCTGACATGTAATACCCAACCAGTGGGCACATTTCTCCAAGGGTACAGATCTGCATTCTCCGCAGTCTCCATATGAATGTCCTATAAAAAGCCACAGAATAGCACTATCTTTCTTCCTTCCCATGCCACCCTGAACACCCCGACCTCTCACATTTGCCTGTGATACACATAAATGTGCCCCTCTGTCTCCTATCCCGTCTGTCCTCCGTACCTAGAAGGAGAGACCTGTTCTGTCTCTATGACTGAAACATCATGAATCCATCCTGCTGTTTTTCACACCCAACCACAGCTATTTCTCTCCTGTGGCTCCAGGATTAACTATGGTGTTGTCCATTTCCCAGCGACAAGGGGTCTCGTTACAGGGTTATTGATTGGTCTTCACGCAGACAGATGAATCTGCCTTTGGTCTCCCCACCAAAATCCACCTCTGTATGGGCTGATTGTCACTGCTCTAGGGATAGGATTTCACCAGGAGACCACCCTGCATGCAAACATCCTTCACCCAGGCCACGGATGGTAATAAATGGAGTCAGGCTGAGCCATAATAAAAGCAATTGAGTGGGTTACCTGTGCAGACGCGAGATTTATACCTCCTCATATTTGATGTGATTGTTTTATTGAGTTCTCAGTGCAGTTAGGGTGCAGTTTATTTATTTATTTATATGCCTGCTTATCGAGGAAGAGTGGGAGGCTGTCATGGTCTGGCCAGCGTTCGCCTGTCAGATAGGGCCCAGAGAAGAGAGCTTCCACTTCTGCTCTGCCATTTCCTACACTTGGCTTTGGTGGCTAAGCCCTGGCCTGATGTCTCATTGCTTTTATTGAACATACGCATTTGCTTAATCCCTGAAACCTTCAAGGCTGTCTGAATTATGAGTCTAGTAGATGCTAAGGTGAGAGTGTAAAGAAAGGCACATGTGTATGGTGATTTTCTAAAAGAACCTCTCAAAAGAAATTCCTATTTACGCTGTGACTGTTTTGGACAATGGGCTGTGATCTATGCACAGAGCCTCTTTATGCTACTGCAATAGAAATAGGAAGCACCAGCATTGCTTCTGGCTCTGTCATCACATGTGAGCATTCAGAAATATTAGCAGGTGCAAATTGATTGGAAATGAATATTTGTAAGTGCGCTCTGAGGAGTTTAGAAACCAAGTGATTAGATTTGTGATCTTCAGCTGGGTAGATAGCCATGTATGTGCTACCACATCAGCTCTCAGTTACTGGCACTAGAGAAAATTGGAGGCTGATGCTGAATATCATACTGTCTAGTATTCCATCACAAACCTAACGGTGTTTGCTGTTGGTTTTCCAGCTCCTCTAGCCAAGCAACAGCATGAGAATTTTAGTTTTCATTTAATAGCGGATGTATCCGTGGCTCGTGGAGGCTCCCTGAGGACTCAAAGGGCTGCATTGTTGAGACCTTTTAAAAGTTGCTTAATGGGAGTCAGGTATCCAAATCCCTTTTAAAAATTAGGGTAAAAAAGAGAAAACAAGTAAAAACAAACCCATGTTGTATTACTGGTACTCATGATTTGTATGCCAGTAGCAGTTTAGGGCTCTGCCTTAACGTTTTTAATCAGCCGGGACTGGTAAATATGTCCTTGCGTGTATAGGCTCCAACAGATTAATTGCTATTACAGTGGAAAAAATCCTCATTCCCATTAGCTCTCAGTTTAAAGAATGATTGTTTGGGAGCAAAACTCAAACCTTTCTGGCACTTTCAGGAGTAGTAATCATTATCAGAGCCATCTACACACAGATGGGATTTCCTGGAGTCCTAGTTAGCTGCCCTGTTGTCAGGCCAGTGACAAATGCTTTTGAAAGTCTCTACCTCCTCATTTACAGAGATCTTTGCCAAAAGCAGGATCCCTAAATATTTTCCTGATTTTAAGTAGCGAGCCTAAACACCATTTGAATTTCAACATGCCTTAATTAAAGACCATGATAAGTTAATCTAAGCAAGGCTCAGCCTTGTTCAAATGTTTTGAAGCTCCATCTTTTGTATTCGAGAAATTTGGAAATCTTTTGTTTGAACAGGCTTTAGGATCAGAGACAGATCTTTTTAGATACTCAAGGCATGACTAGAAACATGACTTTGTTTTGTATGCATCGCGTCATCATATCATAAAGGGTCCAGCTGGCCCGCTGGAGTATTATCTATCTCTTTAGCCAATGCAAGATTATTTCTTATTGTATGCCTGCTTGTGTTATTAATGCCATGCAGTTATATATATTCCAAGAAATTAGGAATTCCTATGGGATGCAATCCCACAACTTAATGGACCTCCATATCAGGAGGTGCCTTCTGCTACCATTTGAATGTTTCTTTTCTTATTTCCCTCCTTTCATTCCTGGCTATGCTGCTTTGTTTAAACGTGAATAATTTGTTTCCTGTTGGATGGACTGTGTCCTTCAGATGACTATATTGTTCTCACCATTCCGTCATTGCTTGGCCAAGCCACTTATATTTTCTCCTCTTTTCTCCCAAAGCCAAATGAGTTTTTTCACATAATAGTGATTCTGGTAAATGAGGTTTAGCTCTATAAGACTCGTTCACCCAGCGCTGAAGTGCAGCTACCTCTGTAACAGAAAGCAGCAATCATTCACCGGATGCAAAAGCTTGGAAATGTTTAACTTCCAACAAAGATCAACCTTTCTGTATGTCTATACAAAAAGGAAGAGCTGGGATTTTTTATGACAAAGGGACCGATGTGGTTCTGCACTTCGAGGTTCACAGAGCAAGGAGCTCAAAACTTCCCATTACAGTCACTTCTCACAACCTGCCTCTGTTGAGCTATCTGTGTAATATGAAAATTAGAAAAAAAATGCAACCAGCTTATTGTAGCTACCACCATACAACCTTCCAGTGGCCAGATATGAGGAATAAGACAAAGAGAAATGCTGCGGGCATTCATTTACTCCTTCAGCTGCAGTAACATTGTCTGTAACCTCTGCTTTATGAGCCTGTCCTTTATTTGCAATGATGAAAAGAAGATAATACCAGGTTGTGTCTGATGGAAAAGAGCCTGAATTTAAAGGACTGCTTTCCTTGTAATGAAGCCCTGTGCGACCCGATTGCCTTCATTGCTCAGCTGAACGCAAATGCCGGTAGAAACCTTCTTCCTTGAGTGCATGCCCTGCCTCAGGAAATTGAGTTTGCTGGGATCCCAAGGTTCTCGGTGTGAAGCAGGGAGGGACAGCCTACAAGAGCTGCTGAACTGTGTTGGTGCTGCCAGACAAGCCCCCTTCACCCTCACTTTGCACCAAGCTGATGTCAGTCAGAGGCTAACCCAGCCTACGTGGCCAGGCTGATCCCTGGCCTCCCCATTGAGCAAACTGACATGTGGCTGCTAAGTGCTGGCAGTGGCTATAGGTCTGCGTGACACACGCACTTGCTGGTCATGAACTGTGCCATTTTCCCAGCTTTCACTGCAGACCACGCCACCATCACTGGTTGGGGTCAGTCTGAACAAGCTGCCATTAGAGGTACTGTGCACTCTTCAGACTTCTCCCTGGCACCATGGCCTGCCCTAAAGAATTCCAGATGAGTTGGCAAAGATGGGGAGAGATTCCCAGGGACTTTGGCTGTGATGTCCTTTGGGGGATTTCTAAGCTAGGTTGGTGAGAGTGACTCAGAACGCTCTGTTTACGTAACACTCATTTCTTCCGCATATGACACAGACTGTGCCCTAACGCGCCTGCCTTGCTGCAGACCTGATCCTTGTCTTGAGATACGGCATCTACCTTGCTGACAGCCTGCCCAGTTCTCGCCCTCGTGTGGGCAAAAGCCTCGGCTGACGGAAGAGGTCTTTGCTCTGGTTTAGAACCTTTTCCTCTCACATGTTGAGCTGCACGGGACGTATTAAGAAAAGATCGCACAGTGTTTTACAGAGGTAGCTAAAACCCGTCATTTTCATTTCCTAGATGGTAACATTCTCCTAAGGAGTCTGTGTGACCTGAGTGAGACCAGCCATAAGGTTAATGGCAGAACTGGTGAGAGAAACCTGACTCGCAGAGTTTGTTCCTTTGCTCCAAACTACAGGCCTGCCAGTGGCCACACAGTGTCCTCACACTCAGTATTTCACCACACAAGTGCATTTCACTGCTCGTTATAACCTGAATCAATGTGTCTGGCTCCCCATATGTATTTTGTAAAAGCAGTCACCATGGGAGGCTTTAACTAGGAATCATTAGCCGATTGTTAGATAATGCAACAGAACGCATCTTCCCAAACTAAGCACATAACACTAGAAATCAACGCACACTCAGTACTTAAGAGAAAATTGAAAGAAAATCTAACAGCTCAACCAAGATAATGTATCCACTAAACTCTCTGCCATGGAGCATTAGCTAGATCTGCTTGCAGGAACCTAGACCCAAAGCATACCCAGGAGGAGGCTGGTTGAACTCCGTAAACGCTCTAGCTTTGGTATTCTTTGAAAGAAGACCAACAGGGAGTCCTCAGTACTAAGCACAGCATTGGCCGAAAAGAAGTTATGTGTGGTTTGTTCTGCTCTGCTTTAGTCTCCAAGAGAAGCAGAAAATAAGGCTTAAACTACAGTGTCCATTGCACTGCTTTCAGCTCAACCATGATGCGCTCCGTCCTGTTCCCACTAAGATACATTGTCTAATTGAAAATGTTTTTCAAGGATGACTGTCTTTCCATGAAACTGTGTTCTTAGGCTAACTGCGCATGCTGCAAAACAGAGCAAGAATTCCCATTAATGTCTGCAGACAAGGCAGGAGGCCACCACAGGGCTTACAGCAGGCTGTGCGTGAAGCAGGCTGAAGTATTCTAACCAGGGTGACTGAAGATAACGTGGATATACTCACATGATAGATGGAAAAGTTCTTGTGGGAAGTAAGGTGCTTGAGGGCTTTGACATGAACATTAACTGCTGACTAAAAAATTAAGAGCTTCTGTCACTTCCCAGCTTCTCAGTTACATGCGCTGTCTGTATGCCTATTTACACAAGTACATGTGTGTATGTGTTTGCTTGCGTGCACAATAGGGTTATCATGCAGAGTACCCAGTGCATTAAATGGGAGCAGGGAAGCTCCTGATGATAGCTGCTCTGTCTCCACCCCGCCAGCCCTGGTGTGGTTTGTGCACTGACTACTGTACTATTTGTCCAGATTTTTTTGGCCATAGTTATAACAAGACAGAGGAATGTTTTTTTCCTGAATGTTGAGGACGTCATTAAAACATAGCTTTTTGCTCTAGTTTGTAGCTAGCCTTTACCTGTGTTAGTTTGGAGTGAACAAGTTTCAGGTAAAGCTCGGTGGGAGTTACGGGTGTCCCAAATGTATCCTGATAGCGCCGGTGCAATGCTGACGGATCGGCGCAATGCAGGTCCAATTCATGGACCACAAAAAATAATTAATGGAAAGTAAATTAAAAAAATGTTCTGGGGAGACTTTAAAAGTGGAATTGAAGCAGCACTGCTTTGTAGTCTTTCACCTTAAAGATTTTGTTCATGCTAGGCTAATACTGAGGATGACAGAAAATAAAATGTAATACAAATGTTTTTGAGTAATCTTCCAATAACCTGAGGTACTTTTGCCCACATACATGGAGATCCTCATTCAGTATTTTCAGCCTTTCTGGGATCGGAGATAACTTTTCCTGGTGGTCTTGGGTGCCAGGCAGCTCTGACAGCTCCAGACATTGCGCCAATGATGTTTTTGCTTTGTAAACTCCATATTTTGAGAAAATACAAAAGCACATTTCTAGCAAGTTGGTTTCAAAACTGACATCAGTCTATGGCAGCTCAAGGGTTGGAGTGTTAGAGGAGCTCCAGTTTGCGACCGTACAGTGGGTAAGGGGAGCACGCTGTGCCATTAGAGAGCATTTAACCTGTTCTCCAGATTTACTTTGACCACAGAAGGTAGAAAAAATGTGTTTGCCTTGCAAACCAGCACTCTGCTCATGTGTCGTGTGCAGAGCCAGAGAAGTCACTGCAGTTTGCACTGCCCGCGGCCACAGCACTGGGCCCTCCTGCACTGCCGTTTCCTATCCTCCTGCAGTGCTTCCCTGCTCACAGTGCCAACCTTGTCTTGCATGGACCCGAAAGTTCTGCAACCTGCACTTGTGCCTTGGCACTTGTCCTTGGTGGCTTCACACTCAGACGCCAGCAGAATACATATCAAATATGGTGGTTCGCAGCCGAGCCTCTCCAGCAGCGCAACTCTTAACAGTTCCAAAGCCCTCGTCCTTCTTAGAGCATTTTACAAACACTGGCCAACCAACATCCGTCCCTCCTCCAAACTGCATCTCTAAGCTGGGGAAACTGAGGCACGCGCTCGAGCCCTGCTGCACACCGGCTGCACAGCTGAGCGCGGCGCCCGGCTCTCAGCCTCTTCACTGGGACTCCACAGTCCCGCGTGGCACCGAGTGCAGCGGGCAGGAGCTTTGGGGAGTGGGGGGTCTGCAATTATCAGAACGCCCGAGCCAGCAGAGGGGCACACCACCCCTGCTGCCCACAGCCCCCGCTGTCCCTAAGCTCCCCTGTACCTGCGGCTCAGTCCCTCCCAGGGAGAGCGGGCGTCCTTCCGCACTGCCCGTGCGAGGTGTCTGAATGTCAAACTGTTATTATTTCAGTACCTGACTGAGAGAGGAGCAGAGACCTGGAGGTTTTTTAGGAGGGTGTATAATTAGCCGATCAGTATTATGTTACCCTGTTCATAACTTAATAACCATTTTAATACAGATGGCACACACAGGGATAATTTCCTAGGGTAGCCTAGCAGTATATTACAGAGACAGTGTGTCTGAGGGAATCTTCCTTAGCCAAGGTACATTCCAGCAGCTAATTCTACCTGCTGTTTTCAAGATGATTTGGGATAATTCCATATCATTTGCAAAATATTAAAACCCATTTATATAGAATGCCAGGTTTAGAAATACACAGCCTGAGTTATTAGACATATTTTGATAAATCTGCCACGTAAAGCGCAAGATAAAAAATACCGCTGTGTTTTCCCTGCTATTTATTTTTTTCTTCCCTTGCTATAAATACACCGGATTTTTAAAAATCTGGCTAAACTCGCTGTATATCAAGAGGACAAATATACTGACGCGTGTGGTTTTATCTATGTAGGCACGAGGAAAATCTGTGCACGTTTATGCACACCCTGTGTACTTTCATTGCAATGGGAGCTCCGTGCATTCGAGATTGCGTGCAGAATTTCCCGGCCCTACACCCTGACACCCTGCCGGTTTTGGTGCCCATGTATGTGCCCCTTGCCAGCACTCCCGTGTCCTTGTGTTTCTGGAGGCTGTGTTTCTGCAGCCACACTCGAGGTCTGTGCAGAGACACTGCCCTATGTCGGGGGTGACTGCTGTGCCCGTAACAGCGTTCCCGAAGTGCGCAGCGTTTGGACGCGCAGTGGGCAAACATCCGAGCACCTCGCGGCAGGTTAATACACGACCCTAAGTACCGCGGGCCGTTTCCGCCCGTATCTATCATTTTCTGCCTGTCACACCGTTACTTTTGTCACCCCCGACCCCAGCCCCCACCAACGACAGCCGCACCCCGCAGCAGGGAACGGGCGGGACACACGCGCTGCCGCGGGCCTCCCCAGGGCCGTGCCGTGCCGTGCCGTGCCCGGCCGGGAGCGGGGCTGCCAGCTCCGTTCCGATCCTCGCTGCCGCGGGGGCCGCTCACCCGGGAGGGCCTCCAGCAGCCCTGCCCGAGCGGGCCCGGCTCGGGGCACGGTGAGTCCCGGAGCGCCCGTGGGGTCGGGGTCCCACCACGGGCGGGGGCCTTCGGGGGAAGGACGGGCGAGCCGCGCCGCGCGGGGCTGTGGGGCTGGGGAGAGACGAGCGAGCCGCGGGCTTACCCTTACCTGTTTATGGAGGAGACGCTGGGGACCGTGTCGTTGTCGCAGATGCCCTCTGCCAGTAGCCTGTCCCGAATCTCCCAGGCGAACATGGTGGGGTTTTGTCTCTTGTACTCGGCGATTTTATCCACTACTTTGGGGGTCGCTACTTTGGGTTTGGAGCCGCCGATCACGCCGGGCTTGATGCTCCCCGTCTCGTAGTACCTGCACGCAGAGCGCGGGGGTCAGCGCCCCGCAGCGCCCCGCGCCCACCGGGATCTGTGCCCCGGGATGCGGCTCCGCGGGGCCCTCGGGGCTGCTCGTCGCCAGGGCTCGCCCTTGCTCTCTCGCTCTCTCTCTCTATTTTCTTGTTTTCTTTTTTTTTTTTTTTAATTTTTTTTTTAGTGTGTGTGTTTTTGAAGAGCGAGCAGCGCTGGCTTATTTACTGCTTTCCTCGCCGTGCTCTCACACACGCCTTTCAGGCCCGGGCACCGGCAAACAGACCGGAGCCCCCTGCCCGAGCGCGGGGCCGGGCCGGGCCGCGGGCAAAGCCGAGCGGCAGTGCGGTCCGTACCCCCCCCCGGCCCCCGCCTGCAGCCCCGCACGGCCCCACAGCGCGCACCCGCATCGCCTCTCGCCGCATTCCGCACTCGGGGCCCCGCGGCTCGGCCCCGGGGACGCCGCACACCGCATTTGGTGGCGGAGATTTATTTCCCTTCCCTGATGTTTATTTATTTACCCGTGCGCTTGCTAAGGCCGCCTACGGATCGGTGTGAGTTGGGTTTTTTTGTTGATGGCTTTGGGTTTGTTTGTTTATTTTTTTTCTTTGTCGCTCTTCTATCGTGTTTTTTTTTTCCTTTTTTTTCCCCTTTTTTTTTTCCCCATCCCTTCTCCCTCCCTCCTCCCCGTCCGCAGCCGTTCCTTCCCGCAGCCCCCGGCCCGGCGCGTCCTCCCGCTGCTGCGGGGCTGTGCGTGCCGGGGCTGCGGGGAAGCGGCGGGAGGCGGCGGGCAGCAGCGGCACGGGGGAGGGAGCGGGAGCTGGCGCGGTCCTTACCTGCCTAGGATCTTGCTGACACAGCCGTGGCTGACCCGCAGCTGCCTGGAAATGTCACAGGGTCGCACCCCCTGGTGAGCCAGCTCCACTATCCTTTGTCTCACCACGTCAGGTAGGGGCCTGCCGTTCACAAACACCCCCCCGAGCTGGTTCACACCCCCGTGCCCTGCTGGGGAAAGAGAAATAAAAAAAACACAACAACCCACGCACCCCAGAAAGACACCGTTAGTCGGGGGCTCTTGGCCACGCGCGCTGCAATAATCTCTGCTCGCTGCGGTGCGTGGGGGTGAGGGTCTGGGGGAGGCGCGGTGAGGGGGCAGGGGGAAAAGGGGAGAAAGAGAGCGGGTGTAACGAAATGAAGGGAGGAAGGGAGAGAAGAAGGGAGAAGGACGGAGAAGGAAGGAAATCAATTGAGAAAGAGAGGGATGGAAAGACAGAGACAAAAAGACACAGAGAAAGACAGAAACACAGGGAAAGAGAAGAAGGAAAGAAAGAAAAAACAAAGAGAAAAGAAAGAAAAAAGAATGACAGAAAAAGGGGGAGAAAGAAAGAGGAAGAAAGGAGCAGAGCTGAACGCGGGCGGTGAGGTGACACATAGCGCGGGGCCCCGTGCATTTCCCGAGCCGCCCGCACAGCCCCGCACGCCGTGCCCCCGCCCCAGCCCGGGACGCAGAGCGGTTCCCCGGGGCCGTTGTCACCGGGAGAGGACGGGGTGAGCGCCGGCCCCGGGAGCTGGGAACGGCTCCGCTCCCAAACTCCGCAGCCGCTCGGCGGCCCCGGGCAGCCTCTGCTGCGGTTCCCCCACTTTCTACTCCGGCGCTTTCCCTCTCCCATTTAATTTGCTTTCCACGATTTTCTATCGCATTGTCAATTACAGTTACCGGCGACCCCGCCCTCCCGCAGCCCGCAGCGTGTCCCCGCACAGCGCGCTGTCTCCGGTTATTTTCGGATGCGCGTTGAAGGGATTCAGACGGAAAAAGAGAAGGAGGAAGGGACGGATGGAGAGGGAGGGAGAGAACAGGGATCGCCGCGTGTCCCGCGGCCGGGGCTCGCCTGCCTACGGACCCCTATCTCCTCGGCTTTCGATCTTTAAAAGAAAAATCATCCAGGGGAAAAAAAAAAAAAAAAAGCAAACAAAAAACCCCACAAAATCTGACAGACTCTCATGAATCCTTTTTTGTTTTGTTTGTTTTGCTTTTCTTTCTTTCTTTCTTTCTTTCTTTCTTTCTTTCTTTCTTTCTTTCTTTCTTTCTTTCTTTCTTTCTTTCTTTCTTTCTTTCTTTCTTTCTTTCTTTCTTTCTTTCTTTCTTTCTTTCTTTCTTTCTTTCTTTCTTTCTTTCTTTCTTTCTTTCTTTCTTTCTCTTTCTTTCATATAGAGATTTTTTTTCTTTTCGCCACACGAATCTGTATCAGTGGAAATTCATTCAGGGGAAAAAAAATCAAAACGGTCCGGTTTTGCCCGTTTCTCCCTTTGTGGGCGAAACCCCGCTCTCCCTAATCCGGGACCACATCGCTGATTTCCCGGCTCGTCTTTCCCCGCCTCGAGCAATAGCGGGCGGGCGGCACCGAGCGTGCACCTGCGGCAGCCCGGCTGCACCCGCATCCCGCTGATAGAGCTGTGCCGCGCCGTCCTCCCGCCCGGCCCTAACCTTGTGCACATCCCTCGCCGCGAGATCTTTGTTCGTTCCGCACTTCGCTGAAAAATGATCTGTTTGTATTTTCGCTGAGGTTTTTTTTTTTTCTCCCCCGCTTCTGACACTGACTTATTGGCTCTGAACTTAGTGGAAACTCTCATTGCCCTGCGATCGATCCGAGCCCTCTCGCACAAATAGAGTTTTTTTCCGTCTCCCCCCACACACTTCAGGAGCACCTCGCCCACCCTCCCCTCCCCCCGCCGCTCCTGCCCCACGGCCGAGCCGTTCTCCGCATTCTCATGTGGCTCTTCGTAAATTAGATGCGGGGTGTCGGAGCGAGGTGGGGGGGGGTGGATTTGAGTGCCCCCGCCGATACCGGCGGCCGTGTGCTGTGTTCCTTCGTTTGTTCTCAGCCCCTCCGCACATGTTGCCTCTAAAGTTACCGGACGGCAATTTCTTCGGCAACTCCGCGATAAATAATTCAAAGGGCCTTTTAGAACTCACATTACCGAGTATTAAAGGGCAACAGATGCAAAAAAAAAAAATAAAGATTAAAAATTAATAATTCAAATTCTTGCAGCGCGGCTGCGTCTCGCAGGACTCGCAGAGCGCCGTGCGGGGCTGAGCGCCTCGGCCCGGGGGGGGTTCGGCTGTGAACCGATCCCCTTCGCTTATGCATCTGGAAACACAGCGCGGGGAGCAAATGGAATGTCGATTTATTATTGTTGGCGTCGTGATTACGAATTTAATCGGAAGCTCAAATCGTTGCCGAGTGCCGCTGAGCTTCCAGCAGCGAGAGCGGCTGTGCCGCGGCTGCCGCTGCCGGCCGCCCGCACGCTCCGAGCGCGGAAATCCTGCGGCCGCTGCGGGGCGAAGGCAGCGCCGTGCAGGACGAAGCGCGGGGCAACCGCGCGCTGCTCGGAATTAAACGCCGCGTTTGAGGCGATGTGCGCTGGAAATCGTTAATTGAGGAGCAGGAGAGCAGCTGCCTACAGCTGTCCTGCCAAGCGTTTCGGGAGCCGGCCGTGGCTGCGTCTCTGCTCCTTCTCACGGCAAAATCGGATTCGGTAAACTCGGAGCATTTCTGATTTGTGTCTTTTCGGTTTGTTTTTGTGCAGCGGGCAGGGCGTGTCCTCAAAAGTTTCGGTGTCAGAAGTTACAAATCGCTCTCAATTATTCATCGCTTGGCTCGGGATGCTCTCAATCTCGGCTTTGGATTTGGATTTGTTCTTTTGGAATTATTTTCTCTCCGTGCGGTGAAATTAAAAACCCCGAACATCCCTTGCTACGCGCCCTTGGCAGAGGGTCTCTTCGCTTCCCTTCTCCTCCGTTTAGAGAAAGAAAGCCTCTCTAAGGTGAAAGCACATCGCGGATCCCTTCCCCGTGTGCTTGCAATGCGTTCTGAACGCCCGTCGCGGACGCGGTACGTGAGCGGGCAGGAGCGGGGCTCCGTGCAGCTCCGAGGCCGCCCGCTTCCCAGCCCCACCTCGCTCCGTTTCCCCTTTAAAGGCAGCTGAGCCTTTAAATGAACCCCACGAACGGGGGCCCGGAGCCGCCACGACCGAACCGCTGTGAACGTGGAACCGGCATCTATTTGCCTATCTGCCACTGACAACCGAAATCGAAGTAAAACCCCATCAAATCCCGGGAAAAAAAAAGAAAAGAAAAGAAAAGAAATCTGATTTCGCATCCACGAACGGTCGCGGGCAGCCCTTGCCCCGGGCACGGCGATGGAAAGGGACAAAAACAAAAGGAGCGAGGGATAACGCCGCGTCCTCCGAGGGCGGCCGGGAGCGGCGCGGGGTCCCGGGAGCGCGGGGCGGGGCGGGCGGAGCTCCCCGCGGCCTCGGGCGCGGGCAGGGGGAGCTGGGGCCGGAGAGGGGCTGCTGGGGAGGGATGGGGGCACGGACGGACGGGAGGCAGCGCAGCGGAAGGAGCCGGGCTCCAGTACTCACGGTGCATTGCTGAGAAGGGGTCTGCCTTGCAGTGCATATCCATGGGGAGGCAAAGGAAGGGGAAGAAATCGGCTGAAGCCGCCGTGTCGCCTCTAAAACTCAACTTCAGGACTTGGGGGAGAAAAAAAAAACCAAACCAAACCAAACTAACAAAAAAAAAAAAAAAGCAACCCAAAATAACAAACGAAAGCAAACAAAAATAAAACGGGAGCGAAAAGCAGACAGAGGGAGAGGAGCGCGAGAGCGGCGCCGGCCGGGCCGGGACACGGGGCCGGCGCTTCCCGGGCGGGCGCTCAGCGGGGGCGGCGGGGGCTCGGGGCTGGCGGCGCCGGGGGACGGGCGGCGGGCATGGCTGGGGTCCGGGGCCCGGCGGCGGGGAGGGGGGCGGGCGGCGCGGCCGCGGCGCTCCTGCAGCTGCTGCTCGGCTCCGGGGCAGTTCGTAAGTTGGCGGCGGAGTAGCAATCCCCGGGAAAGCGGCGAGCGGCGGCCGGGCGCGCCCCTCCTCTCGGCCGGGCGGAAGCTCCGGCGCCCGGCGGACTTGCGCCCGAGCGGGAAGTGCTTGCGAGGAGCCGGGGCCGGAGACTGGAGCCTCCTCTCCCGGTGTGTGTCTCTCTAAAAGCCGCAGCGCCCTCAGCCCCCCGCCCGCCTCCCCGGAGATGGATGACTTGTCAGACAAAGGCAATAGATTCCGACACTCTCTGATTCGCCAGCGCGCCGAGCCGAGCGCGGCGAGGAGGGCCGGGCCGCCGCTCGGCGCGGGGGGGCCGCGGCCGCCGGGACGCGGTGCGGGGGCGGCCCGGTCGCCGCGGGGCCCCGGAGGGCGCGGAGAGGGCGGCCCGGCCCGGCCCGGCCCCGCCGCATCACGGAGCTCGGCCTGCGCTGGGCTCGCCGTGCTCCGTGCCAGGCTGCCGCTGCTCGCACGGCCCCGCTCGGCGCTTCGGGCTCCTTGCTGCCGGAGACTTCGCTCGTGCTGGAGCGAGGAGGGGGTGTCCATAGGCATCGGGGCCAGCGGGAACGGAGGGAAAGGATAACAGAGAGAAAGGGAGAAAGAAGGGAATAAAGAAGGGAAGAGGGAAGAGGAAAGAGGAAGGAGGAGAGGGAGAGGGAGAGAAGGAGGGAGAAGGAAAGAGGGAAGGAGGGAAGGAGGGAAGGAGGGAAGGAGGGAAGGAAGGAAGGAAGGAAGGAAGGAAGGAAGGAAGGAAGGAAGGAAGGAAGGAAGGAAGGAAGGAAGGAAGGAAGGAAGGAAGGAAGGAAGGAAGGAAGGAAGGAAGGAAGGAAGGAAGGAAGGAAGGAAGGAAGGAAGGAAGGAAGGAAGGAAGGAAGGAAGGAAGGGAAGGAAGGGAAGGAAGGGAAGGAAGGGAAGGAAGGAAGGAAGGAAGGAAGGAAGGAAGGAAGGAAGGAAGGAAGGAAGGAAGGAAGGAAGGAAGGAAGGAAGGAAGGAAGGAAGGAAGGAAGGAAGGAAGGAAGGAAGGAAGGAAGGAAGGAAGGAAGGAAGGAAGGAAGGAAGGAAGGAAGGAGGGAGGGAAGGAGGGAGGGAAGGAGGGAGGGAAGGAGGGAAGGAAGGAGGGAAGGAGGAAAGGAGGGAAGGAGGGAAGGAAGGAGGGAGGGAAGGAGGGAGAGAAAGAGAGAAAGAGAGAGAGAGAGAGAAAGGAAGGAGGGAGGGAAGGAAGGAAGGAAGGAAGGAAGGAAGGAAGGAAGGAAGGAAGGAAGGAAGGAAGGAAGGAAGGAAGGAAGGAAGGAAGGAAGGAAGGAAGGAAGGAAGGAAGGAAGGAAGGAAGGAAGGAAGGAAGGAAGGAAGGAAGGAAGGAAGGAAGGAAGGAAGGAAGGAAGGAAGGAAGGAAGGAAGGAAGGAAGGAAGAAGGAAGGAAGGAGGGAAGGGAGGGAGGGAAGGAGGGAGGGAAGGAGGGAGGGAAGGAGGGAGGGAAGGAGGGAGAGAAAGAGAGAAAGAGAGAGAGAGAGAGAAAGGAAGGAGGGAGGGAAGGAAGGAAGGAAGGAAGGAAGGAAGGAAGGAAGGAAGGAAGGAAGGAAGGAAGGAAGGAAGGAAGGAAGGAAGGAAGGAAGGAAGGAAGGAAGGAAGGAAGGAAGGAAGGAAGGAAGGAAGGAAGGAAGGAAGGAAGGAAGGAAGGAAGGAAGGAAGGAAGGAAGGAAGGAAGGAAGGAAGAAGGAAGGAAGGAAGAAGGAAGGAAGGAGGAAGAGGAAAATAATTAAATTAAAGAAGGAAGAAAAACAGTAAAGGAAAGGAGGCAAGACCTTTTATCTCTTTGTACCAATAGATCGAGCCCATTTCAATTATTGCAAAGTTTCCACTTGCACTTTTGAGGAAAAAGATTTCGACTTCCCACTTTCCACATGTATTTTTTTATTATTTTTATTTGTTTTTACTTTTTTTTTTTTATGTTGAGCTAAAGTGGGATTTAAAGATTATTTCACAAGCTGTTATGCAGATAAAAAAAGACGTGGCTGCGAACTAGCAAGGAACAGTGAGAGGGGAAGGAACGCCTTTGAAGCTGAGGACCAGAGGAGGGAGGACGAGGCAGAAACTGCTGGGAGCTGAATTTTGTTTGCAGACTACGGGCTGATCACCCCCTGAAATACATTTCTCCATCTCTTCCTCCTTCCCTATCCCTCTGCTATCTGTCACGGAACGGTCCCTTTGTTTTCTGCCTGGTTTAAGTAAAGAATCTCGGAGAGATCTTTATGAAATATTTTCCACTGTCTCATAAATCATTTTGGCACTTCAGCTGATGTTTTATCTTTCTGTCTCTCCACTCCCGTCTTTCTTTCCCTTGTGTGCAAAAAAAAAAAGGATGATTTGGAAAAAACAACAAACCACCACTGACAAACCCCAGCAGCCCCTTTTTGGCACCGCGGGGGCTCGATGCAAAGTGAGGCAGCGCTCTCCTCGCCCGCTCCGCTCCGCCAAGAGCCGCGACAGGCGCAGCTGAGTCTCAGAGCGGTCGCCTGCAGCCCCTGGGCGCGTCTGTGCTCCGGGTCCGTGCCACGAGCGGCTCTTCCCGGCCCCGTCGCCGCTCCGAGCGCGGGCGCGGGGCTCGGGAGCGGCCGCCGGGAGCTCCGCACCGGAGGGGCCGCCCCACCCAGCGCACCCCGCGGCCGCCCCGTCCCGCCCGCCCCGCCACTGCCGCTGTCCCCGGCCCGCTGCGGGCCGCCCAGCTCAGGGGGCGGAGGGCAGGGCCGGGCGCAGGTGCGGGGCAGCGCCCGCCGCTCCCCGCCGCCGCCTGCAGATGGCGCCCGGCGGTCGCTCGGCGGCGCGGGGAAAGTTCGGGGCGGCCCCGGGACCGCACCTGCCCGGGTGCGGCGGGCGCTGCCCCGCACCGGCGGCTGCCGGCAGCGCGCGGGTGGGAAGGAGCCGTGCGTCCGTGCTCTCAGCCCCGCCGCGCCCGGCTGCGGCCCGAAGCCGCCCCACGACCCTCTCCCGCGAGCGGGTCGGACGCTTCTCCCCTTCCACCTTCTGTCCCCTCTGCTTCCCGTCCGCCTCGGACCGGGGCCGAGAGGGAAGGGGAGGGCCCGCCGGCAACTCCGGGTGCGAGGGCGCGGTCTGCGGCTCCGTGAGCACCTCGCTCCCGGCCCTGGGGCCTCTGCCTCCGGGCCCCCCACCCTGTCGCTCGCCCCTCTCCCCGCGCAGCCCCCCGCACCCGCAGCGCGGCTCCATTCCTCGCCGAGCAGCCCAACTGTTGATCGGTCGCTCAGGGCACGGCCTGGTGCTGCGGGAGGCCGGCGGAGCTGAGATTTATTCCCGAGAATGTGTTTTGCTGTGGCCTTTACACTCCTAACTCTGCGTCCCTGTCTCAGTGAGGAGGAAAGCTGGAAGAAGTGTCTTAGCAGCTGGAGCCGTGAGGCCTGCGGCAGGGCAGGGAGAATGGGCCCAGGGCGTCCGGGTGGGTGTGTGAGAAGCAGGGGGAGGGAGAGAGAGATAGCAAGCCAAGAAAAATGGCAGGGAAAAAAAGAAAAGAAGAAAAGAAAAGAAAAGAAAAGAAAAGAAAAGAAAAGAAAAGAAAAGAAAAGAAAAGAAAAGAAAAGAAAAGAAAAGAAAAGAAAAGAAAAGAAAAGAAAAGAAAGAAAAGAAAAGAAAAGAAAAGAAAGAAAAGAGAAAAAAGGAGAAAAGAAAGAAGGAGGAAAGAAAGAAGGAGAAAAGGAAAATAGAAAAAAAAGAGAAAAGAAAGAGAAAAAAGCAAAAAGGTCCGCACGAAGTGTGGCAGGAACACAAGTGTGCAGCGCTGGGGACATGGGAGCGGCTCCGGGCCCCTACACTCGCGGCCGGAGCTGATGGGTTGTAGGACTATCAAAGCGACAGTGCCAGGAGGTGAGGGCAGGAAGGGGGACCAGGTGATGTGGTGTGTGTGGAAGGGGAGGATGAGAAAGCAAGCACATTTTTCCTTCTTTCCTTTTTATATCTTTTTTTATTTCTTCTTCTTTTCCCTTTTTCTTCTTTTCTTTTCTTTTCTTTTCTTTTCTTTTCTTTTCTTTTCTTTTCTTTTCTTTTCTTTTCTTTTCTTTTCTTTTCTTTTTTCTTTTCTTTTCTTTTCTTTTTTCTTTCTTTTCTTTTTTTCTTTTCTTTCTTTTCTTTTTTCTCTCTCCCTCTTTTTTTTTTTTTTTGTATTTCCTTTCCCCGTCTCTTTCCGTCCCCTCCTTTCTGTTATTCTCTCAGAAGCTCCGACGATCCCTCTTCCCTAGCCCAGCCCCCCCACCTCCCCCCCCCAAACATTTACACTTCAGAAGAGCCGCCTGCCTCTCCGCGGAAATTTCAAGAAAAACAAACTTTGGGGGGCAGTTGCGGCGATAAGTATCTTTCGATCGGCGTCACTACCCGGCGCTCTGTAGCTGACAAAGCCGGGGCGTTCTCTGTTGGTCCTGTTCTCCCCGGGCCCTGGCTCCCCCCGCAGCACGTTGGCTCCCCGCGGCTCATCCCGCCCGGCCCGGCCCGAAGGCGGCCCCGGGAACAAAGGGGTTCGGTGCGGGCATCCCCGGCCGGGAGCTGCGCTCCTGCCGTGACCCGAGGAGCTGCCGGCCCTCGGCCCGCGGGTCTCCCCTCCTTGTCTCGTCGCTGGGCGATGTCAGCCTGAATATTGGTGATTGGGTGGGGTGGTTCAGCTCTGCCCTAGCGCTCCCCCACCACTATACACACGGATTTATGGGATAAACCTGCGCTTAGCGTCCGCGGATGTTTTTCTGACCCGTGACAACCAATTTCGCGTCGCGTGAGAAAACCAGGGGTAGAACCCGACCTGCGAGAGGACAATTAAGGCGGGGGCGCGGGTCCGTGGGGTGGGGGTCAGCGCCGGGGCCTGCTGAGGGCTGCCCCCGCGAAAGCCCCGCGGGCGGCTCCGGGGGTCGGAACGCACCGTGGCCCGGGGGGTGGGGGAGGAGGGGGGGTCGGGTCTGCGGGAGGGCCGGGGCTGCTCTGGGAGGCACAGGTTAACACACAAACGGCGAGTTAGGCTTTAAATGAACGATTAATAGGGAAGGGAGAGCAAAAAGAATGAAAGCCCCTTTCTTCCCCTCCCCCCGCGTCTCTGAGCCCCTCTCTCTCCGAGCACCTCTGGTCACGTTGGAGGATGAGTTTTTGGAGAGCTTCTGGTACAATATGGAGCACCACGGGCTGCAATTTCACACTCCACAGCACATTCCCCCTAAAGCTACTTTCTTTTTTTCCCATCTCAGACCCCCTCGTGTCTCCCCCTCTCGCTTTCTCTCGCTCCTTTGTGAGCCATGGGTGGGTTCCATGTCTGGGGGACGCGGGGCCGCGGTGGGGCCGGGGCTGCGGGCCGAGTGCGGGGCGTGCGCCGGGGGGGCCTCCCCCCCGCCGAGCCTGCTGCTGGCTTTCCCCTTCTCTGCATTTGTTTGCCCTGAATGGTAATAGCCCACGTGTGCTGCTCTTTATTCAGTCACCGACACTTTAACCTCTCCTCTTTACAAGAGAGCGTTCGCCACAAAAACGAGACAAGCTGGAGACCTTTTACAGCCTCATTGAAGGGGGAGAAAAAAAAAGAAAAAGAGAAAAGGAAAAGAAAGGGAAAAAAAAAAAGGAAAGAAAAAGAATGAAAAAGGGGAAAAGCCGACGATGTGAAGAGACACTTCTGAAACAAAGCCGCCTCTCGGCGCACCGGGCCGGCCGGAGTCGGGGCGAGCGCCCCCATCGGGCCACGGGCAGACGGGGCCGTGGGCTCCCGCCGCCGCTCCGCCCCGGAGCTGCCCTTCCCGTCCCCGCCGGGCCCAAGCAGCCCGAGAATGGCGGCTCGGGGGCGGCCTCGCCCCCTCCTTTTGTCTGCACCCCGCTCCCGAGCCTCGCACGCTGCCGGCCCGGGAGGAGAGGGGGGACCGCCGCCGTCCGCCCGCGGGAGCCGGGCCCGCGCGTGTGCGGTGCCGAGACCCAGCTGCCTCTTCCCTCTGCCCTGGGCGTGTGAGCCCCCTCTGCTTCGCCTCCCCCCCCACCGAGATGTCTTTTTGTGTCCGCCTCTAATTTCTCCATAAAACTCCCGATGAGTGAATTAGACGCTTATTAAAGCCTCCTTTTAATCAGCAGTAATGGGAGACCCTCCCTCCCTCCCTCTCTCTGCCCGTCCAAGGTTAGTTTGCCTCCGGGCCATTTGCAAATGTTAGGATTTACAGTTATCACACGCAAAAACATTTATATAACCCCTAACTATAATACACCCATAAAAACGGGGAGGGAGCGAAAACTGCTGTGGATCAGCGAAAAACCCTATAGCTCTCCCATTGCAGTCCCCCGGAAAGGGTAATTCTGGCAGTCACACGGGCCAGAGAGTAGCACTGACTGCACGAGATCCGCGGCTCCAAAAGTGATCGCACGAAGACCTGCGGGGCGCGAGCAGTGCGGGGCGTGGGAGCGCTGCTCGTATTGCTCTGGGAGTGAAACCGTCCTCCAGAGTTCGTTTCTCTTCTTTCTTTCTTTCATTCTTTCTTTCTCCCTTTCTTTCTTCTTCTTTCTTTCTTTTCTTTCTTTCTTTCTTTCTTTCTTTCTTTCTTTCTTCCTTTCTTTCTTCTTCTTCTTTCTTCTTTCTTTCTTTCTTTCTTTCTTTCTTTCTTTCTTTCTTCTTTCTTCTTTCTTTCTTTCTTTCTTTCTTTCTTTCTTTCTTTCTTTCTTTCTTTCTTTCTTTCTTTCTCTCTCTCTCTCTCTCTCTTCTCTCTTTCTTTCTTTCTTTCTCTCTTTCTCTCTTTCTCTCTTTCTTTCTCTCTCTTTCTCTCTCTTTCTTTCTCTCTCTTTCTCTTCCTTTCTTTTCCTCTCTCACTTCCTCTCTCTCCTCTTCCCCTCTCCTTCCTTCTTCGCTTCCTTCCTCCCTATTTCCCCTATTTCCTTCCCTATTTCCCTTATTCCATCCTCCCTTCCCTTTCTGTATTTCGCTCCTTCTCTTTCTCTCCTCCTCTCTCCTTCCCGCTCCCCTCTCTTCTCCAAGCACGATCTGTGCCGCACACAACCCAGCAGTGGGCCCCTCGCCCCCCCACTTCGATGCCCCCATCACTGCCGGTCTCGGCGCGGGGCGGGAGCCGCAGGTGCGGGCCGCGGGGGCAGTGCGTGAGCGCTCCTCCGGCGGTGCGGGCTGCGGGACCGCGGTGGGGCCGTGGAAGTTCGTAGGGAAACTTTTTCCACTTTCCCTCCCCGGGAGGGCCGGAACCAGGCTGGAGCTGGGCTCGGGACTTCTGCCCGCCTCTCCCCGCTCCTTCCTGTCCCCGGGAGCCGCGGCAGCACAAGTTCGGCGCCTAATTACAGAGAGTGGCAGCGAGAGTCATTACTCCCGCACAGCGGTGTTAATGGCCCCGGAGCTCAGCGCGTCTGAGCGCGAGAAGCGGCGAGAGGAGCGCGGGGAGACCGAGGGGCTGCAGGATGGGGGGTCTGCCTGGTGAGAGACTGAGGGGAGAGGAGAGAGGGGGAAATCAGCTCCAAAAGAGGGGCTGGAGGCGGAGGGGGCGGGGAAGGAGCGGTGCGAGCATCCCCCGGATCCCGGCTGGGCACAGAGGGACGGGTCCGCCGGCGCACGCCCGGCAGCGGAGCGGGGCGGCACGGGAGGATCCGAGCCGCGCCGAGCGGAACCGTTCCGAGCCGCTCCGAGCCGCGTCGCGCCGCAGTGCCCGCTCCGCTCGTGCCTCCCCCCGGGGCCGCGAGCCCGGCGTCAGCGAGCAGCCCGAGCCCGGCTCCGGGTGCGTGTGTGTGCGTGTGCGTGTGCGTGAGCGCGTTTGTCCATCCCGAGCTGCCGGACTTCAAAATCTGCTGCTTCCGACTCCCTCCCAGCCTGTAAGTTCCGAATTCCAACCTTCTACATCTATGCAAACTTTTGTTTATCGGAGAATCCCTTTCTCGTAGGGAAAACGGTCCCCGTGTGATGAGCTCATTTGTGCCACGCGGGGCTCTCCCCCTCCCCGCCGTGGGGAAATGACCCCCGTGGATCCCCCCCGGCCCGTGCCCGCTCTCCGCCCGGCTCAGGGCACGGCGTTATTTCTGCGGGGCATTTCCCAGGGTTAGGGAGGTGGTTGCGTCCTGCTAAATGGGTCCTTTGTGGTGAGTGCGGATTTATGCCCAGTTTTGATTTATAATTAAATTAGCTTCTAATTTGCAATATGTGTGTCTGTGTTTAAAATGTATCTAATCTGTGAAATTGAGGACGGTGCACTTTAAATGAAAATCTACCTTTCGCCTCAAGGGTTCCTTTATGAAGGGATGGCCGGGAGGGCAGCGTTCAGCGGGATGGCGGGGCTGTAATTTCCATTAGGGGATGTCAATCAATCCCGCTTTTCAATACATCAATTAATAAATCCGATCGGGGCCGCGGGTGCCCCCCCGGGCGCTCTCCGCCTGGCTGCGGCAACGCGAGCGGAAGGCGAACCCGGCGGGGCCCGGCCCCCCCGGCCCCGGGGCAGCGGCTCGGGTTGCCCCGGCCCCCCCCCCCCCCCACCACCACCCCAGCCCGTGCCGCGGGTGCGGTGGGCAGCGGGCAGTGCCGGGCCGGGCGCTGCCCTCCGGCCCCGATCTCCATCATGGAAAGGGGCCGGGACGGAGGGAAGTCCCGCTGCCTGCCGGCCCGGCCCCACAAGCGCATCTAGCGGGGAATAGGCGGCTGTGAGACGGACGCTGGGAGGGAGCGGGCATTCATTCGCACGCTGCTCCGCAGTCATCATCGTCATAATAAAGCCTGTCCGTTTGATTTAAAAACAGCACGGCGGGGAACGCGCTGTCACCGAGAGCTGCCGCTCCGTTTCCCCCTGCCCGCCCCACGGCGCTGCGGGCCGGCGCTCGGCGGGCCCCGGTGCGGGAGCGGCGCGGCTGTTTGCGGGGCTGAGCTCCGCGAGGGAAAGGGGTAACGAGAAGGGAGAGAGATGGAGAGAGTCTCCCCGGCAGCTTGATCCCATTAGCTCCGTCCTTGGGTTGCATATTTATACGGTCTAGGAGGTGAACAGATGGACTATCAATTTAATTCCATCTTCAACACCATCAGAGATTGATTTTCTACTCGCTTTTAATTTTGCCATAATTAATTAGATCATTACAACTGTTTTCTATTGATCTCCCTATTTAAACCTCAGATGCAAAGGGACTTCGGCAGATCCTTTAAAAACACAGAAGGGAAAAGGAGCGGAGGGGGTCGAAAACTTTCAGACGTTTTTTTTGGGGTTTTTTTTTTTTCGGTTTCGGCTCAGAAGACATTCGGTGCAGAACAGTGAAAGGAACCCTCTCCGGCCTTTCCTTTTCGGAGGCCTTTTTCGTTGCCTTTCTATTTTTCCTTTACGTTTCGGTAATGCTGCGTCACATTCGTATATAATACAAAACAAATTGCGGTACGTTTAATAGATCCGATCAGGAAAATGCAAACTCTCACGCGTGGATGGTGTATACACGCACATATCCACCTCCACGACGTGCTGGCGAGGAACATTTCTGGAGGAGCGCACACCCGTTTCTATGGGGTCAGTACTGCAGGGACGGGGCTCTGAGCCCCCCATTCTCGTCCTGCCGCCCCTGTAGCCGTGCACCGAACCCCTCCGCCCCCGGGGCCGGCACCGGTTTCGTCTGCAGCCTCCGTTTGCGGTTCCGTCCTTTTCCCCCTCCCGAATCCCTAAATTCCGAGCCCCGTTTACCGACGTAATTTCAAAGAACCGCACCGCCTCGTTGTGTTTATACCGCGACGGGAGAAAAACACTTCCTCTCCGACAGAGCTCGTTCGGAGCTTTGTTTGCACATCATAACATCGCAGACGGACGGGGGGGAGGGGGGGAGGGTTCAGGGACCCGTCTGTCGGTTTCGGGGCGCTACGCTGCCCCCACGTCGGCCCGGCCCCGATCCTCCGCATGCTGTCTGCGCGGAGCCCGGTGCGATGTCGGCAGCGAGCGGGCAGCACGGCAAGCGGGGCTCCGGGGGGGGGCCTGGGGGGTGGAGGGGGGGGGGGGGTGGCTGAGGGCTGCGGGGTGCGCGGAGTTCGGGCGACGCCCTCAACTTTTTACAGACGGTAGAGAACTCCGGGTTGGGGCAGGGAGCCAGCAGCGCTGGGGAGAGAGCGAGGGCCCTGTGCGGAAGGGGGCAGCGGGCGGAGGGATGGAGAGGGCTAGGGGGAGCCTGGGGGGGACGAGGGAGAGAGAGAGAGCTGGGGCAGGCAGCCTCCTGCCAAAGGAGGGAGTCGGGGGGGGCGGCTTCACCCCTCCCTGCTGAATATGCAGCACCCCCCGCCCCTTACCTGCTCTCCCCGAGCTCTGAGCCATGCTCCTCTCTCTGCCTAATGGCCCGGCTCCCCGGGACGGCTGCGGAGCGCGGATCCGCCGCGGCCTTTTCTTCGCTTCTCTCCTCCCCGCTCGGGTGTCTTGCTTTCCCCCGCTGACTTTCGAGATCTAGGCGCAACCACCCAAAACTAAACGGTTTAGATAACAACGCACACACACACACACACACACACACACACCACAGCACCACCGCCACAAAAAAAAAAAAAAAAAAAAAAGCCAGCCACAGAGAAAGAAACGCCGCTCTACTGAGCCGGGACAGGCTAAAAGGAGGGGAAAATAAATAACAATCAAAGCAGAGGCTGCGCTGCTGCTTATAAAAGTGGAGAGGGACTCACCTGCCCCGGTACAGCGGCGGGGGCACGCGGCCGTGCGGGGCTGCGCGGGGCTCTGCTCCCCGGACACTGCCCCCTCCCACGGGCCGGCTGCCTGCGGGGGGGCCTCGTCGCGACGGCGCATTCATTTGTTGACTTATTACCATACATATGTGCCTGGAGAGGGGCTGCGGGGACGGGAGCCGAGGGGACGGGGAGCAACTTCCTCGGAGTTGGGCTCAGGGCCGGGCAGCCTCCGGGACAGGGCAACCCCCCCTTCTCTCCCGGGGCCGGGCAGCCCCCAGCCCTCTCTCGGGAGCGACCCTGGGCTGCCCGGGGTTGCTCTGTGCTGCCGGAGCCGCCCGCCCGTCTGCCGCGCACTCCCACCGCCGCGTTTCGGTGCCGGCTTCTCGGCTGAGAATAAATAACAAATAAAACAAAGCCACACAGAAAATAAGAAAAATTCCCCGTGCTAAAGACATCACCGAGCGAATATTTTTCTTTCTCTCTTCCTCCCCCTCCCTATTCCATCTCCCCATTGATTGAAAGTCTCTCTCAGCTCCAACAAGGAGTCCCAGGAAAAATGAACCATTCTGCTATCGATTCTTCATTAAAATTACATTTCTGCATTTGCTAAATTGGTTTTAAAAAGCTTCCCCTGTTATTATTGTCTTGTCAGAGCCGGCGGTGCTGGGCAAACAGTACTTAAAGGCGCGGGGCCTCCCCGGGATGGGGCGGGCGGGGGCTCTGAGCGCCTCTATTTCTTTTTCTGAAGTGTTTGGGAAAACGTTCACAGCGCGGACAGGCGAGGAGCGTGCCACGGACGTGGGATCGCCGTGGAAATAAAGGTGGTGCGGGGAGCGCTTTCCTCCGTAACACTTAACGAGCATCGATTGTCGCTTCGAGCAAAGGAAGAAAAGTTTCCTTTTAAATATGAAAATGGGGTGCCAGGAGTCAATGGAGGAGCAATGAGCATTTTTCCAGCCCGCCGCGGAGCGCTACCAGCAGCAGCAGCAGCAGCACAGCCAGGGCTGCCCGGGCCGGCCCCGTTCCCAACACCGCTGCCGTGCGCTGTGTGCGGCCGAGGGGCTTAAATAGGGGCGGCCGGGCCCGAGCTGCCCCGAGCGGCCCCGCGGATCCCCCCCCCCAACCTCCCCCTCCGGGCCGGGCTGGGAAAAACCCGGGAGGGACTCTGGGAGATTTGCTTTGAATTCTGCAAATCTCTCTCGAAAGAGCAGGGAAGCAGAAATGTCTTCCTGATGTGTTTATCCCCTAATCAGTTCATTAGTTATAAACAACATGACATTAGAAGTTAGGAGGCAGTTGATATTAATTTTTATTTAACTAGTTGATGTTTAATCCGTCACGCCAGGCTGCTTAGAGAGAGCTGCCTGACACCAACCAGTTAGAACTTCATACGGCGCGGCTCGGGCGGCGGGACGGGCCGCGGGGGGCGGGGGGGGATGTACCGGGGCGGGGGGGCACAGAGGAGCAGGGGAGCAGCGCAGGGGCCGGGAAGTGCCCCTCCGGGGTACAGGGAGGCAAGGGGGAGAAAGAAAAGGAAAAACAAAAGGAGTGAAAAAGCAGAGGGTGGGAGGGGGAAAAAAAAAAAGGGGGGTGGGGGGGGCAGGCAGCGTGACTGTCGGGGCCTTGGAGATCCCCAGGAAAGGGCGACCCGGGGGCTCTGGTGTACCCGTGCGGCTCTGTCCGTATGCGTCAATCCCTGCCTTCACCCAGCGGGCCCTGCTCCCCCCCCACCCCGTGCGCCGTGCCCCGACCCCTTTCCCCGTGGGGCGTCCCCTGCGGCTGCGATCTCCCGCACACCGCAATTGGAGCGCTTCTTGGAGAGCCCGGAGAGCCCTCGGCAGCCGCTCCGCGCTCCTGTGCCGGGCGCCCGCTCCGCGTGTGGCTGTGCCCGGGCGGCTGTGGCTGCGGGGAAAGCGTTCCTGTCCGCCACCCAAATTTTAATATCAATTTCCATATTAATCAATCACCGCATCTATCTGCTGGATGAAGGAAATAGTTGGCATTCCGAAGAAAATTGCCTGCTTTCCTGCGGTTAATAGTTAACTTCGGAATAGAAAGTTCCCAGGGAAATGCGGAGGCAGAGCGGGAACGGCCCCGCCTGCGGCCGGGCAGCAAAGCCCTCCCGGGATCCCCAGAGCCCCCCAGGCACCCTCCCGAGCCCCCCACTCCCGAGCCTCCACTCCAGTTCCAGGCCCCCGTCCCCCTCTTCGGGCAATAGCCGGGACCGGTGTCGTAAGGAGTAAAGTCCCGAGGGGATACGGGCGGGAGGTGTCGCGCTCCTTCCCCATAGACGGAACAGCAGTGACCGCAACAGGTCGCGGGGAGAGAGCAGGAAGCTGCGCGCCTGTGGCTATCTGCTTTGGGAGAACCCTGAGGAACTCGGGGCCTTCCCCTCTGCGTGGCTTTTGTTTTCCCCGACTGGGAGGCACGGAGTACCCGAAGGGGTCTGCTGGGGAGGGGAGCGGCATCATCGGGCCGCGAGCTCCCTCTGCTCCCGGCTCCCCGCGGTCCCGGGTCTGCAGGAGTGCTCCCGGCCTCGCGGTCGCGTCCCGCACGGCCGCCGCGGTGCTGGGCTCTGCTGCCGCGGTGTTGCGCGGGGTCCTGGTACGTGGGAAGGGCCACGCGTGGGCCGAGGCTGCCCCGGCGCGGGGAGAGAGGGGCACGGCCCCCAGGGGGGCAGCCTGGCAATGTTTGGCAGCACGGCGCAATGATTAACCCCGGCCTTCGGAACAATCAAATGACCAAAACGCAGCGGCCCCACCGTCCCCGCCCCGCCCGCCCGGCCCGGGCTGTCCGCGGGCCGCCAGGGGGGGCACTGCGGTGCGGTGCGGTGCTGCCGGGACGGCGCGGGGCGGCCGCTGCAGTCGCACCCGGGGGGGTCCCGCGCTGCGTTGGTGCTCCCGTCGAGAAGCGCAGCTCCGAATGCTCGCACACGGCCGGGTCTCCCCGTCGCGTCCTTCCCGTCCCACCAAGCCCAGGCGCAGTTCGGGCGACGTTTCCCTTCCCTTCTTTCTCCCCCGGGCAGTTCAGGACAAGTTTCCAGAGCCGGCGGATGCCCCTGGGGCCGGGATTTGAGCAGTAACTCTGTGGGTCAGGGGTGCAATGGGTTGTGGGTACAGGATGGGAGACACCCCGTCGCCTTTGCCGGAAGGGAAAAGCGGGGCACCACCGGTGATCCGAGGGGCTGCGGATGTAGAATGTGTAGTGTGGAATGTATAGCTGGTGGAAGAAGGGAAAATAAAAAGGATGGAGCTAAGTGAGAGATAGGAATCGGGATGGATGGGCGGACAGGAGACACGCATTGATTTTTACTGATATTAGAGAAAAAAGGACTGAATGAAAGAAGGGGACGTTTAATTTGCAGATGAAAACAGGATGGATGGATGGATGGATAAGTAGAGTGAAGATGCGATTTTAATGTGAAAAATGGAAAATATGGAAACAGGGAAACAGAAAGTAAGAAAATAAATCCTGTAGAGTTTGTGGACACGGGGAGTGGGGAAACAGGAGGAGAGAGAGGAAAGGAGAGGAGACGTAAGGAAAGAAAAGAAAGAAAAAAAAAGGATAAGAGACTAGAAGACAAGGAAGGAAAAGAAAAGAAAGTTTTTTCAAGAGCTGTCAGACAGTTCGCAGACATCAGAATTAGAACAGGAAAGCAGAAACACGGATGACAGCCGAGGCGGTTTCCCCACGGCACGCCGTGGAGCTCCCGGAGCCCCGCAGCACCACTGCCCGCTCCTTCCTCGTGCGGTGCCCACCGCGGGCCGGACACGCACCGGGCAGCAGCAACAGTTCCCGGCCCCCGACGGACAGTGCGGGAGAGCCTGGGGTGGGGAGGGGGGTGGGGAAGGGGGGCAAGGGGCAGCCCCGGGTGCGGAGGGGGCGGGCAGGGGTACACCTCCCCGCGTTGCCCGTCCTCGGCCGCCTCCCCCGCGTCGGTGGAAAAGCGCTGTGGAAAACTCCTGTAGCCCGTGAATTAATAATAATAATAAGTGGAACGATAACGACGACGGCGATAATGCGTTTCCGTCTGTTAAAACCTCGGAAATATATGTCCTCCCCCATGCCGCCGCCTCCCGCAGCTCTCGGTCCGGGACTGGCGGAGCTGCCGGCGCGCTGCGGGCCGGGTTCGGTCTGGGAGAGGTTCCTGAGTGGGAAGAGCAAAACCCGGAGATGTGGCTCGAGTGTGCCCTTCTCCTCGCCACGGGAACGCGGCCATTGTCCCTGGACAGGAATCCCCGCCACGGGCTGGGGGCGGCGGAGAAAGGCGAAGTTTGTGGCTCCGACCCCAATCCGCACCCCCACCCCTCCTTCCCATCCCCCCGCTGCGGTCCCGCTGCTATAGAATTGCGTGCAGGGGCACGGGCTGTGTGCGGGGAGCGGGCTGCAGGGGCCGAGGCAAGTTAATTTCCAGCCGGTTTCTCATTACTCTTCTTAGCGCCTATAAGGGAGAGAAAATTAGACACCCAGCACACGTTTTGGCCACTTCATAAAAAATGCAGATTTGAGAGATGATGTGAAATGTGCCCTCGAGTCAATGATTAAAGATAGCTGACTGCATTTATTTTTTTTTCCCCCTTCCCTGTTCGGAGTGGAGATGAGAAATGCCCCTGAGCTCTGTGGGTCCGGGAAGGGTCCTTGAACAACTGATAAACTGGCCCGAGCCCCGCACCGCGCCGCGCCGGTCCCTCACCCCCTTCCCGGCCCGTCGGGGCGGAACGCGGCCCTGTGCCGAGCGGCGGCAGCGCCCGGGGGGGCCCAACACGCGGTGCCGGCAGTGTCCCCGCTGCGGCCCGGCCCCGGCTGCCCCCCCGCCAGCGGACAAAGGGGCTGAGTCCTGACAGGGGGACAGAGACGCTGCGCCGGGAGCTGGGGCTGTCCGTCCGGCACCGCGGGGTGCGGAGCGCCGGGGTCGCCCCCGGGGGGGGGGGGGGCACCGCCGGGCCCGGTGCGGGGGGAGGGTCGAGGAGCAGCCGCTCGGCTCCCGGCTGCCTCCGTAGCATCCTTCCCTTCGGCCCCACTGCAAACTTCAGAAGAAGTAAAAATAGAAAGGGAAGGATAGAGAAGGAGGGGTGTGTGGGGAGGGTGGGGGATAAAAGCAGAGCTTTCCAGCCCGCTGGAAGAAGAAATGTGTATTTCTTTTCTCTAAACGCTCCTAATTTTTCAACCCAATTGAAAATAATAAAATGTATAAAGAAAGCAGGGATGCAGCTTTCCAGAGCTCAGCTGCTGAATAACTCCTCATCAACCGCACCGATTTCTTTGATTAATCCCGGGGTCTGAAGCAGAAGCAGTTCCACTGCAATACCTCACACGCCGAGCTGCTCCTGCTTCCCCGCTCTGTGAGACTCGTTTCTGGGCAATTTTTGTCACAGCTATTTCAACTCCTTTGCCCCTATACAAACGCCTGTCCGAAGCGGTGCCGCCCTCCACCTGCTCCCAACGCACGTCGGTTCCCTGCCACCAGCCCGCGGCCCCGCTCCTGCTGCCCCCACCCCGCACACCCTCGCCTCGCACAGCCGTGGGTTCGCGACTGCAGCGCACACCGAAGTGAGTCCGGACGACAGGAGTTAAGTGGCAATATATATACAAAATGTGCAACACAAAAGCGGATAACTGTATCAAAACGAAGAGGCTTTAATTTATATATATGTCACGGCGCGTAGCCATTTCTTTTTCAGACAGCTCGAGCACATTAAGTGTGCGGAGATATGCACCTGGAGAACGCTCCCGCACAAACAGGGCACACCGCCGTGCTGCCCCACGGAGTCCCGGTCCCCTCTGCCAGGTGATGCAGCTCAGAACACCGCCCATCACTTCGCACCCTCCGCGCTACTTTACGCCGTCGGGTGGGTTGCCGCTCGCCTCACCCTCCCCACCGGCCCGACTCAGACCGGCCTTGCGGGGGGTGGGAGCAGCGTGCGGGCCCCGGCCGCGTCCCGCGTGGGTCCCTCCGTGGGCTCGGGCCCTGCTGCCCGCGGGGGTCTCGGGGTCCCCGCGCCGCCGCCCGCCTTCATGTGCCTCCGCCTGTGGCGGGGCTGGGGGGGGCTGCTTGCAGGAGGCACTAATTAGAGTGTAACTGCCAGGTCATTGACTTCGTGTTACCGGAGTTGTTGTTTCTCTCTCTCTCTTTTTCCTTTCTTTTCTTTTTTTTTTCGGTTTGTTTGTTTGATGGGGAGCAGCCCCGGACCGGCGGCAGCCGGAGCCGTGGAGGGGGGTGTTCCCCTGCAGCCCCAGGCGGCCCCCGCGCACCGCCGGCTGCGGAGTCCCGGCCCGCAGCCGGGATCCGGCCGCCCTCCCTTTGTTGCTTTGTTGCAAGTCTCCTTCCGAAGCCGAGATCTGAATGCGGGGAGCGTTATCGATGACTTTTAAATAATAACAAAGGGGGAAAATAAAAATAATTAGCCCCGCCTCTATCTAGTTTCAATTACTCTAATTAAAAACCCGAAAGGCAATTCCTAGGCAATATCTAATAATAGAATTAGCAATCGGATCCATCGTTTCACACGGGGATTTACTTGCAGGGGTACTGTGCGAGCTCTATTAATAATAATAAAAAATCCTGCTAACCCTCTTTTTAAAATTAATAACTCTGTAATTATAATAATTTTATGTGCCTTTTTATAAGAAGAGGTTAATGTTGCCACAGTCTGGGGATGGGAAGGATGAAGTGAAGCGAAATACTGCTGCTTAAACTGACACCTTCCTATTTTATTAGGAGACATTATTATTATCAGACATCTGCAGGTAGAGAATTAAAATTAAAATCGCTTTCAACAATTCAATACACTTTTTATCAGCCATCTATCTGAAAATCACGAACATTCATCATCGGAGGCATTCTCCCTGAAAACAAGAACCCATTCAAATTTTATACAAATTATCATATTTATCATAGTCTGAAACTCCGGAGTAACATCTCCACAAACTGTCTGCCAAGTCCCCGGGGAACCGCGCGTCGCTCCGCAGCCGCTCCGAGCGATTCCCTCCCGCTCCCCTCTCCCGGCCCTCGCACACTCCGTGCCTCCCGCAGCCCCGAGCCGGCAGGCGCGGCGGACACGCGGCGAGGTGCGCTCCCCTCCCGCAGGACGGCCAACTTCTGCTGCCGGGCAGCGCTTCGGGGCAGCCCGCCCTCATTTTGGGAGAGCGGCGTCTATTTTCTCTTCGAGGCTGGAGCGTTTGCAGGAGAACGTTACTATGAGCGCCGGTGATAAAAGTGCTAACGGCGTCTGATTCCCCTCCGTGCTTTTTGTTTGGTTTTTTTTTCTTTTTTTCTTTCTTTTTTTTGACAGCGCTCCCGGCGCTTCGCCGGGCGGAATTCGGTCGGAGCGGCGATAAATATTGGCCGTTATTTATGTGGGCGCTTGGAGCCGGTGACAAATGCAACGAGCCGGCGCTCCCCGCCCGTGCTTTTGGATGAGGCAAATCGCTGCCCCACACTTTGCTAATGACAAAAAGTTCGTCAGCTCCCGAGCGGGGCCGCGTGTCCCCACGCGATGTCCTCGGCCCGTGGGGGGGGGAGGGGGCTGCCGCCCCCGGCCCCGGGAAAAAAAGTAGTTCCAATGCCATGTTTGTTAACTAGGTTATCTAGGCTGTAGAAGATTTTAATGTTGAATTTTATAGCTTTACCACGCTCTACCGTCCTTGTGAATATTGTAATATTGCATTTTTTACAAGTTACTCTTCTGTTAATGTTCCAGCTAGTAACTTTTATAATCCTCCTCAATGAAATTTTTTTGTATTCTTCCGCACCGTTAACCTCAATGGCGGCACCTCAGCCCCTGGCAGGAGGCAAAGATGAAATGAATTCCTCTTTAATCAGAAATAATAATAATAAAAACACACACAAGGCTCTCTCTGCCTTTTATTTCAGGTTTCCTTTTCAGGGAGGGGGGCGAAGCCTCGACAGCCCCCCGTGCTGCCCCCTGGGCCACGCTGCCTGGGTCAGGCCTGGCACTGCCCAGCTGGGTGGACTGAAGGAGGCCATGTCCCTCTGCCCCCACCCCTCCTTGCTGGCATCTCAGAGCTGCCCAGCAGCGGGGAAGGTCGGGCCCCAAATCTCTCTGTGCGCAGAGTGGGATGCCCACAGAGCAGCTGCCTCAGAGCAATGCTGCCGGTGCCATTCGGCTGAGCTCTGCCTGCTCTCTGTTGGCCTCAGCTGGAGGTGCCCAAATCCTTGGTTCGAGGATGGCTCGAGGAGAGCTGCACACACAGGAGGCCTGCTCAGGTGGAATAGAAATAAAATACGTACCTTTAGGTGTAAGTAGGACTGGAAATCACCCACACAAAACACCTCAACCTCCAGATGCCCTTACAAACGAATTAGACTTCCAAGCGCAAATGATCAACACCCAGAAGCAACAGGAATCGTAACGCAGTAATGAACGGAGTGCCCTTTAGCCTGGGGAGCACTCTCCAAACACAGATTGGATGTTGTTATTTCCCTCGGTCGCTGTTAGCGTGTAAGAACTCCGTTCCCAGGCTCAGCCTGAGCCCTGCACGAATGTGTACCACTGGGTTTGTGCACTCCTTGCAGGGCGCCGGGGCTGCCCCCCACCTGGCTGGCTGCTGCTGTCGTGGGCCTCACCCTACAGCAGCTCCCCTTGGTCTCAGCCCCTGGAGCCGGGTGATGGCATGCAGCTCCCAGCTTGAAGGATTTTAAAACGTCTATTTTTAGCCTAATATAACTGCGAGGAGAAGCTTAGCTCAAACTTCAGCAATCAGATGGAAAGGATGTCAAGTTTATTGTTAATCTGCTGGGATCTCACGCTGATTTGTGTCTGTGACCAGGTTTGGGGGCTACAGTGGTACTTCAGTATATATTTTATTAGTTGAAACAGCTTTCTTCTTTAAAAACACAGAACAAGATTTCTAGTCATTTCAGAGTATAAAGATCATTTTCCTCTCTAACAGTTCTACAGCTGGGCCATCACCTTCATTCATGTGGGTCAGAGTCAAATCAATCCGTAACAAAACACCCAGAACAACTGATGTTCTTGTTCAGCTATACAATTTAGAACAATTGTTATTACTTGGTTATTATTATTATTACTTCTTATTTTATTTTATTTTTTTTTGGTGAACAGGTCTCATAGGTACAAGTTTACCTAAAAAGAAGTGTAGCAGTGGAGGGGAGACATATTATTTTGACAGAACTGTTATTATATTGATATGATGAGGGATGATGGCCTTAAGTTGCACCAGGGAAGGTTCAGATTGGATATTAGGAAGCATTTCTTCTCAGAAGGAGCGGTGAAGTGTTGGAACTGCCCAGGGAGGTGGTAGAGTCATTTTCCCTGGGGGTGTTTGAGAAATGTGGAGATGTGGCACTGAGGGATGTGGTCAGTGGGTACAGTGGGGCTGCACTGATAGTTGGACTAAGTGATCTTAGAGGTCTTTTCCAAATATAATTATTCTGTGATTTTATGACTCTGTTTAATTAGTTGATATCCTGGTGTCACTTATAAGGCAAAGGTGTATTTCAAGAGAGTCTTTTTCCCTGTGGGCACTTACGTCCCTGCTGAAGCCTTCAGGCCCTATGCTGCTCTATACAATTGCTCTCTGGGAGCTCTGCCTAACCCCAGGCCCTTGCCTGATCAGTCTGTGTGCTAGGAGCACCTCTGTGCCTTAGGCTCACCATCCTGGGCAGGCTTTAGGAAAGCTGGGGTGTCTCCTGGACCCCCATGTTGGCTGTACAGTGTGGTTGGCCTCAAGGTTTGTCTTTCAGACAAGTCTTTGACTTGGGTTCCTGACTGGGCCCCCTGGCTGGATGATGGGGAATGTATCAGTTTGAGGGAGGGCATCTCCAAACATGCAGACACCTCCACGGTGACATGCTTGTCCCTGAGGGGGAAGTAAGAAATGTTTCAGTGTCGCACTGTAGGCACACACACCTGTGCAACCCTCAGCATTTTGTGTGTGTCCATGTGCAAACAGCCCAGAAGTTCTCGTATGTGAACACATACACGTGCCAGAGACATGGCTGTGGGTGTGTGGGGACATGGATGCATACGTGTCTGCATATGGCTGTGTGTGTCAGTGTGGGTAGGGGCTGTGTGTGTCAGTGCGGGCAGGGAGCGTGGTTGAGCCGTGCTTCTCTGCCAGCTGAGAGCCAGTGCAGGGCGACAGCACCGGGAGGACCTTGCCTGACAGTCTGCCAGTGTGAGATCTGGTTGCAGAAGATGAAGCAGAATAGACAAAACAAAAGTTATTTTTGTCTATCAGCTGAAGCATTATAGAGACATCAGTGAGCTCTTGTCTCATGCCAGCTTAATTCCTAGTTAATCAGCAGTCTGCTTGGGCAAAGGAAGGAACTCACATCAGGGGCTGATGATGAGCCAAACTTTCCAACACTGATTCGGGAGCTTGCAAGGAGCCCTAGTACTGCTGTGTGGCATTTGGCTGCGTTGCTGCCCACTGCACAGTGCTATGGGTAAGAGGTTCACGTCATCTGTGTCCCAGTAGGGACCACTCCTATCTAGGGAATATGGGCTGGTCCTTTGGCTGTGCCTCCCCACACATTCGGCAGAGGCTGCATATAATCAGATACTGCATCCAAGCAAGTTTCAAATGGCATAAATAATTCCAAGGCTTCCATCCCTTCTCTTGGGACACTCCACATTACTGACAGGTCAAATCCTGGTTGCTTTACTCTCAATACATCTAGAGAGATCTTCCTCTGTCTTCTTCTCCTCGTTTATGAGTGGAGCCCTTCCTTGCTCATGGAACTTGTGTGCTGTAGCTGAGGGCCAGCTCTCTTCCTTTTCTAACCTGACCTTTCCATCCACTTACTGAAAAGCCACCTTCCTCTTGTTCTTCCATCTGCTTTCTCTGATGCCAGTGGTGTGTGAGGGTACCTGCCTGCTCTGTGACTGGCAGGTGTTTGTCACAGGCTTAAGGTCAAGCTAATTGAAGTACTGATTTCACAGATCTTGGCAACCAGCCCGAGTCACTTACTGGGAGTGACTGGTCCTGTCTGTGCAAATGCCCAACATGAGTAACAGGAAGCAGCTAATTCCTGCCTGTGGCTATTGAGGGTTCCACCAGAAAGTTACTGTGGGGTGAATTGAGTTTGGGAAAGCCTTGAATGTTGGCAATTTCAGGTGGTTTCTGTGCATGGCTCGTCCTGCAGCACTCTATAATAAGGGCAAAGTCATCAAGGGCAAATTCTGCCTCCCCCCACCCACCCAGAAAAAAAAAAAAAAAAAAAATTAGGGCTAAGTTAGGGTTAAGCTACCGTGAATTTCCTAGGTATCAGAAAGCACCTGTGGGCAGTTGTTATGGTATAGCTGGTGTTCATGCCGTATCTGCTTTCATACTGGGATTTTATCATGATTAAGCATAGTTAAATTTAACTGTGTAACTCCTAGCACATGAACTTGCCTTCAGCTTTGCAGGATGGACTGTCCTTTGGACTCCTGGGTGCCGAGCAGGCAGAGTTTTATTTTGTACTTGAAATGGAAGTGATCAAGGAAGAATGGGTATTGGAGCCATAGCTGTGGCAGAGGACCTTCTGTGTTGGACCATAGGCAAAAAATGAGTGGAGAATCTTATCTTGGCCCTATCATTGCTGTTGAGCTGACAGGTGACAGAATTTGGTATCATCCACTGCCGTGCTTGATACGTATTGCTTCATATCATGAACAAACCTGTGAACTGGCCTGACACCAAATGCAGCCATTCCCTTCCCTGTGCTGATCATTATTGTGCTACCTTACCTTTGCTTTACGGGCCACCAGCCAGGTTTCTGTACATGTGACAGTGCTCTATGCAAGCCCATCTGGAGTTGATTTCTTACAAGAAGTTTGCCAGCCCTTTTCTCAAGGCAACTATAGTACTTCTGGACTTCTCTTTTTGTTCCTCTCGGTACTGATAGGGGTGTCCTTTCAGTCCACCAGTCTCCCCTGTGGGCTTTCTGCAAATGCTGTTCATCCCCTTGCTGCAAGCCTTCACAGGCCAGCAGAGTCCAGCATCAGTGGACTCCTAGAGGTCTAGGAGCGAAGAAGAAGCTATCTGAACTTTGTAATCAATGTTGCTCACTTGGGAATGATCCCGGGTAACCTCAGCAACTTTGTTCTGGGAAAAATAGAAAGCAGATCCTGAGAATACTTTACTGGGAAAGTACAAAGTCAAAGCTTGGCTCCAGGGGACAGCCGTTGCAGCCCAGAGGAAGGGAAGCAGTGGTCTGCAGATGGCTTCCTATTCTTAGGTCTCCCTGCTGGGTCACTGGCCAAGTGTAGGTACTCCTCCTTGGCAAAGCCGGGCTGGCAGTTGTTTCCATGGCAGTCATCGTATCTCCCTTTGCAGTTCATGGTGTGCACTACTTGTTGTGTGTTGCCAGGTGGTTTGCTAAGACATGCATTACTCTATGTGGCCTTTCCATGTGCCAGAACAGAGGGTATGCAGGTCTTTGCACTGCATATACATGGCTCAGGACTAAATAAGGATCTGTTCAGCTAGAGTGCTGGTTATTTGAGGCTCTCACTACAGGCAGCAGAACAAGAGATGCAGTCAGGGGAGGTCCATCTGGCCATTCAAGCTACCCTCTGGAGCAGTTCCTGCACTTACAGGCTGATTGTGCCAGTGAAATGGCTAGGTTAGAGATGGGAACACCTGAGGGAGAGGTGTCTGTGGGTCAGACAGCTGGAGGAGACTGGAAGGACTGAGCAGAGGTAATCAGGTCCATCTGCTAAAAATTTCTCTGTCTCCCCACTGCTTCGACACTGGTGGATCCCTGTTGGTCAGTGCTGAACAACTGCATATTCCATCCTTCTGTCCTGCCCAGGTCTCTCCTGGCAGTGACATGCACGGAGGAGCTCTGCAGAGAGAAATTTGTTCAAATTGTGATACCCTGCATGTAGAAAATGCCCCAGGATATCTGCTTCGGTTCTGTCCATCTTCCTGTCAGATTGAAAGGAACCTGTAAACATATTCCACTTCTCTGATTGCATCTGAGTCACCCAGGGCTCTGCTCTGGGGCCTTGTTTGCTGTTTGGGAAGTGGTCTTTCCAGTTCTCACTCCCTTCTTGCTGCATCCAGATATGCCCCAAGACTTGGCTCTCCCCTGTCAGCCCTAACAGTGATTAATAAGGACACACATTTCCTGGGTTTTGCACCCATTTTTCTTAAAGGCCTGCCTGCCAGAGGTGAGAAGGCTGGGATTATATACCACCGGTGGCATGTGGAGGGCCTGGGGGCAGTGAGTCTTGGAGAAGCTGTGATACAGTTCCAGACACAGAGAGAGCACAGGGCCTCTTACAGGGACAAATTCTGCTGCCAGCTGTAGGCTTCCTGCAGCTGGAATGGAACAGTGGGATCTGTGGTTCATTGTTATTCACACTGACACCTTCTCAGAGGCAACAATCCCAAGTCTCTGCTGTTGTACTCCTGGCTTTTGCAGAACATTGTTTTATCATCTCAAAGATCAAGAAAAGGCAACAAGTGGTCTTCCTGGAAGATTTCCCATCAAACTTGGGGCGTTTGTTTCTTGTATGATTTCCGTGAGATGTAACCTGCCTGCTGTAACCCAGGCAGCCAGGTTCCTTTGCTTGCCTTTTTCAAACAGACCATAACCCAGGAGAGTCTCCCCTTGTAACAGTGACAGCCTGACCTGAGTACAAAGCTCAAGGCCAGCCTCGGTGTAAAAATCACTAATAGTGGCAGAGGTTTCTTGGATTATTGCTACTGCCTGTTTGCAGCAATGTCTTGTTGCCTGAGCTCTTCCTACCCACCTCCGTAAGAAAAGCAGTGTCTGAAAACACAGAGTTTTGCAGTCAGATCTTTCTTCTCTTACCCCATCTCAAAGAGAGAGTCCTTGTCCCTACCCTGATGATGTGGTTCGAAGTCCCTCATGTATTTCTTTGTTAGTGGAATAAATTTATCAACCAATACTGAAGCGACAGTGCAGGGAAGTCAGAGTGAAACTGAGCTAGCTATCCAAGTGTCTGTAACAAAGTTTAGTTGGTCACCATAATGCTCTTACAGCTGCTGTTGCTGTAGGACAAGCCTTAAAATTTCCCTTTGGGGTAGCAACAGGCTGATCTTTGTAATTAAAGTGAAGTTTTAGGTCAACAGGAACCAAACCATTGTATCCTGCAGCACCAGCGTTAGAGGATGCTTGGTTTTCACCAGAGCTGATGCTTCTGTTCTGTCTTGCTGTGAGGTTGACAGTTTTGGCAAACACTAGAGTTTGAGTCAAAATAGAAAGACTGAAGGTTCTTCATTTTTACCAGAATTTGCTGAGAGATCTGTACCTCTAGGCTTGTGTCCTGTGTTGTACTCTACTGCACAGGGGAGTGGCTTGGCTCTAGGCTTTGGGCTAGGGCTGGGCCAAGGACACAGCCCAGGAGCTGTGGCCACTGAAGTCCAACGCTTTCTGAGAACAGAAGCTCAGACAGTGTGAGAAGGGGCAGTGTTTTGTTGAGATAATGTTGGAATTGTTCTATTGGTGTGTTGCGATAATATTCAGGGTTATGGCTAACTGGAACAGCATCTGTTAATGTCAGCTCTGTCCTGAAAAATCTGAAGCAGAAGAATACATTTAAAACCAGGTGCTTCAATCCTTTCTTATGGAAACTTGTTATTATTATGGCTTTCAAATGAAAAATGGAAAGAAGAGCAGCTTCAGGGCCTATTTTTTATTAACACTCTCAAGTACTGTGGAAACGTCCAAGTTCAGTGTTTCAACTTACCTCTCTCTGAGAGGGTGTGGGGAGGGCCCCTTCCCACCAGCGCTCAGTGTTCACTCCTGCTCATGGCCCCACGCTTCCAGCTGATGCCCTGCAGAGGATTACTGCTCCAAAAGGGGGACGAAGCTGAGCTCCCTGCTGCTGCCCCTGGTCCTGCAGGGGCTTGGCCAAAAGGCAGCATGCTTAGGGGCAGTGCTCAGTCCTCTGGTGGGTTCGGTTCAGCTGCTGTCCTTAGGCTCAGCCTCCAGTGCAGGGAGTCAGCCAGGGACAGAGGGAAGGATCAGCGTTTCTGTGACTGCAGGAGACCGTGTACACATGAAGGAGAGGTGGAGGAAAGAGGAGGTGAAGGTAGAGAGTGGAGATACTAGTGAGTAACTTTTGAAAGTGGGGTTAACCATGCTGCTTCCAATATTGGCTACATCCTGCTTATAGCCAGGCTTGTGTGAAGCTGGTGTGCTGGTGGTAGCAGCCAGAATGCCCCAGCTCACAAACAAACAAGCAGAGAGAGGAATAAAGGCAGGCAGGAAGACAGGTGCCCCTTGGGCAAACACTTGTTAAATTGACAAACTTGTAGAAAATGATTAAGGCTCTCGCTGTTCCTGGTCCAGAGGGGCCCTGAGCTGCTGCCTCGAGCTAAGATACAAAGGTAGTTCCTTGGGAGCCTGCAGTGGACAGGGCACAGAGGGAGGTGAAACAATTACTGCCTGTCTCTGCGGTGCCGTCTCTTGTCAACTGTTATTTATGTTTCCCCAAATGTTGCAGTCTTCTTACAGGGAAAGCAGGCCCTGCCAATCTGTGGCAAAATAATTGCAGCCACTTTTCTCTCTCCCCTCTCTTTCTTCTCCCTCCCTCCTTCCCTCTCCATCTCTCCTCCTCTTGCCATGTCTCACTCTGTCCATGTCAGGTTTGTCTTGGATTCCTTCCATAAAGGAGTGTGATGGCACTGGGAATGTGGCTCTCACAGACTGGGGTGATGAGCACTCTCCTGCGCTTCAAGCCTTGCTGCCTCACGAATGGGACCAACCCTAGGACAGGAGATCCATCCCAGCTCAGCAGCTCTGGCTGGAGTCATTTTGTGCTGTACCTTGTCTCTCCTCTTGTAGTTGAGGCAGTACAGAAGTTCTTTCCCAGCAGCTGAAATATGTTCCAAGGAACTAAGTAAGATGATGTATGTACTAGGGGCCTGACTGGACTGAACTTGCTGGAGGTTAAGCAGAAAGGACGGGTGGTTACAAGCCACCTGGACACTCCTCCTGAGGGGTGACCCGTGCTCCTACATCTCAAGCGTGTTACGCCTGCACTTAGTTTGCCTTGGAGGCCTCCTGAGCAGCCGAGAGTCACACTGGGGACTTCAGGCTGGGACAGCTTGTGCTAGTAAACAACCTGAAGCACGAGGTCTGCTCTTGTGTGGTGAAGGGTTAAAGTTGCACTGAGCCTTCATGGAGAGTACCTTAACTTGGGACCTGGCAAACTCCATCAGCCCCTGGTGTGTCTAACAGGAGCCTGAGTACTTCTCTGTTAGTCGTAACACACATCCAGACAGCAAGGTAGATGGAAACAAACAGAGATTTTTGCCATCTCTTTCGCCCTCTCTGAGAGCAGGGATGCTTTTGAGAAGAGCCCTCAGCACTTGGATGTCATTTCAAACTTAGGGCTTCTCCTCACCTACTGTTCTCTCCACCATCCTCCCTTTCCTTCCTTCTAAATATACACAGAGACTGTCAGGAAGGGGTTAAGTGCCGCTTACCCCAGCCAGCTTTGCGTATTTAAAGTGAGTAAAGGTTTAATTACCAAATGATGACAGTGTCATATGGTTTTGGTGATGGCGCGTGGCATTCCATGAATGCAGAAGAGGGGAGGATGTGAGAAAGACACTGAGTGGCAGTGGGGAAGCGAGGAAGCTAAAAATGCCAAAGACAGTAAAACATCTGTAATTTGCAATTCGCTAGTGTTCGCTGATTGCTCATGGATTAAAGATTAAAATCTATTCTCTGGCAGATGGGGGAGAGAGAGAGAGGAAATTCTTACGAGCATGTTTTGCATCTGCATTTCATTCTGCTCCTCTTTACAATAATCACGGATGAGGAAATAAACCCAGATCTGGGCTGGCAGGAGGCGGGGAAAGCGCACAATATAGGCAGGACGCAGCGTGCTTCTCCTGGTCGGGAAATGCCAGGCAGAGAGGGGAAGGAGCCGACATCAGGATCGCTCTCCTCGCTGCCTGGGATGCTGGTTTGGCTGCGCTAGGATGAATGTTCCCAGGAGGCTCAGAAGTGCCAAGAGCCAGAGCAAAGTCTTTCTTCTGGTCACCCCAATTCTGCACTGGGGGGTTTCTTTGATGGGAAGGGGACGTTAGCCATCTGTCCTGTCTCAAGGGATGACTGAGTCTGGCTACAGTGTCCATGACGTGATGTTAACGCTTGCAGGCAAACAATACAAGTAGAAATAATGTTTGCAAGTATAAATCATTTTTATAACTTCAGCTAATCAGAATCTGTCCCTTTTATGGGCATGATGAGCTCTCTTTCTCCCTCGCTGTCTCTTTCCCCTCTCTCTCATTCTGACTCTCACACAGGGTTTCTCAAGTGTGCAGGACATTAAAAGAAAAATGGATAATAAAACTGCAAATGCAGGGCCTGCTCCTGAGAGCTGCTGGGTACTCAGGCTCTGGTTGGCTTTGCTGCATAAACCCACAGACTAAAAATGACCAGGCAGCCTTTGGATCTGGCCTCGTGAAAGTTGGGGAATGCTCCTCAGCCATGGATCAGACCTTGTGCTCTCACGTGGGTGACGTACTACTGGCCAACCTGCCCAGGCTGTGGGAATCCTGTTCTCTGATGAAGGGAGCAAGCATTGTACCAGGTGATTCAGACAGCAGAGAGGGACTCAGAGCTCCCAGCCCAGGCCCAGTTCTTTGGGCAATGGTTTTGGTTGCCCAGAAAGGTGACTTTCTGTGCCTCATAACCCAGCACAGGTGAGGGGCTGTAGCTCAGCTCTGCCCCAGCTGCTTCCTGTTTCACACAGGGCTGCTTTAGCTCCACCCAAACCAGCAGGTATTTTTCTGTGGCAATAAAATGTCACAGAATGCTTATAAAGAGTTTTTGGAGGTGCTTCACAAGAGCAAAGAGGGTACTGCTTTTCAGTAAGAGCAATTGTTCTACAGGCAGCATGTGTTGCCATAGCATTTATTATGTAAGTGGACCACCTGGAATCCCCATCCTCATCTGGCAGTGCTATGAGCATCCAAATATTACCATGATTTTAGGTGCGTGGAACTGAGAAATTGAAGATGCTAAAGGGAACCAGGATGGGACTGTGACTAGTAATTTCCTGTATGGGTGACATCTGTGGGGCCCTACAGTGTGGCAGAAATCATAGAGTTTGGTTAGTTTCTATTAGCATCTGGGGATGGGAGAAAGGTAAAGTACAGAGCGGTGTTGCTCTGGGGCTGTGAACAGGCCATCGAAGCTTAGCTGGGAAATGTAGTTTGGTTGATTAGTGTCCGGTGCAACTTGCCTACAGCTTCAGAGGGAGTTTGGGGTTGTGCTTAGGGCTTAGTTTGGAGATGAGAGAATAAAAGACCTTTGTGATGTAGTCAGGCAGCGCTGAAAAGGTTCCACCCATGGAGCATGTACGAGGGTGAAGATGTGATGAATTTTTATTTTTATTTTTTTGGGTGGGGAGGTACAATTGGGAAGTGCTGGCACAGTGCTTAAATCCTTACCAAAAAGCTAGTTTTATATATAGCTCTTTATTTACATTTGATATGTGTCTAGGAATGTGTCGGGGGGAGAAATGAATATACAGAGGAGGAGGAGCCAGTATGTATGGGCAAAAAAAAAGGAAATGGCATTTGATTAAGAAGGGGAAAGTGATCTCTTTGAATTGGGTCGCTGCTGTTGGACCACTGGGAAAGTGGTGTCTCTGTTTGCAAGTGATCTGTTTCACCAAGCGAAAAAGATGAGGCAGAGCAGAAGAAAAGCTGAAGAAAGATCAATGGGAGGAGGGGGACAGCATGGCAGATTTAATTAATTACTGCATATTAAAATGTTTGTTTACAGTAACAAACAGCTACAAGAGGTCTGATGTTAATTAATTTACAGCATTTTTCACCAGTCCCTTTGCCGTTGCTGGCAGTCAAGGAGGCACTACTGTGGCAGGTAAGATAATGCCTCTTTGGATTTACAGCTGCCTTTCGGAGGTGAGCTGGTAAGGTAATGCAGGGCTGACTGGCTGCCTCAGTGCAGCACAGGGTTCAGGAAACCTGCACCAGCTGGTGAGAGATACGTCCCCAAGCCTGGGGCACAGCACCTGGGTATAGCTTGGAAGCTGAGTCTTGTAATGGTGGGTGCTTGGATGAGAAAGCCAGGCCTTGTGGGTTGGGGTTTTGGTGTCACCTTGGTTATGCTGCGAGGGTGATATGCTGGGAAGTTGCAGCCAATTTCATTGTTGTTGTGGGTTCTGCAGATCTGAAGAGATCTGAGCAACCTCTGTGGCATTCAGAGCCATGTAATGCAGCCTTTCTAGGGTTAGCATATAGAGAATTGTGATCTCCATGTGTGAAAATCTGGAGTGCTGCGTGTCTTACACCAGAGGTCAGTCTGCATGGATACCCGGTAAGTTATAAGTTGGGATCATGCAGGTATTGTCAGGTTGGTATCAGAGGAGATAAAACCTGGAATAGAAATTTGCATTTCAGTAGAGTAGCATGATCCCAGGTGTTTCCCTTTTAACAGATTAAATTTTAGGCCCCACACAAATCTGTATGTGCAGCTACTCTGCCTGCCTCATGCTCTGCAGAGGGTATTTTGTACCACAGCCTCCATTGTGCTGCAGTTGCTACTAGATGCCTTCAGAGTGGATGGAGAAGAGCTTAGAAGCTGAACTGGGCCCTAAGAGCAAAGTGTAGGCTCTGCACATGAGGGAAAACCCTAAGGTTATTCATAGAGCTCTGTCTGTTGCACTGAAACAACTGGAAGCCTTAGCAGAGGTCTGAGAAGCATTTTCACACACTGTGTAATGTGTTTGTGGATGGGCAGGTAATTAAGCATGGAGAGAGCAAGGCTGGGCTTAAAACCTGTGATCCTGGTTTCACTGGTGTTAACACTAGCAAAGAAGCAGTACAGGAGATCTGGATTTCACACCTGGATGGTTCCTCAGAGCTGATAGGGCTATGCTTTTTGCTCCTTTTCAGTGAGCCCTTTGTAAATGCAGCTGTCTTTTGTTCCTCTGGGTAGCTCTTTAAAGCCACGAGATTGTTAACACTGCGGAGTAGGTAAAGTCAAACCTTACACCATTCCTACCAACACCGAAGGCCTCTGGGCAGAAACCCCAGTTAGAATAAATCAGCCTTGTTTTCTGAACTTCAGTGAATCTCATTCATGATGTTGTTGAGGGATTCTGTCTCCCAGCTGCCTCAAAGGGAAGAAGTCATTTTCCTCTTCTGGAAGCTCCTAGCCTGGGTTTGTCTGTGTGGTTGCAGGTGGGCTTTGTTCTTATCTACATGTGGATCTTTGCAGGAATCCCATAATTGATCTTTGCAGTGGCTCTGACATTGGCCTTGTCATTTTAACTGGCAGTTAACACTTGTAATTGGTCCTGACTGTATCCCTCTGGCAATTAGCTCTTGTCATTGTGGTTCAGTTCCAAGTCCTGGAGACCAGGTGCTAAGAGATCCTAACACTGACCCACTGTGACTGCCCCTTGCCATCTGCAATTTGACCTGCTACAACTTTGGACATGAGACCCTGCTCCACCCTGATCTCAGCATCATCACTTGGTTGATGCAATTCTCCCTTTTACTGACCCCTTGTATGGCAGCTGCTGAGTCACAGCCTGAACCACCAGCTGAGCACCTGGAGAAAAGACCTGGTCAGTGCTAGGAGCACAGGTGAAGGCAATTCAGCTGTGTGACAGGAGGGGGTGGAGCCAGGCTCCACTGCTTTTAGACCTCATTTAAGGGCTGACTGCCACTGAGGAAGGATCTCTTGTTGGATATTCCTCCTTTGGAGTTTTTTCCTGTGAGCCTTGATCCTTGGAGATGAGTGAGCATTCAATCAATTTTCTTCTTTCCTTTTAACATCTTCTCATTGCATCGGTTGCTGTTATATTGTTACATCTCTGTAACGGGGAATCGTAATGGTAATTGGATGATAATCAGCAGAAGATGCTTTTCTTCAGCAAGGAGATGTGCTGGAACACTGGACTTAGGAAGACAGGGTCAACTTTATTGTGTAATATTCAGATTGGTGGTGAGTGTAGGCAAGCAGTCCTAACTGGGTGAATGCCTCTTCCCATCCTCATCCCTCATAGCACTGAATGGTTTCTGCAACCTAAAGAAAGAATGTGGGACCTGCTGGGTTAAGTAAGGACAAGGGGCTTCTAGATGCTAAGTGTGGCAGGGTGAGAGCAACTTTTTCTGTAAGTACTGTGTTGTTTCAGAGATAAGCCTGCAAGGCAGCAAAACCTTTGCTGACAAATGATTTCTCAAACTGTTAACGGGCTGAACATAGCTGAACATCTGGAGAAGACACCGGAGCAGCCGCTGCTCTTTAACTTTCCTTCTGCTTTTCCTTTAACTAGAAAAATGCTGGCAGAAGCTAAGAAATGGAAAAAGTAGGTGTGTTGCTGTCCAAAGTGGAGGAGTCCCATGGTCCTATGAATGTTACCACAGGCCATAGCACTGTGTGTTTGCATCTGGTAATTTTAACAGGGCCACCATCTGCTGCTCTTTTACAGTCCTGTAGGCACGTGTATGTCTTGGTGCATCTGAAAATTCCCATCCTCTGGCTATTTTTTTTTTTACCATCGTTAGTCCACTCAGTGGTTGAAGGAATAAATAACTAGAGTGACCTCACATCTTACTCAGGAATCAAAGTTATTCTGAAGGTGAATTACTATGGTAAAGATCTGAGCATCTTCCTTGCGCAAGGAATGATGTTTTAGAGAGTCTCCTTCTCAGGTCTGTGAACAGGAAAAAGTGAAGTCTGAACTTGAAACAATTTGTATTTGGAATGAAGTATTGGTAATGTTGGCAAAACAAATGCAGAAAGCTGCAGGAAGGATGTTTTAGCGGCGTTTTCATGATGCTGTGAAGTGAGAAGAGGATTGGAGACCTTGTTTTTAGTCTCACCTGCTGTGGGAGCTAAACTGAACCAGAATACCTCTGTGTGTCACTTCTTCTCTTTCTGTCTTGTCTGCTGATGGTGTGACACGTTTCTGGGGCCCTGAACTCCAGCTGGGCTCCCAGTACTATTGCGGGAGGTTTGTTGTAACACTTGAGTAAGGCACTGACTGGGTGTGGTGGAGTTATTCTGTGTCACTCCTGCCAAGCAGCTGGCAAATCAGGTCAGAGGTGGCTGATTATCTCCATGTATGAGCCACTTGGCAGTCATGTCTATGGAGGGGTCAAATGCAAGAAGTTGTAGAGTACTGGGGATACTCAAACCCTGGTGGGACACAGCCCAGAGTAACCTCCACCTGTGACCCTGGTTTGAATAGGGAGGCTGACTGCCAGTTCTGCTATAGAGCTCCCACACTGCGTCTCTGGCCAGTGTATTCATTTACTTTCCTGCTGCGTTGTCATTTCACTTTTTTTCCTGGTGTTGATAATTTATTTATTTAGATCTAAATAATAAGTGAAATAAGTGTGTATCGAGTTGGTAATTCTAACTCCAACTTCAGACACATGGAAAACTGTCTGGAAAGTTTGTGTCAATTTTGACAGACCAGGATTGTGCGAAACTTTTGTTGACTGGTCTTTGCTCCCACTGCTTTGTTCTTCAGGCTTTTAGCTCCTTGTAGGCTGATTTAGCTCAAATAGGATTGAGAACCAACTCAGTGGCTGATGTGTTGTGCCTTACGGATGGAGATGGAAACCAGAAGCAGGCAGCTGGGCCAGCCTGGAGGTCTGAGCCGTGTGGCTCATGTAGGTAAGAGAAGCCTTTATCAGGAAGATCTCAAAAGCTCACAAGACCAGGAGCTGCTGCTTGAGGGAAAAATATGGGTTCAGCATATGATTATGAGACTTGGCAGTGCTTCCATCACTCAAGCGTGCATCCAGAATATACCACATTTCAGACTTTTCATTGCAAATTGTTGAAACAAGTGCTTTGTCATTACTAATCAGTGCAGAACTCTGTGGAGTGTGGGCTTTGCCTTAATGGGAGATCCCAGTGCTGCGATCAGCAGTGAAGCACAGCATGCAGGTGTGGGCTGACCACATGGGCCCGGTCATGCCCTCTTGCTTCTCTCTTGTCTGTGGGTCTTCTGGACAAAGCAGTGAGCTGCACTGTTCCATATTGCTGGAGGAACTGCTGCACTGCAGGAACACTGCTCTTAATTTACACCACTGGGAGGGTGATCACAGGTGAAGCAGGAGCTGGTGCACTTGTCTGTAGAGCTCTGCTTTACCTCAGTGTGCTTTTGCAGCAGCTTACTGGTGTTTATTTTTTTTAACCTGTAAAGCCTCTAATTCATCTGCAAAGAGCAAAGCAAATGTTATTTCACAATACTCTCTTGATAGAGGCTGCTTGTATAAATCTGTACTAATATACCAATAGTAGCAATTATTATTGGGTAATCTCCTGTTCAGGATTCTGGCTGCACAGGCAGTTCCTCTGCATTTTGATAGCCCTGTGACCAGTAAGAAAGCGTTAAAAATGATGCAAGCATTCAGCATTTGTGAACTTAACTCTATAAACTTGATGGAGTGAAGAGAATCTTTTTGTTCTGTGCTGAGCTGAGAGATGTACTGGCCCTCTGGACACCTGCCATCTTCCCCTACTGCCTCTTTTACGTCCTGCTGTGAATCTGCAGTATCTTTACAGTGGCAGCAGCTGGTGGGACTCAGGTGCCTTTATCTCCCTGGCAGGGACTTGTACTCTCTGTATTTGTACACCACCTTGTGCTGTGTGGCCCAAGTTCCTGTGTGGGGGCTCCTTAGTGTTTCTAGCAAAGAGCATGATCAATAATAAAATCTGTCAGAAATAAACAGCGTGACCCTGTAAATCACTGACAGCTAGAGCAAGCGTCTTCTCTTTAGGAAATAGTCACTCTTTCATCTTTTTCTTTTTCATTTTTATTTCCTGTGCTAACATCATCAGGCAGTTGCCAAATTCATGGCATAAAGATGTTGCAGACCCACAGTCCGTGTTGAGATGCTGGGATGTCAGCAGAGCCGTGCTGATTGATGCTGCTGCAGCACAGCCCCCTCGGACAACCTCCTGTAACACTGGACTGGCTGTATAATTCCTGTAATCACTCAGTAGGCATATTTCTGAGAATGAGATCTGAGCCAAGAGCAGAAATCTAATTCAAGATCTCGGACGATCTTTCTTTCTCCTAACTGGTGGCCTTGGGCTCAGAGTGACTGACTCACATGAGGAAATGAGTGTGACCCATACATTGTTACTGCTATGTGTGCACGTCAGGGCAATTGAGTTGGTGGATATCTGATGAAATCACTGATGACTTTTTGGTGACCTCTGATGGAAAGGTCAGGTTTGAGACCAGGAGATTTTTTTTCTGTGCAGTGGTTTGTCATAAACAACAGCACCTCATTGCAGCGTGCTGGTGCTGCAGGAAGCAGCAGCTCTCCAGCATTTCCAGGCTTGTCTGTATAGAACTTGTAGCTCCCTGGGATCTAAGGGAGTTTTACTTCTCTCCAGCAGTATGTTCTTAAATCCAAGGGTGGGCACTGTGTGCGGTGGGGTGTCCAGGCTTTTATCCCACCTCCTGAGCTCCGTATGCTAACTTCTGAGCAGCGGAACGTTCTTAGTAGTGGAGAATGTGCAGTTAGGAATTAAATCCTTCTTTTTAAGGTTTGGAAATGTTGGTCAGAGAACAGTGCTTGCAGTCTCTTGCAGGTCCCTGGAGTCTGTGTATATGTGATCCACCTGCAAGTTACAGTAGTTAGTAACAAGCGAAAAAGGAACTGGGTCATGTAGTATCTGGTTCAGCCCCAAATACAACTGCTTATGTTTAGGATAAAGCAAATGGTGTTAAAAGAGATGAATGAGGAGAAGATTAAAACCCATCCCTTTTGGTTGCCCGACTAGGGGACAGTGCACAAACTTGAGGGCTGTGGATCATGCAACACGGAAAGTAGGCAAGAGTTAGAAATGCCAGCCTCCTGAACTTCAGGGTTGACAAGCCTGATGAAAACCACGCAGACCAGAATATAAAAGTTATAGGATATGGTCCATAACAGTATTATCTTTCTTTAACAGTGAGCAGTCCTGCCCCCTATCTTTACTCTTCACGTGGCTGACCCATGTTTCTCTTGGGAACTTTGTAGTACTGTAGTGTTATTTATATTTTTCAGAATGTACTGATATCTGTTGTTGTTTCCCACTGGTCTCTTTGGAGCCTGATCCCACCTTCATTTACTGCTCTATGGAGCCAGTTCTCTAGGTTGCTGTGAATAGTATGTGATCACTGAGATGGGGATGGCATATCTCAGTTTTGGGCTGCTCTCCAGTCCTTGCTGAGGCTTCTTTGTGTGCACTGTCTTCACTAGGGAGGAGGTGAGGAAGAGGTTGAAATGCTGACGGTAGCTAAGGGCTTGGGATGAGGCTGTAGTCAAAGAGAAGGACTAAGTTCAGTTTGTTTCACAGGTGCTGTAGTCAGTGGTGTCAGCAGAGGGTCTGGCAACTTCATTATGTATTTTGAGCTGCATTATCAGACGTTACAGGGCAACTGAAGTAGTGTACGTGGCTTTCTACTGGCTGACAGTTAGTCCTTGCCCTGTGCTTCTGCTGTGTACAGCACCATAGCCATTGTGTGTACTTCAACTTGTCTGCATGCCCCTTGCTCTCTCTCTGCCTGTGGCAGACTGGCAGGAGTGGATGTGGTTCCCCTTCCTACCTGGATGCCTTGTAGGGTGAGCAGTCACAGAGCTCTTGTGGGAGAAATGTGTTTTAAAGAGTCAGTGTATGGCTCTGAATGGCCCCTTTCACATCCTGCACTAACAAATGAAACTCCTTGTTCCATCAAAGTAAGATTGATAACTCCTCTGACATTTCATATGCAATATTCTGAATATCGAGAGAGGTGTGGGTTCCCCTTGAGACACCAACCTTTCTGCTTCTCTTCCCCATTGTCTCCAGGGAGGCTGCTGGAAGGCTGGGGAGGATGGCAGGAGAAAGAAAAGGAAAGAAAGACTCTGAGTAGGGAAAAGGAGAAAAATGACAGAGGAGCTTTTTCCTTTTTTGATCTCATCAGCAGTGAGTTTCTCATTTCAGAGCCTGGCAAATGAAATTGTGCCTGTTCAGCCACAATGAATGATCCTCTCTCTTGGTAGTCCTGTCCTGCCCCAACCTCCCACCCCACCTCACTGGAACGAGGTGGTCCCTCAGGGCTATTAAAATGGATTTCAAAACTAACATAAAAATGTTCCTATTTTTATGGGCACTAGAATCTGTGATCTGTTTCAGTTAAGAACTTTTGAGTGGTCAGACTTGAGGATGTGGGGTGAGATGGGGAGGGAGAAAAATAAAGGTAGCTCAAACCATCCTGAATCAAATTTATATCAATTTACCATGAAGGGGCAAATCTCTATTCAGTTAACCAAGGGTTGCTTAAAGAATGAGGATGAGAAAAAATGTAGTTTCCAATTTTCTCTCTCCCCCTCCCTATTCCTTCTCACTCTGATGTGAGAGGAAGTAGTAGTGACACCCAGGGAAATTGTGGATACCAAATAACGTGGTGTTGGATGCATCTTTACCAGGCAAGCGGTGCTCTGTAGCTCACTTAGCTTTCTCAGTGAGAGGTTTCCTGTACTGCAAGTCAAAAGCTTCACTGTTACAGAGCCTGAGAATGGTTTTGTTGATGGGCACAACTGGCTTCCTGAGCTGTAGGCTGGGATGCCCTATTCCCCTTGGCATAAAAGATGCGTTGCCCAGAGAAGGGAGAGCACTGCAGCCTCTTGAGCAGGAAAAATCCTTTCTGCAGGCTGTGGCCTGGGGCAGATATTGTATGCTTGGCTTACAGTAATTCACCATCTCTCAGGGGACCTATTGAGCTTATTTAACAAAGGTCAGCTAAATTTTCTAGTATCTTGCTGTGAAAGCAGTATTAGTAGAAATCTTATTTATCCTTGGTGTCCAGATACTTGACTGCTCACTTCAAACAGACAGAGCTGGTGTGGCTGTGCTGGACAGCCTCAAAGCATAGACTGCATGACATCCGTGCAGCTGCACAGAGTCTGATTTGCATCCTTTCCTTGCCTTGATTTTTCTGTGGCTGAGACTCCCTAGGTTTTGACGTGCCTCCATCTGTACTGTTGTAGGCAATTGGGGCCAATTCAGCTTGCAGAGCAGGTACAGAAAGCAGAGGGGGCAGAATGAGTCGAAGCACAGCAAAGGGGGGGAATGGTGAGGACTGAGATGGGTCTCAGCCCTTTGCAGTCAGGGCTGGTGCAGCTCAATTCCTCACAGACTCTTACCTGCAGCTCTTGAGCATGTGTAGCTGGAGCTGTCAGTTCTGCTGGTACGAATTAAAGGCAACATGGCAAGTGGTGTTTTCTAGCTGCTGTAATTATCAACCGAGGAGGAAACAAGCTGCTGCCTTTGGCATAACTCTGGATGAGCTGTCTCAGGGAGGGCAGTTGCAGTCTTCTAGGTCTCCTTTTGTTGATGTGCCACGATAACTCCAAGCCAGCAAGGATGGGCTCTGAGAAGAGCTGGATGGGGAGAAAAAATGTGACTCCAGTGACAATCTTAGCCCTGATTACTTCCAAGGTTAGATTGGGCCCTCTCTTCTATCCTGGGATTGTTGCAGCTGTTAACACACTTGTGATGTTTCTACCATTGAGGAGGGAGTAAAGCCTTCCTTTTGGATTTCCATCTTTTTCAAGAGAGAAGGGGGAAAAAGGTGTTGCATCTCCACAGTTGCATTTCACGTACTTCTTGCTGATCTGATTTCTGGTCAGGGTGGGCATAGATGAGTGGCCTGGGAAAGTAGTCATCAGCACTCTACTTTTTTTAGGTCTCCATGTCAGTGTTGGCAACCCTGAGCCTGGGCAAAGAACCAGAACATTCCAAGAGAAGATGGGGCTTGAAAGAAAGTTCATCCATGCTTCTGTGTGTACACAGCTTTTCCCCTATGGTGAACTGTTCAGTTTCCTGGCTCAGGTTGGGACACCTTCTGCAGCTTGTGAGCAGGCTTCATCTGCTCAGCAGCAGGCAGGAGGTGCCTGTGGAGCACAAGGAAAGAGAGAAAGCCAAGGAGAAACGAATGAATGACAGGGAGCAAGGGGAATGGGAGATGGAATTTTTTTTCCCCTTCTACTTTCCCTTTCGTATTCATCCTGTGTTCTGCCTGTTCCCATCAAAGCTGCTGGAAATTGTTACCGACAGATCGAGTGTCTTCCAGTTTCTGTGTCAGGGAGTTTTGCCGATTCTGTGAACCATGCAAAGGAGGGGTCAGGCGAGAGAACGAGAGAGCAAGAGAATGACCAATTCAGCAGAGCTCTGGCTTTATCACTGATCTGGTCAGGTTCATTGGGTTTTAACTCTATGAGCCAGTCAGGCTTAGAAACTCACACCTTTGTTATCACCTTTCAAGAGGAGGGAGCGGGTGGTGTGAATTCTCTGGGGTCATTGTGGGACGCAGGCCAGGGATCATCTCTGCGGCAGATACTGCCTTGCCCTCACCTTCTACAGCATGCCAGGCATTTGGATGCTCCCTGTCAAGATTGATCACTATTTATTACTGCACAGAACAGAGTGGGGATGGGAGCACGTTGGAAGAGGTTTTGGGTCCTGCTCAGCATTACTGTCATGGCTTTGGGCAGGAAGGTGCACAGTGGGGTCAGAACCTGACAGTACCAAGCGCTGCTGCCATTTGGGCCTGGATCAGAACAGGGCTCAAGTCGTGGGACTCCCTTTTGTTTTGCCATGTGTTCTAATGGTGTGAATAGAGGCTGTATCTTTGATAAGATTGTGTAGAATAGCCCAAGTTGGAAGGGCCTTACAAGGGTCGTTGAATCCAACTCCTGGCTCTGCTCAGGACCGCCCACAGATCAGACTATGTCTATACTATAATGGTATTAGCTGCTAGGAAAATGCCCTTGGAGACTTTGCCAAATTCTTTTCCTTAACCAAAAATCAGGAATGGGATGTCTAATGCCAGTGAGGCACTTGGGCAGTTTCTTCTCCTCCATCTGGAGGTTGGAGCCTTGTAGCTGCAGGAAACAGAGTGGCCAATAATGAGTGTGTTACTGCAACTAACTCCCTTTTCTGGACACTTAGCTCTGACTGAACTTGAGTGGAGGCTCAGGGAATCTTTACTTAACTGGAACAAAGTCCCTGTGGGCCCAGATTAGTTCATTAAAACTGAGCGTCTCACTTCTGCTTGCTGCTAAAGCTTTGATCTGATGTGTTATTGACAACACTGCTCAAAGTGCAGGTCCTGAAAAATGCCATCTAGGACAGCACCAGCCTTCAGCATCTGTTCCTGTATCATGACAGCTACCTGCAAGGTAAAAATAGTGCTGCTTGGTGGAGGAGAGGAGCTGCAAGGTGTTGGGCACTGGGATCCTGTTCTGATCTTTCCTCATTTGATAGAGACCACTAGGATCTTTGGCCGCCTCTGTTTCCCTTTCTGAAAAGCCTCTGTTCTGACCTCTCTGCCTAGAGATGCTACAGTAGTTTGTAGGGGTGCCTGCTCAGGGACAGCAAGTCCCCCAAAGCACACACCAAGGCCAACCACCTGAGAAAGCCCACTGCAGTGCTCTGCATTACTATTGAGCTGGCAGAGCAGGGAGGCAGAATGTCCAGCCAGTGCCAGCTCTGGGGACAGCAAGATTAGGGAATGGTGCACACATTTTGGTGGCTTTGGCAAGGACAGTGCTGAATGTGGAGATTCCAAGTGACGTATACAAATAGCAGCTGGGATGGCACTTCTCTGCAGCCAATGGGAGCTGGCTGGCCTGAGCTCCTCCCTCACCCTGCAGGGAGAGCAGGATGCTGGCTGTCTGGGTGTAAGGCAGTCAAAAAATTGTGTTGCTTCAGCAAAAGGTTCCCGGAGTTTGAAAATGGAGGGTGATTGAGGGGAATGGCAACTGACCCTGTTTTCACCATCAGTAGAAGGCACAAAGGGATGTCAGGCAGCTTTTTGTGTGAGTGCGCTGGAGCTGTGTTCAAAAGGCCTAAGCATGTGGTAGGCTTTTATATAAATGCAGGTGAGACAGGGCTGACTGGCGCAGCATTGTCAAATGAGCAGAAGAAACCCAAGGTTTTGCCTCTGAACTGTTGGTTGCTGCACCTAAGCCACTAGGGACCACTTTCTGCAAAGAAAGGCATCTCTTGGGTCTCTCAGCTCCCTCCCTCTGGGCGGTTCATCTGTAAAGGATACAGGAATCAAGGGGATAATAGTGGAACTTCTGAAAGGGTCACATGGATTTGATCTGTGGCACAGAAAGGAACACAATACTGAAATTTGGTAGCAAGTGTTTCTGCTTTCATTTGAATAACTTTTATTTGTGGCCTCTGATGCAGTGGTGATGTGGCAGGGATTTGCTGGGTGCTGACAAGCAGCAGAGTTCTTGGGTTTTTGTCTTGTGCCTGGCATTGCTGGCCACTGGCAACAGGGGAAAAGAAAGAGGTTCAGTACTTGGAGGAGCTGAGGTGTGGGCTTGGAGCAAATGCAGGCGGTTTGTTCCCCTGTATGAGTGTTGCCCTTGCTGTGGACTGTCTTCTGATGCTTTCTGTGGTGCCCTGCTAATTCCCAGTTGTGCTACAAAAGGTGTCCAGCATCATAATTATGGAATAGGTTGAATCAGAGTAGACAGCTTTTGAAATTGACAAGGGCGGGTTGCAGCAAGGGTAGGTGAGTAAAGGGTCCTTTAATTTTTACTCCCTTTCAGAATGTGCAAGATGTACTTGGGTTGTATTTTCCATCCTTGTTCACTGTGACATAAGCACAAAGCAAAAAGCTGAGATTCTTACCTGCTCATTTGTCTCCAAGAGCTAAAGCTTTCATGCTCTTCACATAGAATGTTGCATGTGAGATCTGGTAACTCTGCAGGGAAAAAGACTGTCAGCAAACATCCAAGCCCGGGCAAGCCTTAAGGCAGTTGAGATTCTGTGTCAAGCATGTACACAAAGCCAATCACAGTGAAACTGAACTGTTGTTTGTTCTGTGCTTTCTACTCCTGCAGTGAGGCTCTGACTGCTCTCACTAACTGCCCAGACATTTCAGTTGGACTTGACTTTCGGAACGTAGGCATGGGGTATCAGAAAGCACTGGTGAGCAGGAAGGGGAAGGAGGCAAGGAGTCTTGCTGAGTCAGCCATGTGTGAGCTCGGAAGGTGGATCTCAAGGATGGTGTCTCTTCCAAGTGTGGGACTGAGGGCAAGAGCTGCTTTGTCCTTGTACAAAGTGTGTCTGGGTGGCCTGCAGCCTCCACTGCAGACTGGTCCTGGTGGGGTTGGGAGGAGCATGTACACAGCTGTTGCGAAGAGGAGAAGGAGACCTGAGCTGTAGTACTCATAAGCCAGGGGAACTTTATTATACCGGCATTAAATTAGCAAAGGGCGTGTTTGTGCTGAAAGTGTGTGTGGGGAGGGGGAGTCAGGGAGGGGAAAGAGCTGGCGGTGATGGGAAGGAAGGGAGGGTGCCCTGACCTCTCCTCATAGCCCTGACTGTGTCCCCATCTGAAGGTCTGGCATATCCACTCTCACTACTTAATGATAGTGACATTACCCATCCGCCCAGCATCGCGGGGCTTTTGTCTTCATTCAGGCAGAAATGAAGTTCTCCTGGGCGCACTTATCAATCACTGCAAAGCTCCAGCTGTTCCGGAGCCTTTGGATCGACTTCAACAGCCGTGCTTACAAATTGTCTCTGAATAGCACCGAGCTGAGACCCCCTTTTTTGTCATTGTCTTCCGACAAATGTTTTTTTTCGGCAGCCTTTCGCAGACGTTGCCGGCTGCCTTCTGCCGCGGTGATTGAAAACAGCCCTGTTTTGCATTCTCCTGCCGGAGTCCTGGGTTCAGGGAGCTGTCCCTGAGTGCCACTCCAGCGAGTGCCATGCCAAAGACAATTACATGCATAGTTTTGCTGATTGCATTAAAATCATTAGAATGAAAGATTCTGAAATCGTACATTAAGGAGGGAAATTAGAAAAAGCTTCAGAGACAGACAGCAGCGTCCCCAAAGTGAGGGCAATACAATTAGCTCAAATTGTGTTACATACACACAGACTAGGAGTAGCTCCTGTAACAAATGACCTTATTATTGCAACTCCCTCTTTCCCTCCATTTCTTTTTCTCTCCTTCGCTCTCTTCTTGTTCTCATTCTCCTTTTTTTTCCTCTCTCCTCTGAAGCTTATTCTTTGGCCAGGACTGCCACTGCCCTTTCCCCTAGCTCTTCTCCCCTTGTTTTCTCATGAGGAATACCTGTGAAAGGTTGGTCCTAGGATCCCTGGAGCGTGGCGCTTTGCTTTCAGAACTGCTTTGCAGGCCATTTAGGAGGAAGCAAGTGCAACCCCAGAAGTTAATTTTCAGCTGAGCAAGAAACTTTGCTCTCCAGGGGAACAAGGAAGTACATGACTCCAAAGGCTTTGAGCGAGCACCAGCCATCAGGAAGATTGAAACATTCAGCTGTCTAGCGGTACTTCATATCAAGTGCCAGGAAGGAGACTAGTAACTATGCCTGAGGTGGGAAATGTTCCTGCATACCACAAACAGCAGCACAGTAGGGGGTGCAAAAAAGTTAATTTTGGATAGGAGAATGAAGATTCTTCAGTGTGAATTCCAGGATGTCGAAAAAGATCATATTACACCAGAATGTGTGGGCTAGCACCTCTGTCATCCTGCTGCCGTGTTAATGGAGAGAGTTGGCCACCTGTGAGTGCCCTGAGGTCCACGGCCATGTGCTGAAGCTAAGGGGAGGACTGGACTCTCAGCATTTTGAATAGCGGCTTGATGAAGAGTGCAAGACCGGTCTCTGAGGAAAAGGGGGAGGAAATGAATGACAGAATATATGGCTTAAAGAGGAAATATGGGGAAGAAGACTTCCTGGGAAACAACAAAGCTCAAGTTGTCCTCAACAGCTTGGGAGTTTTCCTAAGATACAAGAAGGCACCTGAGAAAAGCTCAAGGGGACAAAGATGCTGCCTTGTGGAAGATGAGCATGAACTACGTGCGGGTACTGGGGACTGGACCTGCCCCAAAGAGCATTTGTCATCCTGTCTATACTATGCCAAGAAGCAGATGAAAGATCACAGTACTCCTTTTTGTATCTGCCTTCTGAGCATGTTGTATCACCCGACCCAGGTCAACCATGGAACCTGTGTCAGAGTCAGGGACTGAAAGTTTCCTTAGCTGGTAGTTGATATAACTAATTTTTCCAATTAAGATATCAGTTCGTTATGGTTAAAGCATACACACAGTTGTACTGCTTGGAACTTGGGATTCTATTGCTGGGACATGGGGCTCTTTTGTTTCCAGCGTAACAACTTGCTGTCTGCTATGCTGGCCCATTGGATTGACGTACTTTGCTTGTGGTGCTCCCGATACAGCAATCAGCAACTCAGGAGTACCTGAACCCAAAGTGGTATCTTTGTGTTACTAGTGTATTAGTAATGGTGACTTGAGGCACTGTGCATTGAGAAGGCAGTATCCTAACTTCACAGAAGATTTTCTTATATCCTTCAGAAGATTATCTTGTCGGGTGAGATGTGTCTAAGAGAGAAATGGGATATCTACTCATGTAAGACACAGTGGGGTGGACAAAGCAAAAAGTTGATAGGATAATGTGGAGTACAGTAAGTATAGAACAGTGAAAAGGAGAAAATGAAGGTAAGAGTGGAGAAGAGGTAAAGGAAGCAGAGGATGTACCAGCAGAGTGAAGTGAGTGAGAGATCAGTTTGCCTTTGAAGTGTGAATTGGAATTGTGGAACGTGTGAGATAAGAACAGGAGTTGAGAGGATGGGGAATATGAGAAGGAAGTGCAGGTGGTGGACAAATGGGACAGAGGCAGAGAAACCAAGGAGGAGATGAAATAAAGCAAAGATGACCTGCTACAGACAAAGAGGAAAAGAAGTACTGGGTATAGTGACTTTAAGCTGGAGAAGTTTATGTATTTTAGGTAAGTGGAACTGTGTGTTGGAAAGATGAGCAGAGATACAGTTTCAAGCAGTATGAAGAGAGTTTGGCTTACTGAGAAATCCAAAAGGGATTTGGAACTGCAAACTAGAGGAATCAAGTGAAACAGGGAGCCTGAAGATGGTGTTAAAAATAACTGAAGTGGGAATTGGGATGCTAGCAAAATACTCATTTACAAGGATATGTCAGCAACCAGGGCTCCTTCTGGTAGAAGACCTGAACCAGAGGCAGCTGTCACTTAGGGAGACTTCTGCTTTTGTGCCAGCTTAATTCACAGGAGTAACTACCAAGTCTGTGAGATTTGTCTCTGTTGTCACTGCTCTCTCTGAAGCACCTTACTATACCTTTTTTTTTTTTGTGATCAAGATTTCTACTTCCTTTCTAGCAACTGCTGCGGTGTTTTTGTGAGATTTTGACATTACAAATGCCACCAGATCCCTCTACCTATTGAAAGAAAAGAGTAACTTTGTCTCTTCCAGAGAGCAATGAACCGGTGTTTGTTCACAGCAGCCTCTCCCACCAGATCAGTGTTGTGAGCTGTTTACATGTGGATGCTGTACCTGAAAGTGAGTAGGTTATGGGGCTCAGCCTCCAAAGTGGAGCAGTAGGAAAAGTTGTAAGGTCATACTGTATATATGTATGGATGTAATGTATGAATATAAGTTCATAGGGATACCTGAATATTAAGTTTCCAACCACATTAATTTTCAGCAAATATTATGTATCAGGACAAGCAGAGCCATCAGAAGAGGAGGCTCTTTATATCTTATATGCTTTCTGGCCTGTATCTTTCCTGTGGCCTTATCAAAGTACTCTCCAAATTCAGAGCGAATTATTTCATATCACTCCCATCCAGTGCTGACAGATTTCATACATTTTGCCAAGACCATACATACTTTTCTTGAAGATGGTTTCCTTCCATCAACATTAAAGATCTCAAAAGACCAGATGACTAGGACAAAGTTAGGCTGTCTGAATACCTGTCTACTCTGCCAGAGATTCCACTGCTGCTTTTGATGTGGCTTATCAAGGTGGCCATTTTCTTGCTACTTAGAGTGAAGGGAAAGTATGGAAGACTGCTGTCTAGGATGCACTAGGGTCAATGAGGGTTTGACTTGGTCAACTTCAACAGGCTCTAGACTGGGCCTCTAGTGACTGTTTGCATGTAGGATGGTGTGAGAAGGCTCAGAAGGGATGTGGCCTATGGCAGGATCACTGCAGAGAAAGGATGGTGCTTTACTGGGGGTGGAAAATGGAATTGTCACCGTGGAATGAATGAATTGTACAGTTTCTCTTTTGTAACCCAGGGAATAATTAAGATAGATGGGTAGATGAATTAGCTGTCCTGCAAGGTCAAAAGTGGATTGCCTTATTACTCTATTATTTCACTGTTGTGGAACTATCACCACTAACGCCTTTTTCATGATATTTTGTACATCGTGTGGAGAAAAAAAAAAAAGGAAAAAAAAAAAGAAAAAAGGGGGGAGATACAAATTGATCGTTTGCTGGTGAAATCAGTCTTCGTCATCGCCAGCAGTGCTTGGATTAATGGGATTGAAGGCTGCTGGAGGTTCAGCCAGAGAGACGGGCGGAAAAACAAGAGAAATTGGTTTGCACCCCTGGGAATGGAATTGATGTGACTTGAACGGAGCTGCTGCAGCAGTGGTGGCTGCTATGCTGTGATGCTGATATATATATATATATATAATTTTTTTTTTTTTAATGGGAGATGGGAGAACAAAATAAATCCCTAACTGGGATCATTACAAACATGGATGGTAATCTTCTAGGACATTTGGGAGGTCCAGAGGGAGTACACTTGCTTCAAACCTTCAGGGAACAATAGAGCAAGAGCCTTTGTGAAACACAGCTCATTTCTGGTAGTCTTCCACTGTTTCTGACAGATTTTAAAGACAGGCTCAGGATGGGGACTGGTGGCTGGACATTACTCCTAATACTGGCAAGTACTCTTCAACTTACGTAGCTGGACATCTTCTAGATGGGTGAAGACCATCATGTGAGAGTGGATGAGAGGAGACTAGTGATAGGCATCATTTGTAGAATGGGAAGAATGGAGGCATATCAACTTATGTCATTACATCTTTGACCTGACAGTCTCAAGAAGAAATGTATGAGAGAGGAAAATCTATATTTACTGTCTTCACATCTGCAATGCCAAGAGGTAACTCACAAATGCTTGTTTTCTTCTGAGTTTCTTGCTTGAATTCTAATAAATAATGATTTGGAGAGGTAATAAACTCCTGAAGGAGACACCATGTTTCACTTGAGGTGTTCCACCTATGCTTGGCATTGTGGTTATAGCTGATCTCATCATCCCCAGGAACCAGGAGTTGCAGCAGAGGGAATCCGTGTCTGTGTGCAGTCAGTGTCAAGGCACTTCTGCCCAAATGTGTTCTCTTCTGTGCTCACCTAGCATCAGTTGGTGATGGCTTATCAGTGCATGGTGGACAGCACAAAAACAATGACATGCTGAAGCCAAGTCTATGCCTGTTTGCATTTAAGCATTGGAATTTGTAGCAGTTTAAAAGCAGAGCTATAAAAATGGCTCTACAAATGTGGGACTGGATCTGAGAAAGACATTCTTAACTCCAGGTGAATTCAACTCAAGTGTGGAGAGAGGAATAGGTCTGCCAGACCTCCATCTCAGTCTGAAATATTTGCATTTTTCCTGCTACCCTTTGGTCAACAATGATGCCAGCTATGAGGAAAATCCACTGTGAGATTCAAGAGGGATTTACTTTTGAAACCTGTTATATGATGTTGAAGACTCAAGATGTCACACTATACAGCTGTGTTCTGTTCATGGGTGGGCAAACTGAGAGACCAGAGGTGACTTTCCAACTCATGGCTGATGCTGGGGCCGTTCACAATGCAGTAGTGTGCAGGGCAAATTTCTTCTTTGATTTGCTTTTCCTCCTGTCCTGGGCTACACTTCTGATTATGGAAGATGATGGTGCTGTGCTGGCTGTGAGCTCTAAGCCAGTTATGTCTTCTGTGCTTGGTGAGGCTTCCCCTGTTGATGGTTAAATCACCTTCATTCAGTCTTATAAATCCATAATAGCAAAGAAGTAGAATTAAGGCTACTAAGGTGTAGCACAGCTGTGAGTTTGTCCCTGTTTATCTCAAAAATATGTTAATTTTGGAGTCTAATGAAGGCAATTTTGATCTCAAACAACAAGTGAAGTTTGGAATTGTGGGTAGGGCTTTAGTGGAAAGCCTGAACTTCCTGTTCAACATATCAGTGAGACAGTATGAGTTCTCTTGTTCCTCTGTGTGATGCTGTTAGCCAATGCATTGTCGAGAAGGGGACAAAAACTGGACAAAGGAAGTATTTAAAAGTAAATTAAAAAAGGGTGGTGAGCATCCCCAAACTCTTGGCATCTCCTACCCTGTTTTTGTCTTTGTTCAATATACAGATAGAAGAGACTTGGGGATAGGAGGGTGAAGATCTGGGAAACTCCTTTTCCAGGACTGTGAGCAGTACAGAAGCAAGACCCTGATGCAAAACATTACAGTGCTTGCATCAGGCAACTGGCTCTGGAGATAGTCAGGGTGAGCTGAGCCTATTTACTAGCAGAAAGAACAGCTGCTGCATAGGGCCACTGATATTTTCTGCTCTCAGATCTGCACTGTGGCTCTTGCCTTCTGCCTTGCTGATGAGGGAGCATTGCATGTTTGAGGAGGCAGGTCCTTTTCCCTTAACCACGCTCCATGCGGGCCTAAGGGAAGCATGCTCTTTGAGCTGAGTTGCTCTGCTGGGTAAGGAAATGCTTTGACTCCTGCGTGCTTTAAGCTAATGTGTTACTGTTGTCAATTTGATTTGCATATTGGATTTCCTAGAGTGTCTGTTGCACCTGGTTTTGTCTCAGACTACTGTTTCTATACAGTGCAACAAATCAAGTCACTGCTGAAAGTCCATAAGCCATAGCTATATAGCTTGCAGTGTGTTTCAGTCTGGACATCACAGTACTGGAAGGCCAGAACAACTTGTTGGATTGAGGGGCTGTTCAAAGCATTGTGTGCTGTGGCACAGAGAGAAGCTGGGGAGGTCTCAGCCAGGACACATGAATGGTCCTGGAGCTTCCTGGCTTCTTCCTGTGCTTGTGCCTTCAGAGGAGACATGAGGACATGGGAGGGTGTCAGCTCGGGATTTTGTCTTTCCATTACTGATGTCCCTATCTCTGCTTTGTTTTGGGTGATGAAAGAAGACAACTGGTTTATTTCCCAAATGATGGTATGCCATATATTAACATCACATGGGTCTGTGTGCCTTTGATGCCATGCGTTAGCACCAAGTGGGTCTGTGTGCCTTTCATTTACAGTGGTGGAAGAGAGAAGAAGGGTTTTGAGGCATTTATATGAGCATTCCACACAGTCTCACAAGTGTAACAAAATAAAAGGAATAATTCCCACAACTGGTTTTGTAGCTGTATAGATGTACATACAGCTGTATGAAGCTGTAAGATGCCTTCTTTTTTCTCCCCATCACTGGCTCCTTGTGACTGCCATCAGCCCAGGTGTATTATTATTATTATTTTTTCTGAACATTGTATTTCTGGCTGAAAATGAAGTTGCAGGAAGACTTAGAATGTTTAGTTCTAAAGTTCTAACATTCAGATGCAAAATAAGCTTTTATTTTTTCCTGTTACTTTGGATGTTTTGAGATTGATTTCGTTCAAATGCAACTTTAAAGGACTATGGAGAGAAAATGCATCACCAAAGCACAAGGACAAGTTCAGAGTAAAACTGTATGTTTTTCTTATACAACTCCAAGACAGTGCTCTGTTTCATTGTATTTTTTCATTTTGCTGAGGCAAAACTACTGATCCTTGCTGCCCATCCCTTGTCACTTGTTTCCTTCCAGCAAACCAGGCTTTTTTTTTTAAATTTTTTTTTTTTTGTGAAAGTGTGGTTTTACACACTTCTGAAATGTAAAAGGAGAAACAGCAGGTAGCACCACGGAGCAAATTGGTATAAGTCTATTTTATCTTTCTGTCCTCTTAAATGATAGAAGTTCAGAATTGAGAATCTATAGCTTTAAAGCTATACCTGTGAGGAAATATTTTTCTTTGAGACTTTCACTGTTTCAGCTTACTGTGATCAGATACTCTGTACTTGTGGTGAAAATGAGTGCATTTCCTCTGTGACTGATTCTTCTTTAAAACAAGCTGTAATTATTCCAGGTGCCCTTCGTCCTACAGTGTTTGCACACTGTACTGCATGTCTGAGTTTGACTGTTGGTAATGGTGATGGTAGCTGCTCTTGTTGTTACTGTAATCCTGCTAAATCAATGGATATTAATTAAGTTAAGCAGCACAAGTAGAATAAGAGTGAATGGAAAATGTATTGAAAATATAGTTCTGAGATCCCAGCTGCACCTATGAAAGCTGAAGTAGGCACTTTATCTGCTAGGTTACTGTCTCTGGTTATCATCCATGGGAAATTAAAGGTATTATTTTTACCACCGGAGGGCTCCCATATTTTTCCATTAATGCAACAGAAACATATTGAAAATGACTAGTACTCGGGTGATAAAAACCATGAAGTTCAGACAGAGTGTGTTCTTACTTCACAGCAAGATCTGTATATACAGGACCTTTGAGAGAAACGAGAGTAACTGCTATATTGCAGGTTGGAGAGAATAGAGGTACATACTGTGTGATGAACGGGCTCTTATTTGGTGGTGAAATCAACAAAGCAGCATTACAAATATGGTGCTTTGCCACTGTTTTGAAGCTTCAGATCTTTAGCTTGGGGTGAGGGATTGGCAGATCAACAGGGCTTTGTGAGGATAATGCAAACATACCAACTTTCGTGAGGTGAGGATGTAGCCCAGAGAGGGCAATTGGTCCTGCATGGTTTAACGTGTGCAAGTCCCTTTTCTGGAGAATCACACAGGTTGTTTTTTGGATGAACATGTTCATTTCACTCTTTGAAAAGGGGCAACAGAATTGATTCTGTTTTCATAATTCCTCCTTCTCCCCCTGGCATCTCACTGCAGCCGTTGCTTGGGCTCCAGCAGGAAAAACCTTCATGTGTTCAGACTCGGTTATGCAGCCCTGGGATTTGTAGATTTGTGTGGGTTGTACCATCTGCACAAAGTAAATTAGTTGAAGGTAACAGCAACATGCAGGGCCAAGGGCAGTGTTGGTGTAATACCAATGGCTCCCATTATATTCTTCTAACAAAGTTTTTCACCCTGTGAGAACAGCGGAAACAGATTTTGCAAATTCATCTGTGAAAAGGAGCCCAGTTCTTAACATTTAGAAAGGTATGAGGTATAGTGAATGGTTTCACCAAGATAAGCCGAGGCTCTGAGGTGCTTAGGCCTCCTCCACAGCATGTGGCTCTCCCCTTGCATTTTTGGGGCTTCTGCTGTCACAAGAGAACAGTGCAGGAACATGCAGTGCCAGAGGGAAACACCAGGCAACTCTTCCTGCTAACCAGCAGTGCCGCTGATCATTGATCACTGATGGGTTCTGATCCATGTTTGTAAATATCTAAGGTGTGGGGGCAAAGGGACGAGGCTGGACTATTTTCAGCAGTGTGTGGCAGTAGGATGAGGGGGAATGGCCACAAACTGAAGCATGGGAAGTTCTACACAAATGTGCGTGGGAACTTCTTCACAGTGCAGTGACGGAGCACTGGCACAGCTGCACAGAGAGGTGGTGGAGTCTCCTTCTCTGGAGACGTTCAATACCTGCCTGGATACCTGCCTGTGCAACCTGGGCTAGGGAGGTGCTTTGGTAGGAGGGTTGGACTTGATGATCTCTAGAGGTCCCTTCCAACCCCTACAGTTCTGTGATTCTGCCTTTTCATGCTTATGGGGATCCCAAAATTCTTAATGTTGCCTTTTAGAAGGCAGCAACGTTGATGTTCTTGGATCAATTCTGAAAATGGGAGGATTCACAAATGCCAAAACAGAGGAGTTATTTGTCTAAAGTATTTTTCTTCTGGTGAGAAGGTAAGAGATGGAATGATCTGAGGAACATTTATGTTTGGTTGCTTTCTTGGCGAAAAAGTTCTGAACAAGTCTAAGTATTGTATTTTCTTTTTTTTTTTAATGCCTGTATTCCTTAATGGAAAGTACTGTTTCATAGAGAAGTATAATTTTAATGCTTAACATAAAAAATAATAAGAAAGCTCAAGAAAAAATATGTAGTAAAGAGAAATATTTCTCCTTATGCAAATATAGGCACACATATTACAGCCATTTTGGAAATACTTTAGGACACTAAGGAATGGAAATCACAGTAAATTACCCTTCTACCCCTTTGCTTTTCAGATTATTATTATTTTTTGCATCCTGTATTGAAGCAAATATCTTTGATGTGCATTTTTCAGATCTTTGTCATCTTAACCCTCTTGCTACTGGTCTAATATGTGAACATATTGATCAGCTTCATTGTGATTTATTTTCTGTAATCTGAGTATAATTATCAGAAAAATTAAGTCTGGAAATAGCACCATGATAATCCAGCCCATCTCTCAATCCTGGGACAAGACTCATTCCACCTTGAATGGGTATTTTCTAACTTTCTAACTATTTTTCTTTCTAACTAATTTTCTATTCTTAAAAGCCTCCAGCAGTGAAGACATTACAACTGCTGTTGTGCATTCTGAGACTCTGCCGTTCATAGCAGAGGGAACTTTGTCTCTTCCTGATCTAGATCTTTCTTGCTGAAGTCCCTTTTCTCCTCCACTGTTGACATGCAAAGGGACCTATTGCCTTCCTTTTTGCACGGCTTTTACTTAGTAGGAAGATATTTCTCCTTAGCCTTCTCACTTCTATACAGAGCACCTCCAGTTCTTTCCAGCTTTCTAGGCTTTTTCCATGCTTTCCAGATCTTGAGCCAGTCTTACTTCTCAAAGAGTTCTTGCCTGCGACTCTCTCAGATGTTGGAGTCTATACCTCGGTAGGTATAGTATTCCCTGAGCCCTCTCCAGCGTGAGGGCAGGTCTGACATGCGTGGTGATCTGTGCTCCACATTAAAGCATCCATGACATTGGTGGTTTTTTTTTCTGGAATGATCCTACATTAATAACTCCTGTTTAGCTTGAACATTTTCTGCAGCATTTCTACCTCGCATATTGTTCTTTATTCTGTATTTGTACCATTGATTGTTCTTCAGAAACTAGGCATTTTTTTTGTCTGTGCTCATTTGCATCCAAAGAAGTGTTAAGTAACTCATTTGCGTGGGAACTGAAGGCAATTCAACTTCGCAGATAGGATTTAAATAGCGAGGAACTGTCCCTACAGGAGCTGAGTAATGCTACTCTGGTAAATGTGGCTGGTCTTTCCAACATACGTGGCAACTGTTGACTGTGAAAACTTCAAGATTTGAGCTGAGGGATCATATGAGCATCCATTACCAGAATTCCCAAAAGTTCAGTCTCCATTGAGAATGAAATCAGCACTTTTATATGGCAATGCCATTTCTATCAACGCTGTGGTCTTTGCAGGTCTACTATCTGAACATCAAACTACTGTGAGCCTGCTCGGCTAATAAAAGGATAGAAGGTTACAAAACAAGGTGGTTTGTCTGTAGGCCAGGTAGCATGATTAACAGCAGGCATTTAATTGATTCTGATGTCTTCAATGATCAGCATTGGAATGGATTATTGCCTTCCAGCCTAGATTTACTGTTGACGACGTACCATGTCATACCACTAAACTGTCTTGAAGGTGATTTCTGGCCAGCACAGTATCATGCAACTGCATTGCAATGACATTTTGTGATAAAAAAAATAAAAAAAAATCAATGGCATGTTTTAGCTCACCTGCCACACAGCTGTAATGTGTCCTGAAAGGTGGCCCTTTCCAGCAGTGCAACCCTGAAACTGCTGCAGGAGGTCATTGTATCTGTGCCCCAATTGTGGGGAAATGAATTGGATAGCTTTAATTTCATTTCACAAGTCATTTTTCATGTTAGTAAAGAAGGGGAATGTTGTGAAACAGCCCTAACCTTTCATGTAAAAAATTGCTTATGCTCCCTTATGCTTTGTTAGATGTTTGGTTTTGCCTTTTTTGATGTTTTATTTAATTAAATGGAGGAAAAAAAAAAGATGCACTCCAAAATACGCTTACAATCTTTTTTTTTTTCCCTTTTTCTCTTTTTGTTTTTATATCTCTTCTGTAGAGTTGCTCCTCTTCTTCCAAGTGGAGCAAAGTTTTGGTTTTGGGTATTTTGTGTGGACTGAAACACCTCTACAGGATTTACAGCTTTTTGGAAGGAAAAAAAAAGTGTAAATCAAAATTGACATCCCAGACATGCAATCAGCTGTAATGAACAAGATTGCTAGTAATTTCTACTCCCAGTGTTGCCTGCTGCTGAATGTGCACCAGATACTTGGTACTTAATGTTTTGTCTTTTCTGCTCAGTGACTAGTGGTGCAGGACTTCTCGTGGCAGCTTTCCTGCTAGCTGCCATGGAACAGCAAAGTGGATGCAATAGGCTAATAAAAGAATAGATGGTAGGAGCCTCAAATGTGGTCGAGAAGTTCATTGTAACAACCAATTGCATTTCTTTGCATGAAAGCCATCTTGGGGACTATCCTTTGCCATGTGGTTCTTCACCACAGGTTTGCCTATCCCATGTTGTCACCTGCTCTGGCAAGGCCTCAGCTTACAGCAGGGGGATCTCACAGGGTCCCTTATGGCTGCTAGTGGGACAGTGCTGGGTGGCTGAGTTGGTGGCAGGCCGGCAGTGCTGCCTTAGGAGCTGGGGTACGGGGCGTGGGTATAAAGAGAAAATCACTTGGCAAGAAAATCAAGTGACATTCTGCTCATAGACAAGAAGTGAAAAGTCTGGGGGATGTTGAACTCGGGTCCTTCAGTGTTTCCATATCCATTGTCCCAGTACTTTCCAGCTAAAGCGTTTTGTCAAATTGCTTGCAGTATTTCTGGAATTTTCTCCTTATTCTTAAATATCACCTACTAAGAGGATGGGAGGAAATACTTCACTTGAATCCAGAAGGAGAGAAGTCAGGGTGATTTACTGCCCCTTGGCTCTCTGGCTTACTATTCAAACCACTGTACTCTGTGGTTCCCTGTTCTCTAGGCTTTATTACTCAGGTCTGGGCCTTGCTGGCTCCTGTGATGTTTGTGGGGAGGGGGAAACGTGAAGGCCCCGTGCTGAGCCCCGCTCCTTGCCTTCCCAGGACCTCAGTGCTTATGGGCCCCTGACTGGCAGTGACTGACAGCTGAAGTGGCAGGTTGACTTCAATGCAAATCCAATTTCTCCTGCTTTATTAGTGCTTCTTGAGTACTATCTTGCAACGGTGAAGCTGGTGTGATTTACTAAGCGAATTTACACTTCAGTGATGTGGCAAGAGCTACGGTAATGAGTGAAAGCCAGCTTAGATGAAGAGCTGTGCCGCTGCCGCTCACCTGTGTGACACCCTCCCTCCCACCCAGTGAAGTCAGCACGAAGGCTGCACCGTCTGCATGCCATGCCAGAGCTGGCTCCTGGCCTCAGCTCATCTCACAGATTGCCCCCTCTCTCTGGGAGCCATGTACTGCTGGTGGTGGGTGTGCCATGTATGATTGCTCTGAGTGGAGCTCTGGGATTCCTCACCCCTTGTTCCTGGGGGAAAAGACATGAGCTTTTTCTCCCTGCTTCCCCTTTTTCCCCCTCCTTTGGTCTGATTGCCAAGCTGACCTGCTTGGGTTTTTGGATGTGTTTTCCAGTGTTCATAAAACATGCACTTGGAGTGAAAATCTGTTTTCTGAAGAATAACTGATGTTGCTCTGCCTTTTTATTTTTATTTATTTTTTATTTTTAAAAAGTTGCTTTTGTATCTGGAAGGACTTGCCTAAAACTCAGTTTGTTTTAACCAATGCATTTTGAGAAAATGAATATTTTCTACCTATTTCTGTGTTTATTAGCCAAAAAATGGCCTTCTCAGTCTGGGGCTGATCTTGGAAACATGTTCTTCAAAAACATAGCTTTAAACCAGTTTTTTTTTCTGTTTGGGAAGGAAAAAAAACCCATCCCAACCTATTGTTTAGTGCATGTTTTACTTTAGGTGATCATAAAAAAATAAAAAAATTCATGGTACGTACTCTCCTTTTTCAATTACTTCTAATGCTAAAACATAAGAGGTTAACTCCTGCCTTATAGTAAAGCTGCTCAGTGCGGGTAAATAAAAGCAACAGGAGACCTTAGCTGTAGGACATAAGGCCACCAGTGGTGTTGGCTGAACCTCTGAACTCAGTGTTGTGCTCACAAGTAAATGTCTCCCCTTGCCCCTCCAGGAATGGTGCAGAGAAGGTAACTAGCAGGCCTGGACTGGCTGGATTACTTCTTGTGCAAGCTTCTTGAAGCGCAGCATGGTTTCTTGGAAATCAAAATGTCTGTTGAGAGAATAGGAGAATATAGTGGAAAGTTCTTGAGCTCAATCCCAACTGGTCACTGATGGGAGCTGGCCCATGAGAAGCTGGACCCACTGACATGTGCAGGGCACTAGCTCCCAAGCCAGGCTGGTGGCCTTGCTTGGAGGGGGTGAGAACTGGTCCTTCAACATAGTACTATCTACTGTGCAGTGCTGCAATGGCTGTGAAATATTTTTCTTTTATTCAAGCCTTACAGCGTTTTTACAAGTGAAGTAGTTTCCTTGGAAGAAGATTGGAAATTGAAACCCCGTGTTTTGTCCATTCATTTCTTATGATTTTATCTTGGAGATCTGTGAGCATGGCTTTCAAAGAAGTGCTGGTGCCCATTCTTAGTCTCTTGGCCCCATGAACCTCTCAAGCAGCTCTGTGGCACTCAGCCCTCTGTCTGATTTAGCCTCATTTCCCTATTTGCTTACTGCAGTCTCCTGTTTCTCTTTGTTTTGCTTTTTCCCTTAATCCATCCTTCTAATGTAGCTTTCCCTGGAGCCTCTTCAGATTGTACTCTTCAGACATTTCAAATGTGAGCACGTGTGGAACAGATCAGCAGCTCTTTCTCCTCTGTGCAGGTGTGCACTGGAGAAAGAAGTGTTGCTTTTTTCCCCACTGTATTGGTGTTGGTTCCCAGCCGGACTCACGTGAGTGTTAATTGCAGAGCTCCCTCTATATACAATGGATCTTGCAGTCAAAAAGAGTGTAGATGAGAAGCCAGAAAAAAAGAAAAAAAAAGAGATGCAATGTCTTTTCAAATACTATTTTAGAACTCTAGATATGCCACTTTATCCTACCTCCCAGTTTGGCCCTGTAGAAATGTAGTAGATATTTGCTGTGACTTCTGAACTCACCAGTATGATGCTGCAGAAATCCTTTTGTTAAAGAGGCAGGGTTTCCATGAGACATTTGTGGATAGTGACGGGGCAGTGAGGAACCACCACTGGTTTAAAGAGAACTTGCATATCAACAAGGCTTTCTGCCTCAGGTTCAAGCTTCTTGAAAGACCTGGCCTACTTTTGAGAGGCAGTTACATGCAGTTTGGGCTGAATATACTTTTCCTGCTCACGCAGGCAGGTGGCTGATGCATGAGCAGATGGCTTTTTGCTACTATTGTATTTGGGTAGCACAATGTAATATTTTCAGAAACTTTGCCCCAAAACTGGAATGCTGGCCTTGACTAAATAAGCATTGTGGTGCTTGCCCTATGGGTTATGAGCCAAGAAAATCTTCATGAATCTTCAGGTCCCCTGCCTTCCAGTCTCATTTTGACACCTCAGTTTTGTCCTGTGGGCCATTCCCTCCCTCCTCCTCAGTCTTCACAATGTCTCAGTTCTCTCATGTAAATTTACCCTTCCTTTCTGTTTGCCAGCTTGGATTTGGCTTATGCTTGAGCATTTCCATTGAGATTGACCTATCCCATCTTTTCTACAGTATGTGCTTTTGGTTTCGCATTCAATTTCATCTATGTGTGCCCAGATGTTTTTCTCATGAGTGCTGGTCCATACTCTCATGGGTTATGGAAAGCAGGGCAGATCCTCCAGGAAGAGCTTCCCAGTCAAGCAAGCTCTGTGGCTGAAGTGGCAAGAAGCAGAGCCCAGATCTGCTGTCATCTGGACCAGGGCTGTACTTGATAGTGATTCTCAGGGCCTTCTCCTTTGTGAAGCTTTTTTGCTCCTCAGACTTCTTTAATAACTTAAAGATCATCGTATTCTATCTCCCTTAAGTTATGATCATCATATTCTATGTCCCCAAGGACTCCTCAAGCCCTTTGTTTTTTATTCCAGGACACTTGTACTGCATTTTTCTATTCTTTGTTCCTTTATTACCTCTTGCTGCAAAGTCCTTGCCTTACCTAATTGCATTATGGCTTTCATCCATCTGTACTCTTTCTCTGGGAACATTCCAGCATGCTGCTCTCCTCCTTTTTTTGGTTGGAGGCTTCATCTGTTTTGTAACTTTTCATGAGCTTTGCACAGTGGGCATGAGTAGGGGATCACAGTCTTTCCCAATCTGCACCTGTCCTAGGACTGCATTTTGGGTGCTCAGCTGGTGGATACATTTGCTATTCTTTTGACTTCCCTTTAGTGTCTTAGGTACTGTTATTTGGCCCTTTAAATGTGGGGGCTGAGTGTTTTTTGGTGTTTTTGCCTAGCTGGCCTCTTTCCTGATGTTATTTTACCTTCTTTGCCCTACAAGTCTGCATGGAAAGTAGGCAGGATGTTACCTGGGAAGAAGTATTGATGCTTTGCCTCTGGGGTTCTGGTGGTGAAGGCCACTTTGACCACCACTCTCCACCAACACGTGTGCCAGACGGTGTTGGCAGGTCCTCCTGTTTGGTTTCATTTGTTTGCCTTTTGTGTTTGCTTTTTTTTTCTGTGAAAAGCCAGCAGTAGCAGCAGCAGCAGCTGTACAGCAATGGCACAGCCGCTCTATTCCTGGCCAAGAACCCTGTGAAATTAATCCACATCTTGCTGAAATCCTACCCTGCTTTCGGGTCACTGCCTCGTTCCGGCACCGCGGAAGGCAGGGATCCCGCGATGATTTATTACCAGCCCCAACGCACATATTATTATGAAATGAGTTTATTACACTCTAAATCTCCTGTTAATGTGCTACTGTTTTAATCCCTTTATCCAATTTTCAGTCTCTCAGGCTTGGCTGCTGTTCACTTGCACAAAACTCTCCATTCTGAAGGTTTTATTGTACGATATCCATATCCATTTATCCTGCTTTAAGGCTGCAGCACTGAGACTCTGGTGAGGAGGGGGAGCATGAGAAAGGGCTGGGAGAGAGGGAGAGAAGAACATGGCTTAGCTGAGCAGGTGCAAAAAGGAGCTGAGGAGAGCAGTGGGGAAAAGAGGGGCAGAGCTGATTTTGAGGAGAGCAGCAAGGGAGAGTAAGCTGGTTTTGTGGGAGTGGATACCAGGTCAAGGAACTGAGGGAGCAAAGTGAAGGTTTTTTGGTGAATTATAGAATGATGGGGTAAGAAAGGAAGGGGCCTTAGCCTCTACTCTAAGACTATTGTGAATCAAACAGCTATTGAGGTGGAGAGTAGAGAGGGCAGAAGCAGAACTAAGACAGAAAATGAAAGGGAAGGGCAAAAGGAAGAATGTGGTGGGATGGGAGAGGTGGAGCATGAGGCTAAGTGGGAGGGTATGAGGGAGGAGACCTGGGGGAGAGGGATGCTTAAAAGCCAGGATGGAAAGAGCATGCTCCAGGATGCACAACAAAAATATTTAGGTGATAGGGCAGGGAGAGGACTTTGCATCCCTAGTTCCTGGTCAGAGGTCAGCAGCAGGCTCTGGTGTGGACACAGGGAGATGTGTCACACGAGTCTGTAGGTTAGAGCAATGTATCTATGGGGAAATGGTCCACAAAGATCAAGGATCAACATTTCCCCTGTATACCTAAGTACTCGGCTTTTCTCCACTCCCTCCTGGGCTCTCTAGACTTGTCAGTGCCCCAGCCAGCTGTCAGGAGGAGAAAGACTGAAGGTCATGCCCCATACCTTGCAAGTAGCAGTAGGCAGAGTTGTGCTTGCTTGCTGTTGGCTCAGGCTATGTGTGTGCCAGGGGGATGAAGTTATCCAAGCCATAAAGCAATGCTGTGTCCCAGAGCTGCTGGTGGCAGCAGTTTGCAGCTGCCTACCTGAACAGTTCAGAGGGGTTAGTCCCAGCTCTGTTGATTGGTTTGCTGTGCTACTGAGATAACTTCAGCATCTTCATATGTCCAGCTGCAGGATGAGCACAATGACATAACCTGCCCGATCCACATATAGATGGAAAGACATAGATGTCTGTGGGCTGGTACTTTGTGGCCACCAACTGTAGCTTGCAGGAACCTGTGGGGACAGTGCTCTTGTGTGAGAATGTTTGTCCATGCTTCCCTTGATTGCATTAAAAATCACAGCCATGGAGCATGATGCCAAGTTTTTATACTAGACTGTTTCTCTGCTATATTATATGTACTCTTTTGTTGTATAGACCTATAACATTATATGCACTGGCCAGTCGACATTTGTGTAAAAATCTGTGGTACATATTACACAGAATACATAGCAGAATGCAAGGTCAGTGAACTGCAGAGGAATTCCTTGTTTCCGATGAACTGCAAATCTTTATGACCCTCTTCTCCTTCCACTTTATCGTACTTGTAAAGCAAAATAAGGATGAAATGTATGCATAGCGTTTGAAAATCAAGATATATGAGGTGGGAAGGTGGTTAAAGAAGACTCCCACAAACTTCTCTGGGTGGAGTGGAAAAATCCCCAAACTTTAAGTCAGAATGGAGAAGCAGAGAGGTTTGCTTAAAATAGCACAAGCTCTTATGATGGAACTGCTGAGTAGCTAATGTCCTTGGCTTTTTTAGCTAGCCAGTTATTTAAAATAGCTCCTGCCCATAGTGTTTGCTTTATGGTGTTCTTCTTCCTTCCACCTATTCTCTTTCATTTTCTCCAGAGAGATATTTTATCAGATCTAGCCACAGAGAGGAGGAGAGACAGAGATTAAATGAGATGGTTAGGAGCTAATGGTTTTGGTTCACGGGAGGGACTGAGAAGCTAAAGAGTCCTGTTGTGGTTCCTCAGCCCATGCTGGAGAGCTGGACTTGCTGCAACTCTGGTCTGCATATGGGGTGTGATAAGGGAAGGAAATGCAAAGTAGGATTGGAGTAGGAGGTTTCAGGGGACCTCTGGAGATTTACCTGTCTTGCCTGAGTTCTGGTCCCAGCTCTGCTCCAGTCTCATGGCCTTGGGCATGCCAAAGTCCTGTTACCTGCCTTAGTTTCCATTCTGTGCAAGGTGATTATGACTTGATTGAATCATATGACTCACTCAGTGGATCACTCTGAGACTCTTAAGGAGGAGGAAATCTTTTGATGTCCAGTATTCATTTGAATCTTGTAACCAGTGAAAGCTTTGGGTCTTTAGTATGCTGGAAAAGTCTTCCACTGACCTTGATGAGGATTTCTGCAGGGTTCTGCCTTGCGTGCCATGTGGGGCTGGTGGACTGGGGCAGATGAAGAAATTAGGGAAAGCTGCCAGCATGAAAGCAGTGCTTTGACTTTCATGCAGCCAAGCTGAAGCCCACGCTCAGGGACCATGAACTTAGTCTGCCACCAAGGCCCAGCTCTGCTCCCACTGTGTCACACCGCTGGCTTCATGGTGGCCCTTTTCTAGCTCTGCCTTTCAGCCCTTCCTTGACAGCCTCCGCTCTCCTCATCCTCACCCTCCAACCCTTTGCCCTGCCTCACTACCTGCCCACTCCTCCAGGACTCCTGCATCTTCCCTCTCCTCCCATGCCCCACTACTTCTTTTCTCCCCCTCTTCCTCCAGCTCCAGCTCTTACTTCCTTTTTGTCACCCACACTCCCCCTCTCCCCTCCCACATCCTTATAGCCTCCCCCCACACTCCCGTGCTCTCCCTCTCATGTCGAGGACTTGCCTCTACTCTCTGACACAGAAGCCTGTATCACTTCCAAGGCTCCTGCTGTCAGCTGGGGAATAGATAAAGATAAATGATATTATGTTAAATTCCACTTAATGACAAATTTTTAATTTTCTGAACATGGTCATTTTCTGGCTAGTGAATCAAGTGTAGGGAGCTAATTACATGAAGATCTGAACAAAAATAACTCCTAATTTTCAAGGATAATGGAAGAGAAATGTTGGAGATTAATGGCACTATTTATCTTTTTTAAATTTCTATCTTTCTCTGTGATAGCACTGCTCCCCAAGGAAAATATTCATAAAATGAAATTGAAGTCGTAACTTAATAGGTTATTAAAATTTTTGAGTGCATATCACTTTCCTTCCGCCGCACTGTAAATTTAAATTGAAGTTTGCGGCTCCTCGAGTCACCAGCGGAGTTTTTTTTATGATGGCACAATAGAGGGAAACATGCATCTTTGTCAGGAGGTATTTGCTATTCTAATTTTATGGCAGGCCGGATTATCAGAAAGGAATGTCAGAGCACGGGGAAGCTGACAACACTACAGCCTTCAGCCATGTGTTTCCATTAACGCCCAAAGCCGTCCAGGGGTTTCTCTGGACTGTTATTTTCCATTTCAGTCTTTTATCTTGATTTAAAGTGAGGGCGCCGAAAATTCAGCTCCTGTCATTTTTCTCACTCTCTCTCTTTTTCTCACTTTCTCCCTTCCCACTCCTTTTTTTTTCTTTTTCTTTCTCTGCTTCTGCTCACTGCCTCTCTTCCATCTTTTTTTTTTTTTAACCCCCAGTCTCTGGCAGGAGACCCCCTCCCTGGTGCTCTTTTGGGTGCCCAACTCCCAGAGATGTTGGGGCACAGGGGAGGGGAGGCCTTTTCTCCTTTCTCCAGGAAAGGGGATGCCGTGGGACTCCTGCTAGGAGTGTGGCACACAGCTTCCCTGTCACTGCCTCAGACCGTGGCTTTGTCAGATATGAATTTGACACATGGCTTGATGGTGTCATATGCCAGCAGCAGGTCAGCTTGGATAAGGTGCTTGCAGTGTCAAATCCTGCCACCTTGATGGGAAAAGCCTTGATCTCTGGATGTGGGCAGCAGAGGAGGAAGTAAGACTGATACTCAGTCTTTTTTTTCCATGCAGGTGCCTGGGTAGCTCCAGTCACCTCTCCTCAGCATCCTTACTCTGCCTGCTCTTTGCCCATCGAGGCAGAACCTTTGGCTTGGTACCTGCTCTTGGCTCCAAGCACTGCTCAACCCTACTGCAGATCCAGACTCTCTTCAGTGAGGTTTCAGTACACTGAGTGCAGGACTGCCCTGTCTGGACAGCACTGCTGCTGCAGGTCATCTCCTTGGGGGTCTCCCACAGCACTGCAGGTCATCTTCTTCCTCTCCTGCTCCATCCCTTCTCTTTTTTCCAGCAAGAGCACATTCATTTCTTTGAGGACTTTCAACCAGGGATGGCACAAAACCAAGACTCCTCCTAAATGAAGGTTCACCTCCTCCTTAATCACTAGCCTGGTAAAACTCCTCTTGACTAGAGTAGCTGAGCCCAGGCACAGGCAGCAAGGATCCATTTTGCTTTGGGCTTCTTCAGAATGGGGAAGGGACAAAGTGTTCCTGCTGCAGCTGCTCTTTGTCCAGGTGAAAGAGTTTTGTGGGGGATTTGTTCAGCGTTTATTGAGCAAATAAACCACAAAATAGAACAAACAAAAACCCACCATCTCCAGTGTAATGTTCTTTTTATTTGTATTGCCTTCTGGAGTTGCTGTAGGTTTTGAAGTTGCTGTCGCGTTTCTTCAGCTGAAGAACGACTAAGTCTCTGCCTTCAGTGCCTCCCCTTCTGAATTCTTATCTCCTAAAATCTCATGCCTCTAGGTGCTGAAGTTTGAGAAGCAGCAGCAAGTATCACAAGGCCCAGAGTAAAGCTAGGGAGGTGGCAAACAGCATTTTGATCACCTGCAACAAGCAACCTGGATTTTGCCAAGGTCTAGGGGCACTGTGACAGCAGTGTCCTTTTCCCAGTCTCATCTCAAGTCCCTGGGCTTGAATGTCCTTTCTGTGCCTAGGAAACAGAGTATTGTGCCCAGTGTAGCAGAGCTGCCAAGGAGTGAAAGGTGCCAGCACCTCTGGAGATGATTGCCTGTGCTAACTGCAGAGTCCACAGAACTGATTTTCTCCTTGAATGTGGTCAGGAAGCCACAGCTTCCCCAGGCTGTTCCCTTGAAGGGAACAGGATGTATACCAGGCCATTTTGGCAGTGTACCCTGCAGGCGTGATCCCAGTGGAAACACTGTCTGTTGGACAGATGTCACCCCTGCCCTGGTGCTCAGCCTGTGTGGGCTATCTGTCAGTTTCCCCACCCTTCAATTCCTTTATGGACAACGATGCACACCCAACCTACGCTCCCATGCTTTCCTTATCAGGTCACGCGCTCGCATCTTTCTTCTGATCATTCTGAAGTGAGACATTTTGGTGGTATTGAGAATGTACCAGTTTCTGCTGGGGTCCTCACTCTTGGGCAGCAAACAGATATGGCATCTGGAGAGCCTTAGTGAGGAAGGTGCTGCAGAAGAGTAGAGGGATGTTTGGTGTCCAGCCAGGGTGCAGAAAGCTGCCCTGTGATGCAGTGTGATGGGTTGTGCTTTCTACCACAGGCCTCAAAGGTGTCTTAGGGTTAATTGCACTGTGGAGATGAGAAATTGTGTGAACCCTTCTGGACTCAGTGTCTTTTCTATGATGTCTGAGAATGGTTTGCATTTGATGAGTTTCCCCTCTTCTGTTCTCTTGTTCTTGAGCTGGTGGCATGTGTCATGGATTACCAAGGAAGACAGGCAGCCTAGAGCTTAAGGGACCCGTTTCTCCTGTCTCTGGTTCTCAGGCACATTTCTAAGAGGTTTTGTAAATGGCTGCCAGACCTCATCCCTCCCTTCCCCAGCTCTGGGGATGAAGGTAAAGGATGCTTATCACAGGCTTTTACCTCTTGGTCTCTGTGTGACGTTTAGAGCCCTGTGGACTGTGATGGAGCCAAGCTAACCCAAAATTAGACCTTCAGCCTAAGAGCGTGTCCTCCCTTCTATCGCCCCCACCTTCCTCACTGATGTAAGCAGCTAAGGAAAACATGGCTCCTTAAGGGATGAGGGGGGAAACAAATGCTTTTACATTTTTACAGTCTCTCTTATTTCCCTTGTCCGTAAGGATTCTGAGTAACAAATGAAACACGACTGCTATCTGTATGACTGATCTATTTGTATAATTCCATCTACGGACTCAGGCCCCAGAAGACACATCCAAGGAGGGAGGCTGTAGGTGGGAGGGAAGCTATTTATTGCCGATAGAAACTTCTGCATTGATGTTGATGATGGCTTTTTGCCAGTGCGGGGGAAAGCCAGAACTTGACTGCTGCAAAACCTGCTGGAGAGCAGCGCGGGGCAGAATGTGAACAGAACATGTAGGAGAGAGTGTATTGGGTCCCTTGGAAGCACCGGTGGATCAGGTGCTGGGCTGGGCTGGCAGGGGGAGGTGCTGATAAGATGGAGTCTGTGGGGCCAGGAGGAGGTGAATCGAGATGGCTCCTTTGTGCCAGTGGCAAAGATCAGCAGTGTACCTTTTGTCACAACTGGGCCAGTCAGTCTCACCGAGGCAGGCACTGGTGACTTTCAGAGATGCTATCTTGCAGCTTTTCCTTGCCTGGCCATCCTCCCCTTGCCTCTTGTACTAGATTTGTGCTTATTAAGTTGATCCAGAGATGTGAGTAGCTGGGCTGGAAGGCAGACCCAATCCTGAGAGAGAGGAGCATCCTGCCTCCCTTTGCCAGACAACGAGGCCACTCAGCCCGTGGTAATTGAGCTTTAATAGACTCCAGGAGGAGTGTAGCTCTCCAAGGAGTGGCCTCAGCTGGCAACCCGGGGGAAACGGGGCACGAAGAAAAAGGCATTCACGATAGCGGGAGTGGGCTTGCTCTGTGCTGACAGAAGAGACAGAAGAAGGATTATCAACAGGAAACATGCAGACCCTCATCCAGAGCACACGCGTAAGTGCTAGGAAACCTGCACGTAGCAATTTGAGGTTGTGGAGTGAGGAATTACGTTAGCATAGTTCTGTGCTTGGTTTATGGGACTTCTTTGCACTCCAGTCTGTTTATTGTTTCCACGTGCTCTGATCACCTAGACCCACTTTCTTCTCTGTCCTGGAACAGTCCCACCTTAGGATGTTGATTTTCTGCTGACTCTAAAGGTATTCTTAGAATTCTTAGAGTTCCTCCCATCTCAGTGAGAGAGAAATCCTCTCAGAGGCTGAATTTCATGCACTGGGGCTGTTTCACATATGGATGGGTGAGAGATCCTTGTACTGGAGATGTGGAGGCTCAGCCGACTCCAGCACTACCCACCTCTCTGTCAAACTCACCCTTTGACTAAGAGAAGAATGCGTGTGGTTCTTCTCTTTTCTCTTTGAAAGATAGTTTGACAACATTTTAAATGAACAAAAGCCCCAAGTCAAATGCACCTGGCAGCTGCTTGTTTTCCAATGGAGCTAGAGGGCAAGTGCTGAAGCAGGGCTGGGGCAGAAACCCAGCAGCCTGCCTTTGGGTCCCTTGCCTGGTAGCAGAAGGTGACACCCTCATGTGGAGAGGGTCCCATCTCTCTGTGGGCTCTTTCTTTGGAAGGAAGAAGTTTCTCCATTCAAGTATCAGTAAGATCCAGGCAGGGGATCAAGATTTACCTTGCCACTAAGACTGGCTGTCTCTCAAGTTCATGAATTCTTCTCAGATGAGTTAGCAGGTGATTTCCAGATGAGAATCTTGCCCATTACATATTGCTGTTATCAGATTTCACATGATGTTCCATGCAATACGAGCAGCTTCTGTGCAGTGTTCTAGGTTAGTGCGTGTGTAACACATGTTGCATAAACAGCACTGCCCGTACAGTCCCATGCACTTCTGTGATTTCATGTCACTGTCACACAAGGCCACCCTAGTTTGTAGTAGTGCTTCCTCCTATCTTCACATCCACTCTCCAGATGAGTTTTTGTTGGCTCAGAGATCACATGCGCTTTCCAGCTCATCTGGTTTGTGTCTTTCACCTGAAAGCACATCCTCCCCTGAGTGACTTCCACAGCCATCACTAGCAAGTCTGAGTTCAGCTTGGAAAGGTGGAAGATTTGTGAGCATTCTCACCAGCAATGAGATGAAAGTGTCTATGGAGTTTGTTTAGGCTGGATCATATGGGTAATGGGATGAAATAAGTACATAAATTAAGAATACTTAGCACATGCTATCTGCAGTCCTTAAAACATCTCATGTAGATAGAAATTGGATCTAGGTGGGAAATAATCTTTTTCTTTCCCAATCAGAATTTGTGATTCTGCTCCAAAATAGGATTAGAAGACAAAATACATAATGCTTTTCCAAAAAATCAATTTAATTCTCATCCTGACTCTATCTCCCACTCTCTACATCCCAGCCTCCAAATTTTAGATCAGATGAAATGAAATATTTAGTTCCCAGTGCAACTTTTTACCATTTCAAAGTCCTTTTTAAGCCTAAATTGTCTAAAACTTATAAATGAAATGTCGTTTTCAATCATAAAGCAAATGTTTTTGTTTAGGAAATGTCAGAGCTGGATGCTGCCAGGTTCCACAACTTTGTTTGAGTTCTTTTTTAGCTCCTCTCCAAACTGGCCTCAGGAAAAAAGTGTTGTTAAAGCTGACCCGTCCCTTCGGTTGCAATGAAATGATATTTTAGGAAGTAAGAGGCTTTCATTGAAGATTTGCACATGGCTCTGGAAGAAAAACATTTGTGTTACTGAGTATGGCTAGTTTTGGAGTAGTTGTCTTTTTTCCCACACCGTCCCAACGTGATGTGATGGGACGAGCTGGATGAGCTGTGGATGAGCTGTGAGCTTTCAGCTCAGATAAAGTGAGAAACCCACCTCTAAATCTCACAGCTGCGGAGAAAATGGGAGTTTCATAGCCTGGGTTCTCAGGAGCAGTGTGGCCCTATCCTTCTTGAAGGTATCATGAGTTTTTAAACCAATGTCATGGTTTGAGAATGGGAAGATGGCCTGATTCATCATTTTTAAGTGCTTAGTTTTAACAATACTGCATTATTCCCAGATAGCAGATGGGGAAATGGAGAAATGTGGTGAATTGCCAGCAGCAGAGCCAGAAATAGAACCCAGATGTCCCGGTCTTGTGTCGAAGCTCCCTGCTCTCTCCGGGAGGGCAATGAGCCGGCTGTGGTTCAGGGAGAACCTTCTCATGGTATGAGCCAAACCCCGACGGGTGCTGTGAATCCCCTAGCCCGCTGACAGGCCGTGAAGTGCGGGCACCGCATCCGTCTGCTTGTACAGCCTCGCACCGGGGCAAGGAGGCAGCGGAGCATCCCAATGTCCATGTGTGTTTTCTGTGTCCCTGTGCACGCCGCCCAGCTCTGCCATTTCACCCCGCAGAGCAGGTGGCCGGCTCGCATGCGCCTTTTCCACCTCGCTGCGTGCACCGCACAGGTCAGCCTGCGTGGCTTCGCGCGGTGGCGGGGAGCTGTCGGTGCCTGTGTGTCGTGCCTGCAGGCCTAGCTGAGCCGAGGCACTGTCTGGCTCCCCAGCCACAATCTCTCGTTAGAAAGAAATTAAAAGCCACTCAATTTTGGCTAATATCCCTCTGTAGGCCTTTAACTCCACCTGTGACTAACCCATTCATAATAGCTCTGTTTTAGTGGCTTGGGTTGATGTATCCACGATTAATTTGGGAGGAGAGTGGCAGGGCCATATCTCTTTGTTTCCCCCCTCGCTCCCTGTCCTTCAGTCTGTCTGCTCCCACTATTTCATCTCTGTTATCATTTCTCCATTCATTCTCTCTCTCCTCCCTACTCACTTTTTGGCATTTTCCTCCTAACTTGTCTTTGCCCATCTTTCCCTTTGTTCTCCTTTGGTTCTTTAACCTTCTTCCTTCATTTCTTTCCTTCTCATATTTTTTATTTTCTCTGGCATTGCTTACTTTTTTTTTTTCCAGCTTTCCCTTCCCTCCTTACCCCTTTTTTCCCTTGTTTGAACCCTCTGCTCATCTCCCCAGCTCCCTCCTCTGCCTCTCTCCCAAGTTCCCCATGCTCACACCATTTCTCTCCCTCTTTGTTTCAGGCGCCCCCACCCCACTCCCCACTCTCGATTATTATTAATGATAAAGGCTAAAACATCACATCAGTAATTTCTGAGTGAGTTTTGCAATGAAGCTGGGGCCTTATCAGCCCCTCCCGAGTGCCACAAATTTTACTTTTGCAATTTCACGCCTTTGGTTATTATCACGCTGCTTCGTCCCTGCTCTGCCTCACGCTTTCCCTCCCCCCCTCCTCTGGAGAGAGTACTTAAACTTGTTTTCATTCCCTTATTCTTTATTTTTTTAATGTCCACTCTCTCTGGAGCCAGTAATGTTCTTCCTCTTTTTTCCTCTCCCATTTTCTGTTAATTCTGTGCCATCTGCCTTAGCATCTGTTAAAAATAAAATTTCCCTCACAATGAGAAGCCCTCCCTGCCTTGCCTCTGTCCCCTCCCCCGCAGCCTCAGCCCCCCTACTTTTCCTACTGGGATTACGGGAGCCCACTCCCCCATTGGGGTGCCCCTTTCTGCCCACCCCAGCTCCTCCTCCCTGCCCAGTCAGCTCAGTGCTGCTGCTTGGCCTTGGGTGGCTGCGGGAGGGGAAGGGATGAGAGAAATGAGGTCTGGGGTGGAAAGAAGGCACTGTGTAGGGCTGAACTGTCCCACCTCACATGAGTGAGCAGGGTGAGATGGCTTGGCCAAGTCTCACTGGGACCGATGTGCAGGGGAACCCTGAAGCAGGAGGGATCTGGTTGTGAAGTCAGGCATGAGCTCCCCACCGCCCATACTCAGCAGGGAGAAGGTGTTTTGTGAGGCCTGTAGTCAGATGTGAGTTTGGCCACTGTGGAGCCGAGCTTCTACCAAGTTGGTTGACATGAGCGTGGAGAAAATTCTCAGGACCAGGAAAAAGGAAGCTCTGAGTTGTTCCAGAGCAGTTTCTTCCTACAGCCAAACTTACCATGGGAAGTGCTCAGGGCCATGGGATTTCCTGCTTCTACGAAAGTCTTGGGGCTATACTTTGTACTTTCCTGGGTAGTCTGTATGGAACTAAAGCTAGTGGAGGCTCTGGTGCCCACTAAAAGTTTACTCTGTGAGCGTCTGATGGCTTGGTTCTTGCATGGAGTCTGTGGGAACATCCTCATGTCAGCACTCAATCAGCCTAGTCCCTTCAGGCTAGGGTTTGGTCTGGCACTCTGCTTCTACGCCCTGCTCATCCACACTCCCGGGGCCCTGAGGATGTGTGCCAACCTCAGTGTCAGGCCTGCCTGCCATTCATCTGGAGTCTCAGTGGTGTTTGGAGCAGCGTTTGGGAAATTCTCAGTATAATGCGCATCAGCAATGTCTGCAGAGCTGCCAGCTGCCCCCTTCTCACACGGCCTTTCCTGAGGGTTGTGATTCCCAGGGGCCTTCGGCCTCTTGCTGACGTAGATGAAGCTTTGAAAGCAATGTGGCTTGGTATCCCCTCTGCTGGCTCTGTCACATGCCCTGACCTGCGATGCAGCAACTCAAGGCTCTCTCAAGACAGATGCATGGTCAAAGAGAGGGAAGCAGATGTGTGTCGCTTGTGGGCTAGGAAGGTGTGCCTCTGTATTGCTGCGCTGTGCATGGCTTCTGCTGCATGCACTTCGGAATGTGTTTGTGTTGAGGACCACACAGATGCTGAGGGGTTGTGCAGGAGCCTCCAGGTGTACCTTTATATCCAGCTGTAGATGCTTCCAGTGGTGGTCTGATGCCTTTGCAGACCTGGAGGTGGCTGTTTGCCCTGTGTATGACTGGCTGCCTGCAGCAGGTGCCTCAGCAGGAGCTCTGGTCCCGTGGCAGGTGTCCTGGGATACTGGTGGGTAAGGGAAGTGGGGTGCAGGGCTGCCCCCCCTGCGCATCCCACCCAGAGCCAGAGAGTGCCAGTGGGCAGTGCAGGGGTACCCTACAAACCAAGGGGAACACATCCCACCCTGTCTGCCCACAGTGCCTCCGTGAGCAGCCACACTGAAGGGGCTCAGAGGCAGCGTGATTCTGCTCTGGCACAATAAGCTCCGCGGCTTTGATAACAACAAGCTCCCTTAAGCCTTCTTCCTCCCCCAGCTCCCCTTTTCTCTGCCCGGCTCCCTTTGAGCCCTGCCGACAATAGGCAGGCCTGCTGCAGTGCTCCCCACAGCCCGGGCAGGCACACAAAGCCGCCGAGAGCTTACAGGAATTCTTTGGCAGGCTGCTGGTTGCTGCGGAGAAGAAGAAGGGCCCTTCATACTCGGAAGCTGTCTCATTGCCCCTGGCCCTATTCTCTTCCCGTGTTTGATAGACACTGAGCCACGGTAATCTCTCTCTGCCCCGAGGGGAACAACAGCTTTTGTGAAACAGATTTTTACAAACTGTTTTGACCCCACATCCCCAGCCCTCCCCACCTCCCCCCTTCCCTCCCCTCCAGTTCACTGGCTGTATCAGTGTCACATAATTAAATCAGCTTTCCTGTTTGCCTCTGCTTCCTGCTAATTGTTTGCTCACAGCTAGGATTAGCGAGTCAGGGTTATTTTTCACATATCCTCACACAGGTTTTTCTGCTGCAGGAGGCCACTTCATGCTTCTCAGTTCCCTGCGAGTCTGCTCCTTGTGCACCACAGACACACAGCTCCGTGGGCCTCGGAGGTGCAGAGACTTCACTGGGCTTCCCATGGGACTGCTGAGTGCTCCTGTGGGCTGGAAAGGGGAGGGAATCTATATCAGCGTTTTCTGGTTTTTTGTTTTGTTTTGGTTTGGTTTTTTTTTGTTTCCCCACAGTCATTTGCAAAGCAGGCTGAGGATTTTCCCCAAGGAGAGTGGTGGTTTTGAGTGGGGTTGACCCCACTTGGCACTTGGTGAGTCTGACACCCACTCTACAGAATAAGTTGCAGCACAGGGGCTGGTCAGATGAGGAGCTCCTCAAATGGAGGCTCTGATAATCCCTTTGGGAACTGCTGAGCCACACCATTTTAATGGCATTAGCATGAGGGGTAAGCCTAAAGCAAATACTTTGTGTCACTACTCTAAGTGCATCTCAGTATAAGAAGTTATCTCTAATTAGCTAAACCCACGTAGCTGCTCAGGAGCCCCACTTGTGGCTTGCCCCAGCTAGTGGGCAACAAGGACTGGCTCACCCTACCTTTACACCAACACTGCGCAATTCAGAGTCTAAAAAAGGGTTGCAGAGCTCAGCTAATGGACTGCAAATGGTTAAGGCGTCGTTTCATCATCTTTTACGAGCCTGTGCTTGCATCTTCAAGGCTGATCAAAATGCTTGAAGGAAGCATTTTGTTTTGGAAGGAGGAAAATAATTGATTAAGTTAATTTGTGCAGGGAGTTGCACAAATGTTGAGAAAAAAATATGTAAAGATATCTGCAAGACTATTTTTCACCCTCTTTTTTTTTTTAATCAGGTTAAAAATCTCCCCTTTTTCCAGTGCCTCTGACCACTTAGTCTTTCAATTCTTGATGGCAGTAACTAAGTACCTAAATTAGCTTTAAATATAGATTTAACTGTTACTTCCTATTTTCTCCATGCTAAACAGACCCAAAAATTTGTGGCTGGCTCTTTGAGGGCTCTTGGTGAGTTGATAGATTAGTCTTGAAGATACGTATAATTTTTTCCCTATGAGCCTACAGGTTAATAATAATAATAGAAATAAATAACAACAACAATAATAACAGTTTTGTGTCCTCCATAAAATATCTCCATCTGAAAGCTCTACCTGCCAACATAACCTTCCTCACACATTACGGACCTTTTCATTTTTCATGGCAGCTGCTCTCTGACTCTAGACTGCTTGGATGTCATGCTGGACCTCAATATTCCCTGGCTGTCCTGTATGGAAATGCCCAATGTTTCCGGCTTTCTCTCATTTTCTGTTGGGAGATTCTCTTTCTGCTGTCAATATTTAGCCACAGTGGTAGGCACGGAAGCTGACCACTCTTCTCTGCTTGTATGTGGACCAGGGCTCAGTGCTGGGTAGAGCTCTGCTATTCCATTCCTTGTTTAGATTCCCCCATCCAACTTTCTGCAAGTACCGTGTTAGATGAGGGCCTGAGTAAATGAATCTCTGCTTTGGGTGGTTGCTAATTAATTGGCTAATTATTAGACTGACTGATGGTTTAGTTGATGATTGGGTAGAAGCATCCTTCATGTGTTTCCTGGGAGTTGAGTGAATACAGGGCTGGGAACCAGGAGTCTCCTTTAGCTCTTCCTTAAGCCTGGCTGTGTTCTGTGGCTCAGTATGAAGCCCTTTGCCTCAGTTTCCCGAGCTGTAGGATGGAGCATTTGTAGCTCATTGGGATGTTGTGGACATTAGTTAGTTCTTGCTTGTTAAGGGTTATTTGAAAATGTAAAATGTAATCATCTGATTGCCCAGATAACAAGCTGGTTAGCAAATTGGTGAGCTGCTTAACTAGTCTGGTTAATGACCTGGTGCCACTTACCATGGGAGCAAAACGATGTTAGAGCATTTCCTTTGAGCCATATGAAGTTAGATTTTTTTTTTCCTGAGATAGTGAATGGTAGGAACACCTGTACTTAATATAATTCTAGATGAAAAAATCGGTGCAAGATTAAACTTTAATTTAGAGTGCCATTTCTGAATCCATTATCGTTCAGATTTAAACGGTTCTTCGGGACAGGTTTCTGTCCGGTTGAGGTAAACCCGCTAACGCCGCGGGCTCTGCAGGTTTCTCCGCCTGCCTGGCGGACAGGTCTGGCCGCCCGTCGGCCCGAGCAGGGCCGGGAGCTGCCTGCTGCCGGGCCGGGCTGCCGCTCTCCGCGGTGCTGAAAGCGCCTCCGCCGCCCTCGCTGGGTCTGCGAGAGGACCCCACGCAGCGGCGGAGCGAGTCCGGTTCCTGGCGTGCCTCAGGGCAACAGCCGCGGTGAGGGGACGTCCCTTGGTCCACAGGGACGAGAGGAGGTGCCCCATGAGCTTTTGGGCGGTGTGCTGCGTCAGAGAGTCCGTAGTCTTGGAAGAGCCGGTGGCTGCAAGCAGACCACTGACGTATAACCTAAGTCAGGTTAGAATTCGGGAGGTCGCTGAGATGAAGTGGCCCCGAACTGGAGTTTTTTCCCGTTCCTACTTTTGCATAAATAAGTAATTCCAGGACTTTCTCATCAGTTCCACAAGCTGCTGCTCCTTCAATCCGTACAACTCCATTGAATTACAAAGGAGACTGGAAACATCATCTGTTGTTCAGATCTGCCCAAACTTCTCTTTATCAGCCCCTATTTCCTGTTGCTTATGATCTTGTCCAATATTAACCACAGTCTCAAATCTTGCAGTATGGGTGTTTGCTCCATTGAAGCTTTGCATTTGTTAACTGATTTATATATTTTTTCAGAAAACATTGTTTTAAAGAATGTCATATTGTTTCTCTGAGCAAAACTGGCATCCAACACTCCGGATCACAGTGCTGAAAATGAATGAGAACTGAGCTTTATTCAGGAGACCTTTACCTTATATCTCTCTTCCCATGAGAAGATCACTGTTTCCTAAGCAATTCAAACAGATGTTTGCCTAATCTGTCCTCAGAAACCTCCAGTGAAGTCATCCTCTTCTCTCCAGGAAAAGCTATCACACTGCTTAGTCCTCTAACATTCTTCCTATCATCCAAAGTAAATACCTTTTGTAGTTGTTGTTCTTGTAATCTAAGCCCGTAACTTCTTTTTTGTACCTGTCAGTGACATGGAAAAAAAGTTACTGCTTCCCTCTTTCACCTATTAGCAAACTTCTGCCATTTTTTTGCTCAATTTTTTTTTCAATTAAGCAATTACACCTCTTTTGGTCTGTCTTCTCTTTTTATCTTGAGATGTCTGTTCATTTGTTTGCCACTCATCAGGACTCAAAGTCCTGAGTAAATGTGCATGTTGCTTATAATTCCCCATATTGAAAGAATCCCACCCAAAGGTGCCCTTTTTGGGACAGATTGCAGTGAGAAGAGTAATTCTCATATTTTGCAAAGGACACTGCTATTCATAATCCTGGTGTCTTAGCTGCTTTTTTTTTTTTCCTGAAAAGCTTGACATGGTTGACTCATGGATGTGATTCATCATCACTCCAAGATACTGTTCTGCAAATCTGCTGCCTCCTAAATTTTGTTTGCACAGCCAATTATTCTTGACAGTGTGGTGCCTGCTCTTTTTTCTTTCAGTTAGGATTTTTTTTTTTTTATTTTTTTATTGTTTGGTGAGGGCGTTATGTAGTTTTCTCATCCTTTGGGAAAGCAAGCTAAGAATGTCTTCTTTCCTTTTCCATTGAATGAAATAGTCACAATCGTATTAAGACAGCAATTTTATTTCTTCATATTGCATTACTGAGGTGAATATGTGCTAACTTCTGCCGTGTCCCTCTGGCTGTATTTCCTTATGGACAAATCCTTGGTCACAAATGTTTTAAGTAGGATTCCTGTCTTACTCACTGCTCGAGCTGGCTGTTCCCAGGTGTGGAGCAGAGAGAAAGAGGCTTGTCCTTAGGGCCTCTCTTTCCTTACTTAACAGAACCTGCAATGAGTCAGAGTTCTTCTGGAGAAGAAATGCTCATCTCATCATTATTCAAGGGGGATTTCCAAAGAATTGTTGGAATTTACTTTGCCCAGTAATAACTCACTGAGTTTTAGAGTCATGCTATCCCCTGCTTCATCCTGAGGTGTGGTTTTGATTCATAGATGTCATTACTTCATATAATGGTAACTGTGGTGCTTGCACAGTGGCCCAAGTATGCTGCAAATATAGAAGGTTTCCAAAATGCATTAGATGCCTTTGGATCTTCATTCTTTGCGCCTCAATTTCTCTTCTGTAAAACTGAGCTAACAAGTCCCATGTTTTGAAGATAAGTTAATTCAGCTCAGAAAAGCACTCACACAAGAGCATGGGAGAAAGAAATCTACAATTTTGTCCTCAGCAGTGAGCATAGTGAGTAACACCTAACAGTAAACAACGAGAAAATAAAAGAAGAGCAGAGCCACTTATTAAGGGAACACCATCCTCGGCTCTAGATTAAAGACCCATTTCCTTGAAAGTATAGTTGTGTAATTTAATCTTACAACATGCCATATTTGTGGGGGGATCTTTAACACTACGAGGCAGTTTTAATTCTGGCATTGAATCCTTTTGGTTCCTTGGCTTTGCACTTCAGGCAGGATCTGTTCATGCTGTAGGCAGCGATGTGTGTGTGTGTGTGTGTGCATAGTGGAGTAGACACTGCATTCAGATGCCAGAAAAACTAATTTAGACTCTGCTGGAGCTGTGAAATGCTGCTTACTCTCTCTTATTAGGGGAATATCCAGGGAATGGGGAAAAAAGTCTCAGGAAGCCCTGTGTGGTTTACTATTATCCAAATTTTGATATAAGAAAAGGTGATTTTAAATGTAATATCTACATTATAAAAAAGGGGAAAATGTCTTAATACTCTTATCATCCTCCTCCTTTCCCCTTCCTCTTCCAGTTCTGGAGCACATTTAGAGCCAGTTGGATATTCACATGGTGCAAATGACCCACTGCCAGAGGAAAACTTCTAATTTTCCCTTTCTCTCAGAAATCAGCTCCACTGTGGGGTCCTGCTGGTAGCCGTGATGATGCATCACAAGCTTGGTAGAGCCTGTTTCTCACTCATGACTGGAAATGTCTTTGTCTAGATACAGGCTGAGGGAATACATTTTCCTCATGAGCCCTTTGTTGGCTAAGGGCTAATGAGTTTGGGCTGCTGGGATCCTCTGTAACATGCTGATGACTGCTGAAGACAAGCTGTATAGTACGGCTGATGTCAGCACTGAGGGAGGTAGGAAGTGAGATGGGAACAAAGTGGAAGTGTGGTGGCAAAAAGAAAGCGGTCAGAGACAAGCTAAGAAAGGAAGATGAGGAATAAAGGGAGCAGAAGCATAGCTAATATGTGACCCAGGTCCCTAACGGCAGTTTTGGCTAATCTAAATGCTCACTATTGGCATGTGAAGCTGTGCTCCAGCTCCTCCCTGTTTCCAGCAGGAAGAGATAATGTGGGCCAAGAAGATCTCTGCACCTTCAGAGTGCCAGAGCAGGAGGGGGATGGCACGTATTGCTTTTCATGTTTCACAGATGCCCATGTGATCTCCCATAATGCCAAGAACAAGTTAAGTCTCCCTAATCTGCTTGCTGGAGTGATCACAAGGACATATTTGATTGAGGCTGACAGGCGTGACCCTGGCTCTTCCCTTGGAGGCAGCCATGTCTGAATGGCTGGGCCATACGGGCCAACACAGCTGAGGGAGCCAGGAGTGTACTGAAATGTTCTTACTACTAGAAGAGGGAAACTTGCATCCTCCTAAGCCAGATCTCACTGACATACTCACTGTATTTTATACTGGGTAGTTCCTGCTGCTGTGTGCACTGGAAGTGATGATACAGCCATCTGCCTTCATCTTCATCAGGTTCTTTCCTCACTATGTTCACCCAGGAACCATCTTTCTGTTTTTTATTCCCAGTGTTAGTTTTCTATACTTCTGTTCAGTTGGGTTTATAGTGCATGCCTGTGCAATTAGGCATATAAAAATAGCCTTCATAATACTCTGAAATGTTTCTAGTGAACGTTTTTTCTTTCGGATTGTGAGCGCTTATTGTCTATGCAATGTGTAATAAGAAGTATTGATTCTGATGATCTGCATGACTCACTGATGAACAGAGATGATTGAAAAACTTCAAAGAAAAGCATTAATGACATTGCTGCCTTCTTGGAAATATTTCCATTCTCCCAACAAGTCTACTCATCAAGTCTATCTATGCATCATGCCACATTGTTGTATATGTAGAAGGATGCTTTGTCATTGCAGTAAGGTGATTATGTCTTCATGCATTTGTATGTTTCAAAAGCTTGTGATCCCTTGATTTCTTCTCTCCATTGTCCTGAAACAGTTGATCATAAAGCATGAACACAGAGAAATCTGTTCTTTGAAAGACCTTTGAATGTTTTAATTCTACTTAGAGAATATCTTGTGCTGTATATTCAATCTCAAAGTTGTGATTAGCATTCAGTATCTTGTAAAGGAAACTTCTGACCTGGTCTTCTGCACTGGGGAAGATTCAGATTAGACCTGAGGAAACATTTTTACTCTGAAAGAGTGGTCAGGCACTGGAATGGCCTGCCTAGGGAGGTGGTTGAGGCACCATCCCTAGCGCTGTTCAAGAAGCGTTTAGATGAGGTGCTAAGGGATTTGATTTAGTAGTTCAGTGGGTAGGGGTGGTGATAGGAGGATGGTTGGACTAGATGATCTTGTAGGTCCTTTCCAACCTAATGAACCTATGAACCTTATCTGATGTTTTGTATGATATGCTGAAGGATGGCTATGCAGCTTGACATTGGGCCCTGTGTTTGAACAAGAAGGTTAAGTACAATTTATATCTTCTTCTAGGAAAAAATGATATCCTCATGAGGCAATGGAAGCTGTTGTTGAAGATGGCCATGTTGATTTGGCACCTACAATGAGGAAGTGAGGATGGACTGTATTTTTTGTGCCTCTGAAAAATCAGGTTTTTTTCAGTTGGTAGTCAAAGATGTTCTGAGATCATGATTGCTAGGACAAGCTGGAGAGAAAGCAAGCTTTCAAAAACCTTTCAGGGAGACGACTTCTTTTTGCGCCTACAAATATGGCCACTTGCAGCTTTCCATTTGGATCCCAGAGCTGCAAAATGGCATTTGTCCACCAGAGGGCATGTGGGCCATTTCTCCTCCTGAGCACAAAAAAAAAAAAAAAAAAAAAAAAAAAAGAAAAGAAAAGAAAAGAAACAGACTTCCAAAGCAAATGCCCTTCCAAAATGGGACCTTGTACTGGCCACCTCAGCCTCTGCCATTGCAGCTGGGATGCTGAGGAAACGTTCACAGCCAACCAAGCTGGCAGCAGGAGGGCTGGTGTGACTCCGTGCCACTACAGCAGAGCCATCCCAGTGTGATGTTGTGTTCTGCTTGTCAGGAGAGTTAAATCTAAGTCTTTATGGTGCCATAACTTTATAGTTCCCTAGTTTGCATTTTAGACCCCTGTATGTGTTCGTGCATGTATAGGCATGTGTGACAAAGAGAGGTGCATATGTGTGCATGCACACACTCACATTTACTCACACCGGGATTTGTATCCACACAAGCCTACTCTATAGCTTGCAAAGTAAATTAGACTTAAATGACTCTTTGGAAACAAAATAAATCAAATAGCATAATAGTACCATCTTTTTATCTCATTTGTTCCCATACAATTAGTAGTTTTACTGCCATGTTGTGACAGGTGACTGTGTTTGACCTTTGCCGCTTGGGTGGTTGGCTGGTGCTCAAACTAATGAAGACCCTTAATGGATTGGCTTTTGTGAGGCTGTGAGCGGTGGGGTTAAAGAGAAAATGGTGCCTTAGACAGAGTCCAGAGAAGATCCTTCAATTAAACCTGAAGTCTATTAGCAAAGAAATATTGAGGAGGTTGAGAGTTAGCAATGATTTAACCAGCAAGTCTTCCTTGTGAGTCGTTAAAATTTAAAAAAAATAAAAATCTCCCTGGTTATTTATTGTTGAGCGTGTGCATGGACTCTCGTCCTCTTGGGTGAGAAGTGGGAGAAGAGCTGTTGCCTTGGAGAAACCGGGGCTACAGTTTGTCAGCCCCTTGGTTCCCACTCAGCTGCACTTGCCTTGAGCAAAAGAGAGAAAAAATGAAGCAATAGCAGGAACAAATGGAGAGTGATGCTAAGGAAGATAAAACCAGATCTGTGGGATAAATAAGACTTTTTGGAACTTAATTGTTTTCCGTGATGTAAATAAATTACAGTGAAAGAAAAGAAGAACCAGACAGCTTCTGAGCAATGAGTCAGAGGAGCCCAGCTCCAGAGCACAGATAATACACAGGAGTGGAGGGAAACTGATGGGGAGGGTGGTGTGGGACAAGCGGTGACTGGGCAGAGCAGCACAAATGGATCTGACAAGGAGTGTGATGCAGGGAGCAAAAGGATGGCTGAGCTGTGAGCACAATGGAAGAGCCGGGCCTGATTACAGCAGAGGGCCATGGGCCATTCTGCTGCGCTGGACACTTCAACAACAGTTCTGTATGTGGCACATACAACCTGCTTGATGCTCTTTGGCTTCTCCTACAGCCCACTATGACTAGTGATCTGGCTCTTGTCCATTTCCGTTAGCTTCAGTTGTCAGTACTTGAGCATTTCCCATTCCTACCTGGCACACATCTTTCTTTTTGTTTTCATTACTTGCTTGACTTATAGCCTGAGCATCATTTTGCTGCAAAGTCTTAAATAGAGCTGGGGCTTCCTGTCCCCTTCACTGGTCCTTTGGGTGTTATGTTGTCCCAGACTCAAAGATGGGAAATGGGAAACATCTGATGAGGGAAAGCTTGAGGCTGATCGTGTCAGGTGGGAAGGCATGCCTTCCCACAAATCTCCAGCCTCCATGCACAGTGCAGTAAACCTCACAGAATTCATCTAGGCAAACAAAAGCCAGGTTGGGACAGATGAGAACAGGTGAGTCCCGAGTCCTGAAATACCTCCTTGGCTCTGGCCTGTGCTGATCTGTGGGCTCAATCAGCATCTTGGTGTCTAGTTCTTCTCTTCCCAGCCCCATACCTATGTAGAAAGGTCATGTACAGAGAAAGCAGTCTACTCTCAAGAAATGCATTGGCTCTGTATTTCTCATCTTCAGTTCTGGGGATAGGGTTTTGAATGTGCAGAATTTTTTACAGTTCTCCCTGCCCTGGCTGCTTCCTCCTGGTGCAAATACCTTATCTGACAAAACCATAAATGCCTGTATATGAAGTCAAAGCTGTGCTGACATGCTCAAATTGGAACTTTACACAGCAGCATCAGACTGAACTGAACATTCCACATTACTGGGATGGCAGTCATGCGAGTACCTTTTGGAGGCAAGAAGTGGTGACAAGTATAGAAAACAGCCAAGAAGCCTCAATGGGCAGGAAACTGGACTTTCTTTAGAGCCTTTGGCTGTCTCCAGAGATGTGAGGGCAACAAAGTTGTAGGGGACGAGACCTGCACTAAAAGTTGTGTTCTGTTGGCAGGCCCTCAGAGATGGACTCAAGGACTGCCCTACTCTTCATTCATTCTTCTGTTTTCCTCTTTGTCTGTCTGTCTGTCTGCCTAGCTATCTAATATTTCATTTATTCCCCATGGAGCCAGTCCTTTTACTCACACAGTCCTCTTTTTCTCTTCTTCTTTTCTCTCACTCTTAGATACATGCCTCCCCCTTTTTCTGCCTCCCCCTACTTTGGGGATAATTTAACATGTTACACACTAACTTTCCAGTAATGGCACTCTGGCTTTTTGAAATTCTGCTTCCCTGTTTTATGGCTGGGCCTCTAATGGTTATCTCGCAGCCCTGCCTCTGGCAATCATGTAAGGAATAAATAGAAGCTGACACAGTAATTTACTTAAATCTTCTCCACACTTTTGCAGCATTTTCCTCCAGAGGATACCCCCGAAACAACAATTATTTGAAATGTCACGCGTTCCTGCCCCTAGGCTACCGACAAATGAACATTAAATCTATTAACAACAAAAAAAATTAAATGTTTACTTTTCCGCGAAGGTAAAGGAGAAGCTGGAGAGAGGGAGGGATGTCTCCAATAAATTTCTTCTCAATAATAAAGAGGTGTAGTTAATGTTCTCTCTGAGCACAGTCAGCTTGCAGCCCGTGTCTATGAGGACAGAAATGCGATACCATGGCACTGCCACACGGCCTTGCCAGGACATCTCCAACAGCTTCCTTTTTCCAGGCCAGGCAGTTTTTGGTTGGTATTTTTGTAGATTAAATAAGATATTTAGTGGATGATGGTGGAAACACAGAGTGTCACTTGGCTTGCTATGGGTGAGAGTCTCCTTGGATCTGGACAAAACAGGCTTGAGAACCAAGCCTAGAGCACAGAGGATATTTTTTTACTTCTGCAGTTAGGGATGTTCAGGTCCAAAACAGATTAGTGGCTCCTCAAAAATACAGTGGCAGAAATGGAAAGGAGTGTCCCAGATCTACACCGATCACTTCATAAAGTCTTGAAAAAACTAACCCAGTACTTAAACTTTACAAATAAATTCCCTGTCCACGGATTCACTGTAAAATTCCCTTGGGAGTTGTATTTATGTAGCTGGGAATCTGGTCCTTTGGTTTTGAAGTCCTTTGCCCATCCAAGTTCAGCAAATGGTTGGCATTAAAGGATTCCAAAGGACAAGCACATATTTGTGAATGAACTTTTATAGGAAAGTTTGTCAATGGCTGTTGAGTGCTGTTCCCTGCAGAACTAGCAATGAGTTTAAAACTCTGCTCCTCTCCTTCTACCCCCTGCCCCTTCTTTTCAGCAAAAGAAGCTTGGGTGTAGACCTCAAACACTGGAGAGATTGTCACCTTTGTCATGCCATATGAGCCAAAGACCAGTTATCCACCTTTTGAAGTAGGACATATGGACACCTGACCGTCTCCCTCCTATTCTATTGTGCAAAATGATCAGGTACTTCAAACTTTGCTAGCTCCCTGGTTTGTTTTATCATTGGGCAAGTATGCCCCAGACACGTCTTTTTTTCCTTGTAGGTTGGGATCCCCATTTGTGGCACTGGTTCTGACCCTCAGAGTCAGACACTGAAGGAGTCTGGTAGAACTGCTGCATTTGAGTTCAAGGAGACCTTACTGCCTTGGTCCTGGTCCTCTTCCCAGTTGTTATGTGTAAATGATGCCAGATGTTTGTGATACCTAGGTACTCAGTCAGGCATCTAGCAGCCTAGGCTGTTCTTGAACTGAGATCACTTTGTGACCATGGGAGACAGTGCTCCCAGGATAGTGTTTGCTTGGGAGAAGGCTGTTCGAGGTAAATTTTGAGTTCTGCTACACCAGTGTATGCCCTCACAGGGTAGTTTATACAGAATTGACAGGACTTCTGATTCTTATGGCCCTCCTTGATGTTTTGTTGCTACCTGCTATGAATCTTTAAAGAACATGGACAAAGATCATATTGAAAGTGTGTGATATGCTTGTATCTGGAAGGGGTAAATTTAGTTCTCTGACAACAATTCCATTGACATCCAAGGGTGCTGCAGGAGGGAGGGCTATCTTATTCATGATTCAGACTATAGCTTTGGAGGAACAGCTGTCTGGGGCTGTCCTCATGCCTGTTGCCAATTCCTTGCCCATCATCTGTCAGTGCTGTGACTCTACATGGAGAATCTGTCCTTCTGGAGAGAAAGGTTTGTGGGGCTTTCCTATTTTTTCCCCATTTATTTTACTTTGACGGAAAGAGTTGTTTTCTTCCCCACTCTGATGTCTGAGAGTTGACAATGCATGAATCATAGAATGGCCTGGGTTGAAAAGGACCTCAAAGATCATCTGGTTTCAATCCCTTGCTGTGGGCAGGGTTGCCAACCACTGCCCAGAGCCACATGCAGCCTTGCCTTGAATGCCTCCAGGGATGGAGCATTCACAACCTCATGAAAAGTAAGGTAGTTGTGTTACTTCCATGGTCAGACACCTCCACAACATATATACTCTATATGGGGAAGCACAGAGCTATTGATGAACAGAGCACAGGGTTCTGAATTGGTCTTAACAGATTTATTGAGGGTGTACGTAGATTCTGGATGATATACTACAGGTAAAATCTGTCTTGGTATTGCAGCAAACTGACTTAAATAGTTCCACTGATGGCTAGAAGTCTAAGCACCATAGTTATCCCAATGCATATAAACACAGTCATAAGCCTAATGTATTGGGATGTACTCTTAGGTAGTGTGCATATATCAGTACAGATTAGTGTCTACCAATATAATCTGCAAGGATTCAACTATCCGTTTCCTATCGCTAAATAGATGGAAAAAAAGAAGTGGAAATGGAGAAGATTCACCAAACTACTTTGCATTAAGTTTTATTAGACTTCCTCCTGTAACGGCTCCACTTTGATCTCTTCTGTGCCCAGATTCAGATATCAGCTCCTGATTTCCACCAAGGAAGGTATGCAGTGTTGCTGAGTGTCTGTACTTAACTTTTTTTTTTTTTTTTTTTTTTTTTTTTTAAGCTTTGTAGCACGTTCTCGTGCTCTCAATTCCGGATAATGCTGGATCCCTTTTATCCAGCCCCTCCTCTTGCCCTTTCAAGTGAAAAGAAGACTCCTGTGCCCCCCCATCAAAGTTAAAGGGAGGCTTTAGAGAGGAAGGCTCAGCACGCTGGGGCTCTTGAGCCTGTGTTTAATCTCGTTTCCCGTTCCTGTGTGCCTCTGTGGCTTCCCTGCCAGTTTCTTTGTTGCCGAGTTTCTCATTTCCTTTTATTTGTGTGTGCGGGAGGTTGCCAGGCTCACTGGAATGCAGCTGAAGTCATCTTGGGGAGATGCGGTTCGGCCCCGCCCTGGGTTCTACATGACCTGCCTCACCCTGCAGAGGGCTTGCCTGGCTGCACATGGAGCGAGCCTGGGGAGAGGCAGCAGGGAATAGAGGTGCCTACCTGGCTGCTGCAGGTGGATGGGCAGGGTTGGTGTGTCCAGCTATGTGGGCTATGGAAGAGGACGGAGGTCAGGTTGAAGGGACTGAGGAAGATCTTGACTTCTGCAGCTGTCCTACCTGGGGAGGGAGGGGGCAGAGATGTGTGCAGGCTTTGGCAGGGAGGGGGGACCTGGTGCGTCTCAGCTACTGCCTAACCTCAGCTGACCTCAGTGCAGTGCCCTGAGTGCTGACTACAGCTGTCCTGCTCCACTGCATGACACTGGACCATGTGGGCTTTGGCTACGTGCTGGGATTTGCTCCTAGGAACAATACAGTCTGCATTAGGCTCCAGAGGGAGAGAACTTGAGTCACACCCATCCAGTGGAGCCATGAATGTTGCTCCAGAGCTGGACATGGCTCTAAGGATTTGCACTAGTCTTAACGTATGTCAGAGACTGAGTTTGTGTTCATGCTGTTCCTTCAGCATCAAGGTACTTCAGTTGAAGACCTATCTTTCAGGGAGCCTGTAAAGGTGGCATCCTAGGTGAAATCAGATGTGGCTGAAGCATCAATTCTGTGGTGTTAATGTCTCCATTTCCCTTACATCCTGTCCCTTCCACTAGAATGAAGATACAGGTAGTACTGTCAAAAATTTCACCCCTCTTAGACCACACGGGAACAGTTTGGCACATAGAATTATCATTCAGTTCTGCTTAAAGTAGTCTTAAGGAAATTTAACTCTGACAGCGTCACATAAAATGAGTCAGTGTGATTAGTCCATTTCTTAGGTTGTGGAAAACAGCTAACAAGGAAAGGGATCATCTGGTGGTCAAAGCTGGACCACTTCTGACCAGCTTTTAGAACTTCCTTGAGCTTCCCAGGGTACGTATCTGGAGTGCTAGAAATAGGCCTTGACCCAGCAAAGGAACAATCTCTTTCAGGCTTCCTGATCTATACTGAGTTTCATCTGGAACCCTTGTAAAGTTTGGTGAAGGCCTTCTTAGGGCCCTGAGTGCTCTAATAGTCCATAATGGTCCTGACCAGTCTCACCTGGAGCCTCCATCCACACCTTTTGCTAATGAGCCCCCAGGCTCTATTTAAGCTTGTCCCTGGGCCGTCAGCCTTTGATTTAGGAATGTTAGAAGAGTGTCTGGCTGTGGCTTGGTTGCTAGCTTACTTGTGTCAGTCATGGCTCTTGTGTTAATCTAGGCTTTAGTGTATGGTTTGACTTCCTGGCTTAACTGTGGCCCTGCTTTATCTCTGTGCAGTGATCTCTGGATATGATTCTGTCTTCTGTACTGAAGTTTTGGCTTGATCTTAGGCCTGTTATGTCCCTGAACGCTTGATGGTGCAGCTTCATGGTTGTACCTGGCCTTGCTCTCTTGGCTTGACCTGCTTAACTTGCTGTGGGACTGGATCCTGGCTGGTGAGGTCGCTGCCCTGCTGGTGAATGTTGTGCTTAGCTCCTGGCTCTGCAACCTGTAGGGAGTAACTTGTCTTGTGCTGCTTCCTGGCTGATCTGGTGTAAGACTTTGGAGTGGGAAAGTTCAATATGTAGAGCAAGGTATATAACCTGGGCTTTGCATCATGAGCATGTAGGGAGCATGTAACACACTGAAACATGGCTTCCAGCAAGAAGCGTGTTCCTTTCTCATTGTTTTGAAGGCCTGTGCAGGGACCCCAAGCATCTATTCCTGCTGTGCATTTCCATGTCGTTCCCCTGGCTTCCTTTGTGTCAAAGAAGTTCTGTGAGAGCAGGTGGTTTTCATACCGGGAGTTCTGTAAGTTTTTTTTTCCATAGTGCTTCAGGAAAGAATTTTAGGGAGGGATCTCAGGCCAATTGACTAAGTTCGGTCCATTGAAATGTTACTTGTTTTATTTATTTGTTTGTCAACTCTTAGTTTTTCATCCTGTATTAGAAGTCTAAAAATCCTCTGAAAATTTCTTTGGCCTGTGGAAAAAGGTAAGAAGAGAAGTCTTGATTTCAGAGAGCTGAAATTGAGCGGAATTTCTTTAAGATGTCAAACCCTAAATTAGACCTATGCTAAGGTAAGTCAAGACAGGTACAGGTTCCCTGCTATCTATTTATTGGATCAGTGCTCATATTTTTAAATTTGTTCTCTCTACCTTCTGCTTTTTGGCCCTTACAAAAGCAGTGGGTCCTGGTAATATGTTATTTTTAGTCCATTTTGCTTTGTGGTACAAGGATGTACTGTCTGGCTTCTCAGAGCCTCAACAAACCTGTCTTCTGTGTCAGTGAGCAGTTACTGTTGTGCTGCCTGGACCAGAGCTGTTAGGCTCGTGGACCTTCTGGCTACCAGCCAGCATGGTATCTGCCAAATCTCCTTGCTGCTTTGTTCAGGGAGCTTTTGTGCTGCCATTGTCTCTCTGTTCCCTCTGGACCAGCTGGTGGGGTTGTGCAACTCTGAGTTTGTGTAGTCCCTACCTGGATGTAATTGTTCTGGCCTTGCACATAGAACAGTCTGTCAAGTTGCAACCCTGAAACTCCTGTAGGAGACCTAGAGATTGCATCGCATGTCAAGGGGAAGACTGACTGGTAAATATAATCCAGTGAGCAGGGTAGTGTCACTTGCAGAGGAGCTTTCATGCTTGCTTTTTTTTTTTTTTTTTCTTCCTTCCCCATTTTCCTATGAGTCTGGGATGCAACTTTGCATTCAGCTATAAAAGTGAATCACTTCTACAGTGGATTTCTCTAGAATTTCTAGCACTTCTTAAAGTAGAAAATTTATTTTTTGTATCTGTTAAGAAAGCTTCTGACAAGCCCAGTGTCTTATTTTTGTGTTAGAAAAATACTTTTATTTGAGCATTTTCTTTTCCAAATTTCCCTTTCTATTTTTCTTATTTTAACAACCTCAAATCTTATTCCTGCTTTTCTTCATGAGGATGAAGTACTGTAGAATGGCAGAGCAGAAGGAAAGCGCATCTTCTAACCACTCTGATTATCCCCTGCTGCTGCTTGGCATCGACACATGCTGCAAGAGAAAAGCCAGACCTGGAAGCAATCTGCTGAGAGTTTCAGATTCTCTCTGTTCCTCTCTTCCAGTCCATTAGGCCAGAAAGGGAATGGCAGTCAACAAGTTTTTCATCTGGAAGTGTAGTCCTGGGATTTTCCCAGTTTTTTTCCCCCAGCTTGAGCTAAAGACCAATTTTATAATCAGTCATGCTCAGCTGAACCTCCACTCTGATTTTTCAGAACTGATCTTTCACCCCCTTTCCTTCTCACGTTAATATCCACTTTGAGCACAGGTCTGGTTCCTACTCATGTAGTTACTGCTGTCTGGATATAATATGGTCCTAACCTGTGTCATAATTATCCCTTGAGAAAGGAAGGAGTTTTTGCAGGGGTTTGGCCTAGGCCTACTTCTGATCAACAGTTGTTTTAGTCATTTTAATTACGAAATGGAAGCCACCACATACAGTCTGCAGGAGATAGAAAGCTGAAAGGAAGCTGTGAATCCATTGGAGGATGGGGTTATAATGTAGTTTGATATGCTGAGGAAATAAACAAAAACTGGACAAGCAAAATTCACTAGGTGCAAAGGCACAGTGTGACTAAGCAAAGGAGTAACTGAGGCACTGCATGGTGAGAACAGATTATAACCACTGTGTATTGGTAGTGTTGTACTCTTACAGGAAGAGTGTCTTTGGGTCTGGTATATATTAATGCTAGATTTGCTGCTGAGACATGAGGTTCCTGCAGCTCTGTCATCCTGATGTGAAGTCTTGTCTAGCACAGGATGCCATGCTTCCAGCTGTGTTGGTCTGTTGGAGAGTGTCAATAAAGAAGACCAAGGAGTGTGCATGAAGTTGGAAACTGTGTCTTGTGAGGAGAGGTTAAGAAACACCTTTAAGGGAGTGTTAGGAGAGAAAGCTGTGGGTGTAAAACCCAGTTTCCCAGAGCGTAAAGCGATGATGTCAGGAAATGGGTGAACACTCATTTGCTGTGTCCACCTGCTAATGAGCAGAAAGAAACAGCTATGTATGTAATGGAGGAGGCTAGGTAGTAGAAAGCCCTTGCTAATTTCACAGAGCATGGAAGCACCAGTAAAGGTTGCCCAGGTAGCTACTGGAGCCTTGGTTCAGGTTCAGGGTGTTTTGAAACATACATCAGCCAAGAAGGATCTGGATGATTTGTATCAACAAAGCAGCACAGAGGGGCTCTTGGAGTTCTTCTTCCCAGCCTACGGTTCTGCATTTCTCTCCATCTTTCTCACCAGCCTGGAAACTGACAGGGCAGTTGGCATTTCAGAGGACTTTTCTCCCACTCTGTAGTGTAGGTTTAGATTGTGTAGGTTGATGCCCAGTTTGTTTGAAGGCTCTCTATCAGAAAGCTTTCCATTTTAGAGCAAAACTGTCATATGTGCAAGTTGAAACTTGGTTGCCCCATTTACTGTAAGATTTCTCATGTTTGAAGGCTCTGACCTCCAGTGTTGTATGTGTCTGTGTGTGTATATATGTACATATATAAACACAGTTTTTTCAGCACTGAGCACAAGCAGGCTCTATTTCTTGTTCTACCTATTACATCTTGATATAATTTTTGACTGTTTGTTTTCCCTTACAAAAATAATATCCAGGGAGGGGGGATAGTTTGAGGTTTTCTTTTTACCCCAATGTAAAACCTCCAAAATGGATGAAAACCTATAGCACAGTGCATGGATTTTCCCAGGAGGAAGCATACCTAGCTTAAGTTGTACTACCTGATGCAAAATGCTTTAAAGCTTCCCGGTTGGAATATGACAGATTATTAAACTATTACATGGTGCTACAGATCACATCTCTTCTTTGATTGAAGATTAAACCGGCAATGATGGGGAGAGATCCTTGGGATAGGTATCCTCTGGAGATGGGCAATACAATAAGCACGTGGTTTTTTCACCACTTCAGTTCCTTTGCTCCAGACTCCGTACTCTCCTCCTCTCTGTGACCCTGGCATATGCATGGCTCGTTAGCAGCAGCCTGGCAATCAGGAGAGCCTGCTATGGCAGCAGCTGCTTTTCCAGAGCTGTCCCATGTGCAGTGCAGTGTAGAGGCTGTTTGCCAAGGTGAGGCACTCCCTGCAGCTGGTTGAGATGGAGCCTGTATGAGAAGGCACTGGATGAATAGAACAAGCTGGAGAAAACTGTTTCCTTGTAGAGTGCTTCCACCTTGCACTCTGGCCTGCCCAGCCAGTCATTCTGCTACCTGATGTGAATGCAGCCGAGTACCAGGGAGCAGGTGGAAGAAGAGCCATCTGACTTCAACCAATCTCATTTCTGGGTTGGAACTAGAGGAGCTGGAACAAAGGATGGCAGTGCCTGGACTCAGGAGTCTTTGAGTAGTGTGGCAGTCCCAAGCTCTGTGCAAACCACTATCCATATTCCCATACCTCTGCTCCTGCATCAGGACTGTATGGGCTGTGCTCATGGTTGGGATTCCCTGGCTTGCTTTGGTGTGCCTGCTGCCTCTGGGCCCCATGGTGCTGGCTGAGCTTCTGTCTCGGGTTCTGCTTTGCTCCATGCAGCCCAGCTGTGTGGGGCTAGTCACTGGGGAACGGGCTGGCAGAGATAAATAGAGGATGTGAACAGGTCCCTTGGTGCCCTTTTCCCTCAGTCTTGTTTCCCTCTCAGCAGGGGGAGGCAGTCTCTGCGCAGTCCTTTGCCGATTGCATCGGGGAAAGTCATTAAAAAGAATTAAAAAGGAAACAGAGAGAAAGGAGGAAAAATCCCAACAACTCAACAGCTCTGAACAGTTACTAACTTAGATGAAAGAACAATGGAATATTCCTGCTCAAGGCCTTGTCCCTCCTGCCTGACAGCAAAGGAGAGCAACACTCCAGCACTTTACAGGGAGGGGGAAGGCCTGGCAGTACCTTGTACTTTTATTTTTATCTCACCAAGCACATCAGAGTGGAATTGAGAGGGGTTCTGCTAATGACAGGGAGGATGGGTTCTCATCCTGAGACAGCCCTCGCTGCTGTGCAAAGCATGCTTTTTACCAAAGGTGCACGGAATAGCTTGCGTTAGTTTGCTCACATGTATATTCTGATTAATACTGAGCATTAACTTGTGTCTCTGCATTTTTATGCCCAGCTCTACTCTTCATTGTGTAACTGTGCTGTTATTACAACTTGCAGGTTTGTCTTGGTAAAGCTTGCCGTTGCTGATGTGTGATTGTGCCACTTTTGTGCACTCGCAGCTGAGCAGAGGCAGCGCCTGTCGAAATGTGTGGTTCCCCAGACATTGGTCAGGTAAGGGTGTTTCATGGTGTGTTTCTGGGGTGGGTCGTGGTGAGGTGGTGCACTGTTGTGTGCTTTATGCATCCCTCCCTCGGGGTGTTTCTCTGGGGTGTTTTGAGGCATTTGCTCTGAGCGTCGCCATGGGGACAAGCAGGGGGAAGGAACGCAATTTGTATTTCTTTGATTGTTGGGTGATTGTACTCTCACAGTGTGACAGTCAAGGTGCATGATGGACTGTGTACCTCTCTCCTGTGTGTTCTGTACTACAGCAATATGCACACGCACTCCCGTACAGACACACACCCTCCAGGCTCCAGTGGGTGTAGGAGAGTGTGTGTGTGTGTGTGTGAATGCTATTTAAATAAAAAAGAAAGGAAGTGAATCAGGGTCGTTTCCATTTTAATTGTAAAACAGATAAGCACTAAACACTTTGAAAAAGTAAATGACTTGAGAATAATTACTATCTATTACTCTGCGTCCCAGGGGGGCAGTTGGAGGAGCCCAGATGGCTACAAAAATGGGATTTAGCAGAAAATTGAAGACATTATTCACCGTAACACATTATCAATTACCTTCATATCAATTACAATAACCTTACATTAGAAGAAGGGCCAGGAGACTATCTTCAGCCCCCAGCCTGAATAGTAATTGCACTACCCCTATGGATGGTGTGTGTGTGTGTTAGGGGGTGGGGGGCAATGCCAGGTTGTGCAGGGGGTTTGGCAGCTCCCACTGCTCGTGGCAGAGATTATTATAATGGCTTGGGTCCTTTTCCCTCCTTTTCTTATAGTCACCTCCTGGAAGGTTTTTCTCTGTCCTGTTTGTGTGCTCTAATGGCTCGAAGGGCAGCTGATGTGGCTCCTTCCAAGAAATTCTGCTTGGCTTGCCATTTGGGAAGTTTGGAGTATCTGTGCAGAGACGGCTGTTTCGCACCAGTGTCTTCTACTTTCCTGTTTCCTCTCTCAGCCATTTCAGCCAAGCTGCTCATCTTATTAATGGGGGCTGGTATGCAGTCTGAGGTCCTTTTCGATAGGACCAGTGTTTCTTTGGTGCAGCAATCTGGCTCCTTCAGACCCCGTGCAGGAGGTGGGAGCTGCTCCCTCTGCCAGTCCCAGATGGGGCACCAGCTCGTGTTTACTGTAAGCACTCACAGAACGGTCACAAAGGCCTTGGATGGGATATGGAGGTGAACAAACCAAAAACAATTAAAAAAAAATCTCATGTCCTATTCTCCAAGGATGGAGGAAAGCAACCCCGGGGGGAGCAGTACCAAGGCTGCTTCAGCAGGCTGGAAGCATGAAGGTAGTGCTAAGGACATCCTGTTGCCTGCGGCTGTCCCTTGTTGCCAGCTGGGGTAGCCCTCGGAGCTGCTGGTAGGTCAGTGCTTCTGACTGGCTAATGCTTCTGGCTTGCCATGGTGTCGTTCGGAAGTCCCACCTCCTGCATTTGTGCTCAATCCAGCTCAGCCAACTGTTTACACAGGCAACATCCAGATCTAGATGCTGTGGTTTTAATTTCAGCCGCGATCCAAACAGGATTCCCCGCCATGGCCTCCTGGACCGCGTGGGAGATGAGTGTTTGGACACATCAGGGCAATTATGAGTTAAACTCTTGGTGACACTCCCTCCAGCCTCCCCCCTCTCCTAAATATGCAGTGGAGTGTCCAGTGGGTTAGTGCATGGAGAGGACTAATTGCTATTAAAAGGCTTTAATCTGGGAGATTAGTGCTGGCTCCAGGCGCTGTTTGCACACGAAGGAGACGTTTCCGATGAGATGAACTAGAATTCGTCCCTGCTGTTTTGTTGATAGAAAATCATGTTCCCCTTGGTTTTTTCTCTTTATCTCTGTCTCTCTTGCTTTCTCTCTCTCTGATCATTTGCTTTTGCGTCTTCCTCAAAGTTGAGCTAAGAGCTTTATTGTTTTTAGAGTAACAGTCCTCTTTGACCTTTGGCATTGGTTGTTTTTGGAAATGCACACAGGCACGTGTGTACATATATGTGCAGCCAGAATTTTGTTCTCCAAAGAGTGCTTTAGGAAATACATCCTGGTCAAGAGAAGTAATGATAAATACATTTCCCTCCTGCTTGCTGTTGAGTCCCTTGTGGATGGGTGAGGTGCCTGCAGAACCCTTCCTGTAACGCAGGCCAGGGCAGTCTCCTTCTCCTGGGCAGAGGCCTGATCCAGGAGACATAGGAAAGAGATGTTGCAGACTTAACATCTTAAAGCTCCCTGCAGAGGTAATTAGTGGGAGGTAATTAAATGATTACATATGGGAAGGTGTAGAGCATTACTGGACCTCCAGCATGACCCAGGAAATGTCACCATTGACTTTGATGAACATTGGATCAAGCTCAATGGAAATTAATTTGATAACACACCAGATGTGTCCAGAGAGCCTGTCCATGAAGGAGACACGTTTGACCTGGGAGCACAGAAGTCTTTGTGCTATACTTAGCAGAGGATCCAAAAACAGAGATGCTTACTCTGAGCTCACTGTTGACAGAAATCCAAGCTTGTCTATCAGATCTGACTATCTAGGCAGATCCTTGCTGCTGCTCCTATGGTCCAGCTAGAGTTTTCATGGCATCCTAAGAATGTTAAGTGCCAGCTCCCTTGGAAAAGTGCAAAGGAATAAACTGACAGTATTTGTATGTAACTTCAGTGGAAGCAACTGAAGACATTGTATCCCCAGGAGAAAAATGTGCAGAAACTTGAGGAGATAAGGAGGTCTCAGGTAGAACCACAAGATGACATGTTCCTTCTGGCTTTGAGGGTGGTCAAAGAATAACTATGACAGAAAAATAGTAAGTGGGAATGAGCATCCTCAAATCAGTGAGGCTGGGAATCAAGAGGAGAGCTGAATGGGCGTAGAACTGATTTAGGATCTGAGTCTTTGTTCAAGGAGGTAAAGTCTTTTCAGGGGAAAAGTACTTTATTTGCTCAGTGTCGTGCACATGTTTTCTATGTGCTGCCTGAAAGCTATGGGCAGTGCTGTTTTGAAGGATGCTGCCAGAAATTTCCATAAGATTGCACCTATGCTTATTTGCACCATCTGCAGGTGTTCTAGGAGGTGGAAACCAGGCACTGAGGGCAGAGAAAGGAAAATTAAGTGAGCTCTATAATCCTGGGCTGCTACAGTGGAGCCTGTTGCTTGGCAAAGTGGTGCTAGAATATGAAGTGTCACAGCACGGGACCTCTTAGGAGGGCTTTGTAGTGGCTGGAATTTTGAATAATAGTCTCTCTCTCATACTCTCTTAACCTGCCTGCAAATCCAAACTGTTGGTCAGCAGGAAGCCAAATCTACTGCTTGGGTAAATTGCTCTAGTTCCATTGTTTGCCCTTGTTCCCTCAAGTTTGCAGATGATACTGTTGTAACCAATGTGAGGATCTGGCCTCTAGCATGTGTTTGTTCCATCTGCCGTCCAGCATGCTAATTTTCATGGAAGACACAAACTTGCACGGACTGTGATTTTTAGGGAGGGGCCCGTTTCCTTTCTGAGAGCCAACTGCGAGGCCTCAGGGGCCAGATTCTGAAAGGCAGTCAATGCCAAGATCAGGAGGGGTTGGGAACCTGGGTCCTGGCAATCTCTGGCTTGTGGTCCAGTATTGCCAAGGCCACAGGGAAGCATGTGTTAGACTTTTGCATAAAAGCGTAGATGATATTAAAGATTTTTTGACAGCAACATCCTTGGGTGGAAGGGTTAGGCTTGCGAAAAATCAGACTTGGCTGAAATGAGCCTTGAAAAAATCCTTGAGGGGGTTAGGAATATTGGGGCAGGGAACATATTTCCACCGCAGGTGTCAAACACTGTAAAAATACTGATTTCATTGGAAAAAAAAGAAAAGCCAAAAGGTTGAACAGTTTGTGGGAGATGTATCTGTTTCTCAAATAACTGCTGCTTTGTTAAGAATTAACTTATTTTTGAAAGCAAAATGTTTACTAACCTTGTCTGCATCCAAGAATTCTCTTCCTTTGCTTGGGCCATTCTATGCTCAAATTTTGACACCAGTCTCTCTCTTTATATGTGGCTTCCTGAACCAAGTCCTGCTTCTGGGAGCAAGATAAAGACACTTGCATACTTTATTCTGACACGAGTATCTTCTGTGCTCTCTTCCTGGCCTGCTTCATTAAAAAAACAACCCCATAGTATACATCTATTCCCTTGGACTGCTGTGGCCAAATATTTGCCTTGTGGACTGGATTTCAACTCCCCAGAATAGCCAAAAAATAAAAAACACAACAGATAGAAGGGTTCAATTTCTTTGCCGATTCTCTTCATCCCTTCCGTTTCAACAGAAGCAGGAGCAAGTGCAGACTATTGTTCAGGTGATCCTTCTTCTAGCATTTGATGCCGCAGATATTTATTGCTATTAATATGTAGATGTCATAATGTGCTCAGTGATCTCAAAAGTCTTGTGTTTAAGATATAAGGTCTGTGATACTTGAAATATTTTTAAATGTCCAGGCGTTATTTAAAAAACAAAATCTGAAGCTGTGAGTCTAAATTCTATCCAAACCACCGTTTAATTTTTGTTAATATCATTAAGATGCAGCTCTTGGTTATTACTGACTTACAGAAATGGCTTATTTTGGGTGGTGGTATTATTAACTCTTATTTTTATTGCAAGTTTCTTGAAAACTAATGAGTTTCTGAAGATCGCAGCTCTTAGAATCAGGTGAGCACGAGTGTCAAATATCACTCTAGTTTATTGTCTTTTTGATGCTTGTATGTCCAAGGTGTGTAGTAAATCAGAGTAAACATCCTGGGAATGTATTAGAAGCTTGAAATTCAGGAGTTAATCAATGTATGATGATATGAAATATTTTAATGACTTTAAGTGAACCTTCTTTTTTTTTTAGCTGAAATGCCATACCATTTTTTGAATGCCTTATACTGGAACTTTCACAGATAGGCTTCTGGTCTTTTCTAAGTATTCATGGAAATCCCTCTTATCTTATTCATGTCACTGCATGATTAGAGAGATCCACTTGATCTGCACCTAGGGCACTTGGGTAGAACTGGCCACTCAGTGTTTGAAGAAGTGTTTCATGTGCTGAAATGCTTCATGCAGGTACAATCATGTACATAGGTTGCATAGAAGTATCTCTCTCAAAAACATGGGAGAAAGTGTTTTTTTGGGAAAGGGAACTGTGCTGATATTTAGAGAAAGCAGGAGAAATGGCGAATGGTGCAATAACAGACTGGAAACAAGAGGCTTAGAAGGGCCACGTGGGAGATCCATGCAGGAGCATTGTGAGAGGCACATTCCAAAAATAGGAGGACTCTGACTCAGGCATTGGAATTGGAAAGCTCCATGGTCACCAGGCAGCAGGGAGCTTGCTCAGCAACTGACTAATCCCTTTTCTCTGAGCTGGAGCTATCCAAGGATGGAGCTTGCCCCTTCTAGCCTGCCAGTGACTTTAGAAATTTTAAGAAAACCTGAATTAAACCTGGCCCCTGATGGGTGTTCAGCCTTTCCAAATCCAATTAGCCAATCGTGACTTTTTGCTTAACCACAGTGACTTTAATTGGATCAGAATAACAACAGGAAGAATGGAAAATTACAGGAATGTACTTAGCATGCAGGGTGGAGCCTTGCTTGCAAGCATCATCTGCAGCATCTTTCTTGAAACTCAAGCCCTGGGCACTTGCAGCTACAACTGCTTCTAGCTGACAGTTCTCAGCTGCTGCCAAAGCCCATTCCAGGTCTTAGAGAAGGGAGCAAACACTCGCAACCATAAATCTATAGACTGTCACACTGGAGAGAAGCCCAGCGCACAGCTGTGATCATCTTTATCTTTAGCATAAGCTGTAGAATTCATCAGATGTGTAAAATCTCCATGAATAGTCCACAGCACTTTTTATGGAGTTCTTTCATCTTCATTTAAGCTACAAGCATCCACATATAGTGAGTGTGATGCTCCAGCTTGCTGATCTCCTGTGTTTGTAGTACTGACCAAACTCTACATCAACCATTAACTGACAATTCAAACTTAGCTCTAGACAAAGGCAAAACACTTTGCACTGTACCCAGCAAAATTTGGCTGAGTGCAGTGCCTTCTTTGCACTTGGTGGTGGCAGAGGGCTTTCAAATAGGTAACAGGCCTGTGAATGGCCTTCAAGACTTCCAGGTTGAGCACTGGCTTGGAGCTGTGCAGCAGTTTTCTTTTGGGCAGCCAGTAAGAGTGTAGGGGAGCCTCAAAGTGTGCATTCCTGTCTTAGCAGGAACCAGTTGAGCTTTTAAAAAGGAAAATCCCAGCACATCAGGACAGCAACAACAACCCCATTACACCAGAAAAAGCACTGACAGATGACCTAGCTATGTCATTAATAAGATATAAGCTTCTTTCAGAATGTGCTCTCAGATTGCTCACCAGCATGAGGTGGTCAGCAATCTGAGGCAAGGTGAACGGACATGGCATTTTTCAGTGTAATTTGAAATGAGCTTTTGGAGATCGAGATGCACTCAAAAGAATTGTAGGTTAGCCATTTTCATTCATTTCTTCTCTATTTAGTTGCCCAGATAGAACTTTAGTTGCCTTTCTCTTCCTTGTTTCTCCTTTCCTACTTTCTGCACAATTTAAGGGGCCTCTCTTGTGCCAAAGCACGTTTCCTCGTGCAGTCCATGCTCTGTGCATGCTGATGCCAGTCCATATCCAAAGGATGCCTTGCAGCATCAGTGAATGTTGATCTGGATTTACACGACATAACAGGGATCAGATTTTTGCCCTCTGGGAGCTGTCAGTGAATGCAGACTGTGACGTAGTGCTTATCCAGCATGCAAGCAGGGGACCCTGCTGCAAATCAGGAATGACTTCACTAAATCCAGTGGAGCTGAACAACCATAAATGAGCAGAATGAGGCCCACGCATTATCCCAGGCTAGCACGATATCTTTAACAGGCCCTAATTAATTCAGCTGCAGCATGTAGTCATTAATCCCAGTGGAAAGAGCAGCTCACCATTACATGACCTGGGCTTCAAGAGCTTGCTATCAACGTGCCAGTCTGCTGCCCTGGTGTGCAGCCCTCTGCAGGCCTGGGGGATCAGGCATAACCCTGGGCCAGGACAAATCCCAGCTATGCTCCTTTGGTGCCTCCAGGTGTGGGTGAGCAGAGTGTTGGTAAGAGGGAGGAAAGGCCAGGGCAATATATGTCACGCAGTGCCCCAAAATTGTTTATGATGCAAATATGTTTAAAAGCACAGCATTGCCTCCTCTGGGAAAAGGGGCTTAAAATTGAAGTCTAATGATAACAAATGGTTGTTAATGAGTTGTCTAAACATAATAGATGGAAAGAATTAAAAGCCTAGAATAAACAGGGTTTCATTAAAGTGCAATAAAGAAACAACACAAATTTCATATCTTGGGGTAAATGGGCCCTTGTGATCTCTCAGGGAGCAGGGGTCACTGGGCTGGTGGCTGGGAGGGCACTGGGCTGGGGCCTGCTGCAGGAGCTTGGGGCTCCACTTTCCCACAGCTGGTGCATGGGAGGAATTCCCTTTCCACCAGCACTCCACTGATGCTTATAGGCAGGCTCATGCTCAAGTGTTGTGCTTGAGCACCTCTCATGGCTGTCAGTGCTGGGAGATAAGATGCATTTATTCAGAGATGCTTACAGCTAGGGACTGGCTAACCCTGGCACTGGAAGCCTCTGTCGTTCAGGCAGCCTGTGACAGCCCTTCCTGTAAAAGCCTTACTGCAGCAGGTCTCAGTTTCAGGGTCCACGGGTCCTCAGGGACCTTAGGCTATTCCTATGTAACCCTGCAAAAGTTACTGAGCAAGGCAGGCTCTGACCAGCTGTACAACAATCTTCAGATTATTATTTTTTTTTATATACACAGCCTCTGAAGGGCTGGGGAATATGTATTTAAAATACAGTAAAAATTATCTGCCCTCAAAAAGAAGAGGGCTACCAAGAGTGTGTAGTTGTGCAGAGATGTCACAAATGGCTCGTTGAGGTGCTGGAAGCTGAGAGCAGGCAGCACATTGCATCTCAGCTTGTGTCAAGTTGGCAAGTAGAGGATAGAGCTCAGACCAAGATTTTATTAAGGACGTGTGAAGGGATGATCAATAATTCCTTGGTGGGCCTGTTTCCTAGGCTGTCTGCATTTGACACAGTGACACGTTTTTTGCTCTTTGTGTGTGGTAGGAAATTTTGAAGTTTCAAAGTTGTTTCCAGGCTTTAGAACAGTCCTGCTGTGTCAGGCTTTATTTTAGATCATCCTGTAGATGTGAACAGTATTCTGTAAGCCTCTGTTAGGCTCTGAAAGGGTTTTGGATTTTGAATATTTGGTTGAAAGAAACCTGAGAGGCAAGAGAGGCAATACTGTTAAGATGGGGCATAAAGCCTGCTAAGAACTAAGAAGAGCCTTATTTCTCAGAGGGAAAAAAAGGTGCCACCCCAAACCTCTATTTTATGTTTGTTTCCTGGAGCTCTTGTTTGCGTTTCAGGCTGGACTGCATGCTCAGCCGAGTGTGTGTGAGAGCAGGAATTCTTGGTGCAGTCACGTGGCTGTGTTTCAGAGTGTGTCCATGTCCCAGTGTCATGCGTTTGTCTGTACTGATGCGCTCTGTGATGGATGGATTGCAGGGCTGGCAGGTTCTTCCTGTGTGTTTGTGGGGCTGCACAAGGTCCCTGTCCTGACAGCAACCCACACATGTCCCCACTGCCTCTGCCCCTTTGCCCATGTTGATTTCTGCTTTCTTGCAAGTTGTTCCTGCAGACCTTCTGGGAATATGTGGGAACTATGCAACAGAAGTGCAGAACAAGCAGGGCTTGAAAAATCCAGACTAGAGCTTGGCAGTGTTTCCTAATGAACATGGCTTCTTGGTGACACAGGATCTCATTTTTAGGAGGAAAAAAAAAAAAAAAGGACACAATTTGGAAGTTTCTGTTGAAGATGGAAAAGAATCAAAATTACAGTATGGATTTATTTTATTTTATTTTTATTTTTGAGAATGACTTAAAAAAGGTATCCTTCCTCCTCTCTTCAAATCAATGAAAATCCAATTGAATAGGATTTAAATGAATTTTTCTTTAGGAAAAATAACACAGCTTAACATCTTTACTACTAATAATTGCTCATGTTGTTGTTGCTATTTGTTTGCTAGTACGGTTAGTGCAGGTACCTGCTGATGTACTCAGGCTCAACATAGCACAGCTACATCCATATGGGTGCGTGGTAGAAGGGAGGTGTGAGAGGTGGCTGCATCCTTCCAGGAGAGCAGGAGAAGAGAGAAACCTTCTGAGCAGTCCGTGCATAGCTGCACGACATCAAAATACAGGCTGCAGGTTCTTCCCTGCCTGTGGGCATCGGAGAACCGTCCACGCCGGTCTCCCTGGCTGTGGCTGCAGCCATGAGGAAAGCTATAAGGCTCTGTTAGGCAGCTCTGGCCCTGTCAGTAAATCATTGCACAGTTCAGGTTGTTTTTTCCCTTCATTGGACTCCATAGCGTCAGACAGACTGTGCTGAGCTGGTCCCATCTGCACCCAACCTGGACAGCAGCTTTATCTTGCCTTGTAAAACTGCAGAGCTCTGTGACAAAAGAGTTAATCTCTGCCTTTGTTTCTCTTTCTCTCTCTCTTCCCTCCTGCATCGGGACTGAAAGGCAAGATGAGAGCAGATCCATCAGTGTCAGCTGCTTTTGGCACATCAGCACTTTTGGGGGGTTTATTGGGGCCTAGCCCATCAGCAGCACTTCCAAACGGCACTGCCCTGCAGCAGCCCTGTTCTCCTGTGAGTAGCCAGGCTAGGGGGCAGCTCCTGCCCCTGGTGCCCCTGGCTGAGCTGGGTGATCGGTGGCTGCGTGTGGCTTCACCGTGGCTAGCTGAGTCGGGGGGAGCTGCCCAGAGCTGAGCCCCTGGGGAGGTGGCAGTGGAGCTGTGCTCATTCCTGGGTGGATGCATGTCCGTGTGTTTCTGTGCGTCCATATGATCAGAAATAATGCTCTTGACACACGCATGCTTCGCTTCCAAAACAGAGTAACGCAGAAGAGGGGTGGAAGAGAAAGGAAAAAGCAATCTGATTGACAGGTTAATGGAGCAGTTCATAAGAGCCATGTATATTATAACCATAGAAACGGCTTGTAAATAGCAGTGCTTTACACGTATAAGCAGACTGCCATGCCTAGGTCTGTGTATGGCTGTGTTCTACATACATGTAAAATGTGTGTTCCTGTGTGTATATATGCACACATGTATCTGTAAGATGCAGGAATGCAACATCAATTCTCTGCAGTAAAAACAATGAATAAATAAATGTGAGTTGGAAAAAAAAACAAGCTTCGTTAGCCTGTATATAGCACTGTATATCCTATGCTTGTTATTTTACTCCTGGGGCTGGAGGTCTTCCAAAACGGTGGAGTGAGTTTGGAGCACGCATCTTGCTGACTCGTTGTTCCTAAGGCCTTTTGGTAATCTTGAAAACTCAACCTATGTTTCCCAACTCCAGGGGCTGGTGGAGCAACTGCAGCCCATGGATATAGGACTGGGAAGTTGTGGTAGTGTGGAGAGAGGGGAGCTGAAGCTTGAACATGGATCTAATCCAGTTTTTTGTCTAATTCCTCATCGCATTGGTATGTCATCCTCTGAAAAGATAGATGTATCTTTTGCTGGGCAGAAATGTGGATGTCTTTGTTTGCCACTATATTGTATATATCCGTGGGAATTTCCCCATGTACTCTGGACTGGCGCAATGACTTACACAACAATCCTTTCTTTGTGAAACCTATTAGCAAATATAAATAGCGATATACTGGGCTCTTGTGGGTGGACAACAACCCCAGGAGCTGAAAAAGCAAGTTCAGCATGACTAAGGACCTTTAGCTTTTCATTCTATGACTCTGCTTTTACTTATAAGCCTCAGTGTTACAGTAAGGTATTTCCTTTGAGCTCTTTTCCTGGCTTGTCTTAGGGAAAAAGAGAAGATTAAGAGATTTCTCATACACACAAAGGAGTGTTAAAGTTTCCTGCTCTCAAAGACACCATGTAGTATTTCTAAGCATCATCATGGTGGATGAAAAAAAAATCAAATATCCAAGTGTGCAGGAAGGTTCAGAACCAGAAGGCTGATAGACAGAACTCACCCAACACTATAGAAATCTGCCTTGGATAGTGAAGTTTGGATCAGACCTGAACTCTTGAGAAAAGCCTCAGCAAACTTCCCTCTGAGAGTATAACTAAATTCCTGGCCTCAGGACTTCTGGAAAGAGTTGTACCAGTTGTTTTCTCCCCTGATCTGAACTCTGAGGTGGAAACACTTAAGAGGTGGAGTGTGAGCAGTGGCTTCTAATGCGATGTGTGGCACCACATGAGGAACATGGGCAAGCAGTTGACTTGGGCACTTTGAAAATGGCCATCCCTGTGAGTCTCCAGCCACATGTGCTTTTGCTACAGCAGCAAGGGGTCCATTTGTCGCAAAGCAAGTAGTGTTGTCTTGGTCTGGCTCTTGACCAGAGTTCTTGATGCTAAAGTGACACTGGCTGCGCATTGCTCACTTTGTCTCTGGTGAGTTTCACACTGTGGTTTCCTTCTGTTTCTGTGCTGCTATGCCCATGTATCTTTGGCAAAGACCTCTGAGTTTGTAGCTCTGTTGCAAGCAAGTTATTTGGCCTGTGCTGTATGTTCCTCCCCTTCCATGAGGTATGCAATGAGGCCTTTTTGCATTCAAGCACTCAGTGCTCAGTGAATGCTTAGGAAAACCCCATCCTTTTTAAAACTTAAAAATGATGCTCTTACCTGTTTCTAGCAGCATTCATTACAATTATTTCTGGTAGTATAAATAGGCACATACAAACCACTTAACCATAGACGTGATTTGCATCTTGTTGAAACCGCTGGGAAAATGCCAGTGGGCTTCATGTGTTCCTGCAGTGGGATCTTCCAAGCACACAGCTCTCCCTAGAGGGTCGTGCTTGCTTGTCTGAGGAGCAAGGAAAGGATACATGCAAATGCTTCTGACAGTGCTGTCCAACCCCCTAACACTACTTACTGCTGTCATTTTAGTACTCAAGGTGGTGCAGGTTAGGTGGGCAGACTCCTTTAATGGTTGACAGAGGTTTTTGGGAATGAGGTCTCTGGGATATGGCTGGGAATCCTGTGGTTTTGGGTGCACTTTGCACTACTGTCCATGGACACTGCTTTGCCTAGCATCCCCTACCCTTCTCTAAGCTCCACTCATACTCCGTATCCTGGGTTTAGGGTGTGCAGTTGCCCTCTGTGAGCATTTCAGTCCCTATTTGTAAGATGGAAGAGAGCAAAATTACTTGAGCCAGGATGACAGGAGATCTGTGGCTGATGGATTCTGTTCAAGTTGTAGCCTAGAGTGCGTGTTCTTGCAGGAGAGACTTGCCAGGTCTTAATTCTTCATCGGGGAGTTCTGTTAGGTTTGAACAGTCTGACACTGCTTGTGGAATTCTCTCCTTTGTCCCAGGGACTGGGACAGCAGTGAGTTGTAGGGGCCAAATCATGTTATGTGGGAGCAGAAGGTTGAGGGAGGGCAGCAAGCAAGGTGCCTCTGCCTTGGTGTAAGGAAGACAGGGATGTGCACAGCATCTCACTGCCTGCTGCAGGCCAGGCCAGCAGGTATAAGAGGGCTTCCCAGGCAGTGCAGCGAGCTGAGCTTTGCTGCCGTCAGCACTGCTGAGAGCAGAGGCTGGGGATGGGTGAATATCCGGATTGCAGGGATGCTGGTTAGAAATGTTCCACCCTATCCAGGTGGCTGCCTCTGCGTGATATTCATGCTCATCAGAAAATTAATTATTCCTTCCAGCCGGCTGCCTGAGCCAGGAGGATTGCCTCTTGTACCTGGAGCTCCTCCTGGGGGTGGTGTGTGCATGAGCAAGTATGTCTGCACACCTTACCAAAATGTGGTGTGCACATAGGTGTGTGCAGGCAGCAGGGGATGTGTGTGACTGCATACACAGAGAAGGAGCTACAGAGATGATGCAAAAATTGGGAAGACTCCTTGCTCTGTGTGTGTAAGAGTAAGGATACCCTTGGTCATACTGAGTGACTTTGTCTGCATGAGAGAAAAGCCTTTCCCTCCAGGTAATGGGAGCTATGTGCAGGGAGAAGAGGCTTCAGGGTAGGTGGGAAGTGGAATGCTTGTCTTTACCTTGGTGTACAAAGACCATACAGATGGCCCAGGCCAGGCCCCCATGCTCTTTAGATCTGTCTTCAGAATGGTAGACATGTTCAATGATGCAAGCCTAAATTTGCCCGCTGTTCCCCTGTGTGTTTTCCACCAGGGAAGTGTTCACATGTACACACCAAGTGTTGAAAGGAGGCTGCATGTAGTGCAGGATCTGGTGTCAGCTGATTATCACTGCCATTTTGTACTCATTTCATTTTTGTCTATGGCCCACCTCAACACAGTCCCTGTTCTTACAGACTGTGCAGCCAGCTAACCCCATGTACATCAGTGTGTAACTCACACCAGCAAGTAAGCAGAGTCAGATCCTGGGGTATTTAAAAATAAAACCTTTACACCTCTGCCTGATAGCAGCAAGGACAGATCCCCCCTGGAAAGCAGAACTGCTTTGTTGTGGCTCAACTCCGAGAGCAGCCTGATTGGCTCTGCCAGACAGCGCAGTGCTGAGTTTCAGACTCAGGGTATTCTTGGCAATCTGTATTATTAATTGAAACCTTATTAATGGCAAACATGGGATGACATTTTACATGGTTTAGTTATGTTCTGTGAGTCATCGGTACAACGCAGCCTCAGCCATGAATCAGGGAAGCCCCTGCTGTAGCTGATAACAGAGAAGCAGTAACAGCTCAGTCCCCACTAACTGGTCCTGAGGTGACAGGAACAGCCCTTGCCAATGTCTGATCATCTCTCTGGTGGTAGCTCATCCTGGGGCCAAGGGGAGTCTCAGAGGAAAGCACTGCCTTGTCCAGCAGCAAAATTATTTCCACAAAGGCATTGCAGATGCTGGGGGGAAATTATAGGCTGAGCACTTACACTCTTCCACGCTGGTTTAGCCAGAGCCCCACAGCTGTGGTTTGTCTGATGCCAGCAACATAAACCAGATGGATGACATGGATGGAGATAGGCCAAGCTGGCATGGGAAGCAGAGTGCCCTCCTGACTTGATGGGTTTCTATAAGATGAAGTAATGCAAACTGAAAAGAGCCTTCAGTTGCAAAGCACTTCCTGTTGAGGTGGTAGGAAATGAGATCTACTGTTTCTTTGCAGGGTTTCAGCTGTGCTTCTGAGATCTCTAATGCTGCAGGAAGAGAGGTGGATACTGGGTACCTAAAGAGAAAAGTGGAATGTTTGCAGGCGATAGGGGAAAGAAGAATCCAGAGCTGCAGCCATAAATGGTAGTGGGCTTGGGAAGAAAAATTCAGCAGGCAGAGCAAGATGAATCATAGACCATACACATGCTAGAGAAATAACTGCAGTTGCCAGTTCTGGTTAGCAGGTTGCAGGGAGATGGAGCCCACCCAGTCTGCAAAGGACAGCAACGGGCAAGTGCTGCTGGGCAGCATATGCTGCTTTTGCAAGAGGCCAAGGTCTGATTGCTCCTCCAGCACTTCGTGGCCAGTTTGTTACCTGTGGGATGACAAAACCTAAACTCAGATCAGATTTTCGCTGCGCTAGGTGCTGTATATGCAAGCCTAATGAAATTCATGTCTAAAAAGAGCTTTCTCCCATGGCACTTTGATGAGTCACAAAAGATAGTGATAAAAACAAATATGCTTCAGTTCAGGGTCCCCAGAATCTTTCAAAGCCCCAAGTAAGGTAACTTACCCTTGCCTGTGTCTCTTTTCACTTGCTATTTATGGCACCCAACCTGGTGCTCCCTAATAACAAGTGACCTAAATGTCCCATGGATCACTTGAGTTGGAAGGCTACAGCAGTTGCCCCAGGACTTCGGATGGACAGAAGATTCACCTGCAAGGATACATGGAGTCTGTATCAGTGCTAAGAACCGAGCTTATCTCTGTCCTACTCTTAAGCCTTAGCCCCATGACTGCCTTGTTTCCCAGCAGACTGTGTGGGATGTTTTGAGAGGTAGGGATAGTGTGTCCAGCAGTGAAATATGTTTGTAAGGATGTGCTGGGGTATGTTGAGTTGGGGTATTTGAGTTTTATTGGGTCCTTGCACCGTGAAACACATGTTGCTGGAACTCATCTCTAAATAAATGCTTGAACGTCAGCTCAGTGGCTCTTCAAGCCAGGCCAAGCTGCTTGCAAGTCTGTTTTGGAAGGGTTTACTGGATACTCCCCTCAGCGTGCTGGAAAATCACCCCTGCCGGTAACAGGTACTGTCCAGACCAATTACACTGTGTTTATGGGGTTCAGTGTGGAGGGGTGGATCCAGAATGTGCTTGCCAGGCTCTTTATGGCTGTGGGGGAGTGTGCCCTACCTAGGTGTGATCCCTACCTCTGCCATTTGCCATTCTCTCTCTATCCTTCCATCCCTGAAGCAGCCCGGGTTGGTTATAGCCCACATGTTTCAGTGGCCAACCTGCAAACAGAGAGCCAGAAAAAGTTAATGTGGAGATCTGGTCTACTCCCAGGATGCATTTGGGCTGCAGCCCATAATGATATGTATAATTGCGAAGGCCTGCCAAAAAAAGCAGGCTGGATTTAATTGAGTCAACACACTGCTATTAATAATAAAATGGCAGAGACTTTGCTATTAATCACTTGTGCTGGCTTTATCACAGGCAGTCTCGGCTATCTGGCTACCAAACAAGACCTTTAAAAAAATGGTGCAGAGGAAAACTTACTAGTGGGAATACACCTGCTAACAAAATAAACCCTGTAAACAAACTGTTCACGGCAGAAGGAGATACCTTCTGAAGGAAGACAAATGGGGAGTATATCAAGTGCCCATGTCTTGCAGAAAAGCCTCCTGTTAGAGGAGCAGATCAGATGGAGGATGCACTTGGCAAGTGGTGCATCTTTGGAAAAGGTTGTTCTTGGTAAAGGACTTTGTCTGAGGTGGGAACTCAGGGAGAAATGAAATCTCCAAAGAGGGAAATGAAACTGCTGCCAGAGTGTAAGACAGGCCAGAGAGGAATGCATCTGTTACTAGGAAATGGCAAACACTGTATCCACTAAGGTACCCAACAAAAAGGGAATGCAAAATAAATAGCATGCCTGACAATTGCTGCCCTGCTTGTGGAGGGCCGGGCAAGCTGTACTGTGGTGGTTGGCTGGCTGTGGAGCCCTGCACCCCAAAGTGCCTGCTGCCAGCACTGCAGTGCCCTGCTGCAGGAAGAGGCTCTGGGATACCACCGAGGCCCAGAGTACTCTCCTTCTGCGGCTTGACTTGGCCGTGCAATGGAGTGGAGGAAGGACCAGAATGGGGCTCCAGCCCTCTTTGTGCATGAACCATATTTGCTCTTATCAGCTGCTGAGTGCTCCCTGTAGCCCTCCTGATGGGCTGCACCCCAGTGCCTGAGAGCCAGCTACACGCTGGCACCATTTCTTCACGGCTGTGCAGTAAAAGCATGCTGCAGTTTTAAAGCTCTCCTACAGCTCAGGGTGTTTTCGTAGCAAACATGGCAATGGCATTCCTTGCTTTTGCCTCCAAGTAGAACTGCTTGTGTCTGGGATGGGATTGTGTAGCAAAATGGTCTGAAGGCCAGGAAGAAGGGAACAGGCTTGAAAAGGTGCATCTGAGCAGAGGATGTGATGTGTCTGAAGGCAGAACAGAAGGACACAGAGCAGGTAGAAAACCAAACAGAACAATTGTGTTGTATGACTTTGAGCCTAAGAGACTGTGGGGCTAATAAAAATGAAGGCTCTTCTAGCAGTCACTTGGAAGGGGAGAACCCCTTCTTTCCATGCCAGAGAATGCCAACAGAATGGCATTCTTTTCTTCTCCTACAAGCTTTCTGACACAAAGGGAGACATTTTCTGTGCACCAATGCAAAAATTCCACGTGCATCTTGCACCAAATAGTCAAACAAATAAATCTTTTAACAGGCTTAAAGGCCTCTTTCTCTCAGTTGTGAATTAAATAAGGTTTGTAAATGTGTGCAAATGTTATCCATCAGGAAGAAGGAGAAAAAAAGAAAAGAGAGAAAGCAAGAACCAAATCCCAGAAAAAAAATGATCCACTTCCTGCTGTTTTCCTTCTTTCCCCATAAAGTGAGTGTCTTATCCTCAGAGAAATTCACTTCATTGTTAGAAATAGCCGAAATTGGCTTGCAACTAGTAAAGATGCCAAGAATTTGCACCTTGCTCTGTGACCTAAAGCAAAAATGACATGAACATTGACAAATTTGACAAGGAAATTTGTGCAAAAAACAACTTCTATTTGGCTAGCCAAGCAGCAAATATGTCGGATGATATGCTTTATTAAGCAATCCATTTTTCAGCAATAGCTGCACCATCTGCAAAGGTTAGTGTGCATCAGGCTTTCCACAGAATTTCATCTGCGTCTGCAGCTAGGTGCAACACACGACCACATTTTTCATGTACATACAATTTTGGATGCAAATAGAATACTTGATGAAAGAGGTGACCTTCCGGACTGACTTCCCCCATGCAGTAAAGTCACAGGCACAGAAGCAGCTGAGAGAAACATATCTCTGCCTGAAGGGAGGGGGGAGCTGGAGGGAGGAAGGAGGAGGAGAGGGGGGAATAAAAAGAGGAGAAAACTTCAAGGAAAAGTGTTTCCCAAAGAGATGCTTTGGCACATCACACAGCTGACACTTTGTACTTGTTCTAGTCAAGGGGGTACTGGAACTGTTGGGTAGCTGCACTTCCTTTCTAGATGGTATCCATCTCTGTCTTATAGTGTTCCTCTTGCTATCCTGACTAGTTCCTGCTTCTACAAAATCCTTGGCTCTTCTCCTTTGTCTTTCATTGGTTCCTCTATCGTGTTCTGCATTCCAGACTTGTCATCTCATTTCCTCTCTTGCTGCTATGGTCCCTGCCTAGGGCTGCTGGATCTCCTTCCAAACATCCATGACTCTACCGGCAAGGAGATGAAGTGTTGCTTTCAAATACTCGTTGGATGTACCCATGTTCTGCCTTTTTTTTTTTCTTCTAAGATATGGTGGCCTTGCCTTTGTATTGCTTTCTGCTGGATGGATACGGCCTTTTTGTGTCCTGCCTGCCCTACATTAGGTACAATCGGCTCTGCTCTAGTCCCCAGTCTCCTTCCCCAAGTGCATGCTGCGCACATGGCTCCCTACGCCTCATTGGTGGCTGCTGGTTATAAATTCATGTTCTCAGTCCCTACTCCACTTAGCTGAAGTTGGATGCCATCCCAGTGCCTTGCAACTGTCCCTGGTCCAGTGGAAAGTTTAATCTGCCAGTTCATGGCGCGTCGTCCTACGGGGAGAGCTCAGTTCAGCGCGGCTCCGTGCTGCACAGAGAGAAGCTCATTAGCGGGACGTGGTAGTGTCTGATGACACTGTGGTCCAAGAAGGCCTCATTAGGCACAGAATGTTTTCTGTGCCTCTCTGAGGTTTCCTAGTAACTTAAGGAATTCAGACAGTTACCACCAGGGTGCAGATGAAATGGGGGGCAAAGATGCACTCTCCAAGGGCCATCCCCCATCTGTGCCTTTTGGAGGAGCAGGCTCTGAACGGAGCTTTGCCTCCACTTCAGCAGTGTTGGATCCTTGCTGTGGGGATGCGGATAGGGCTGGTTGGCCTGGCAGGCACACTGTCCCCTGGTTGGCTGCTAAGTGGTGTTAAGTGATGAATGTTAAACTTAACAAGGGGACTTACAGATTTACGTAAGGGTTTTACTGCCTGCCAGGTATAAATGATGGAGGAGCTTTGATCTTTAGGGGGATCAGTACTGGAAGTGATTTAAAATAAAGTTAATAAAACTGCTTAAAACTCTACTCTGCAGTCCCACAGGCAGGAGAAGCCCTAGTGGTCACTTGACTGCTTTAAGTAAAAATTGTTCTCATTTATGAAGAAGACCAAGTCCCACTGGCGTTAACTGTGTTTCCAGTTGAATAATAAATGGCATCTTTCAGGATTTCTACAAGTCCTTCCCTTTGCCCACTGCAAATCTCACAGCCAGCTGGAGCCACCAAGCTTTTATCCACTGATACAAAAGATGGCACATTTGGTATTTCCACAGGGTTTTCTCATTCTCTGTCCACTTCACTGTCTCCAGACCAGGTGTGTTCCCTTCAGCGTTTCGTAGGTTGTCACAAACAAATGCTGGTGCTTTTATATTGGGACTCTCAATCTTAGGAATTTACTGGCCAGAAGTGACAAGTAAATATCATAAACATTAAAATTTCATAGGCTTCATGGTGAGGAAAGAGGATATCACTAAAGCACGTTTACAGTTGTTATGAATGATCCTGTAATATCTTCTCCCAACCCTGTACGTCCTAAGAGAGTTCCCCACAGAGGCAAAAATTCTCATTTGCAATGCAGAGTCTATCTCCCAGGAGCCTCAGCTGTCCACTGCAATATGATGGTGGTTATTTCCACGGGGCATTTCCATAATGTCCCAAGGTGAAATAGTGTGAGCTGTTTGGCAGCGTTCTTGAGTGCCACTGTAAGCGGAAGTTGTATGCACTGGCTCAGGTGAAGAAGTGGCTTGTTGCTGGACTTCGCTGACATCCCTGTATCAGCCCAGCTCATTAGATTTGCAAGCGAGATCAAATTCCATTGCTTAATGTGTTCACAGCCATGAAACAAACAGCATCGTTCAGAGTTCCGTGAGCTTTTCTGCATGCCATCAGCCTGAGTCACCAGGCACATGAAAATGGAAGAAAACTGGCTCTTGCCATAGGGTTTCTAACTCTCCTGCCATTTCCTAGAAACCCTTAACCCACTACCAGAATGCCTTCTGTCTGCTCAGTATCAAAACAAGTGGCTTTTTGTGGGCCTCTCTAGAAAACCGTGATTGGCAGCCACTGAAATTGAGTTAGCAACAACTCACCACTGGTAGAATAACCACTTTTTTTTTGTTATTGTATTTCAGCCCAGTGCGCTGTTAGCCATGAAAGTCCTCAGCACAATGATTTGATGAGGCCGTGATCTTGGAGAGATAGAAAATGAGATAGGTGCTTTGGATGGATCAGGAGGAAATGCAGAATTGTATAGGTTCGGTAGAGTCTGGGATGGGCTTTGCTCTGTGTAGGAGCCAGCTGAAGGCTACCACTGACTGAGAGGAAGCAGCATGAAAATCTTGCTACTTGTACCTTGTTAGATAATTACTTCTTGCAGAGCTGTTTTTTTTCCCCTGAATTACAGTCACTGTTGGAGGCGGGTTATGGGCTCAGACAGCACTGGCTGGACAGCCTGGTATTTCCTGTGCTCTTATTTCCACGGATCCTCTCACACCCCTGCCTTTGTCCTGCTATTGTGCGACACTACAAGGATGCAATATGTCTGAGCTTGTCGCGGCGTTTCTGCAGACAGCTCTGAGTGGTGTTTGCAGAGCCCCCCGATATGCTCCTCACCCTCCCGCAGCATTTCTAACCCCCAGGGGCCGGAGGTCACCTCTCACTTTGCATGGTGTAAATTGGTAATGACACAACGAAATCAGTCATGATGAAATGGCTCCATTCTGATTACAATGAGAGGGGATTTGGAATCTGTGTTTCTGTTGTGGTGTCTCATGAGCTGTACAGAAACCTCAGTGGTGGTTTGAATCTTCTGGCAAAGATTCCCAACAGTATTTTGAACTTTCCTATCCCATCCCATATGATTTTGGCAAGGCTGAACAAACCCCGCTTTCAGAGCTTTTCTGTGTGTTTGTTTCCAGAGAAGTTCTTTGTGTTGCATCCTGTAGAAGCCCTTCTGTTGATAGCACAAGGGTGAAAGGGAGAATGGCTTTTAGTTAAAAGAGGGGGGATTTAGGTTAGATGTTAAAAGAAATTCTTTACTCAGAGTGGTGAATCACTGGCACGGGCTGGCCAGAGAGGTTGTGGGTTCCCCATCCTTAGTGATGTTAAAGGTGAAGTTGGACAGGGCCTTGGGCAGCCTGATCTCTGGTGAGCAGCAGCCTTGCCCATGGCAGGGGGCTGGAACTGGATGATCTTAAAAGTGCACTCCAACCTAAGCCATTCTATGAGATGGTTGTATTCTGTGAAATCCAGCCCTATGGCTGGCTTCTTGTTGTCTTACAGAATGAGGGAAGTGACCCACATACTGAAAGATCCTCCTCGTCCCCCCCATCAGAATGTGTGAAGCAGCATTTTGGGAAGCATCACTGGATTTAGGGCCATTTGGTTGTAGCTCCTCATTTCTGTCTCTTCCTGCCCTCCATCCCATAAGGGATCATTTCTATGCTGTGTCTCCCTGGAAGGCCAGGGTCCCTGAGACTCCTGTGAACACAGGGTCCTGTTCAGCTCATTCTGCTCCTGGTCCTTTGCCCATGCTGCAGCACTGAAATGCTCAGACAGCACAATGCAGTGGGTGTCTGCTGATTAACAGCGCTGGGGGATTGGTCCCAGGTCGGATAGAGAGTGCAGAACCCTCCAGCAGTGCCTTTTTGAAAGAAGCCCCGGGCAGGTATTTCAGCCCAGTTAGCCGGGCATGCAATTGTGGCTTTTGCTACAGTGTAAAACCAGTTTTTCCAAAGGACACCAGTAGCAGCATCTTAAAAAAGGAGCTGTGGCCCCTCCCCGGTGACCTTTCCTTGTCAAGTGCTACATGCTGTGATGTTCCTACACAATAGAGAACACTCTGGTCTCTGTGTACTTGGCAAAGGAAGAAATGGCTTTTTTAATCTCATTGCATGAATTATTGGCAAAACGTTTGAAGTGGCTCCAAGATTTCTCTCTGACTGACTTGCATTTTCTCAGGAGATTTGTGTAGTTTGGGAGTTTGGAACGTGTAACTGAGTAGCTCAGGGAAAGCATTTGCTACCTTTTGAAAGGCTGCTGTGTCCTTGCGGTAAAACTTCTTCATCTGCCGCATCACCATCGCCATGCAGAGGACAAGCCTTGCTGGGTGC